>NC_058413.1:5017920-5075678 GCF_002201575.2 Neomonachus schauinslandi | reverse complement strand
TTTATTTATTTATTTATTTATTTATTTATTTATTTATTTATTTATTTATTTATTTATTTATTTGAGAGAGAGAGAGAGAGAGAAACAGCATGAGAGGGGATAGGGTCAGAGGGAGAAGCAGGCCTCCCACAGAGCAGGGAGCCCGATGTGGGACTCGATCCCAGGACTCCAGGATCATGACCCGAGCCGAAGGCAGTCGCTTAACCAACTGAGCCACCCAGGCGCCCCTAACTGCTTTTTAAAGTGTTAAATTAACCTTGCATTCCAGAGATAAATGCCACTTGATCATATTATCTTCTTGTAGATGTCAGATTTAATTTCTGCTAATATTTTAATAATGCTTTTTCTGTCCTGTTCACAAAGGGCATTGCTCTGCAGTTTTCTTGAAATGTCTTTGTCTCCTCTCAGCATCAGGACAATGCTTCATCAAATGAGTCAAGAAATGTCCCCTCCTCCCTTTATTCTCTAAAACCGTGTGCAGAATCAGTATCATTTCTTCCTTAAATGTTTGATGATATTCACCAGGACCTGCAGTTTATTCTACAGGGAGGTTTTCTGAGTATGAATTCAACTTATTCAATAACATATGACCACTTGTTAGGTTAGTTTTTGTCATTTGTATCTTTTCCAAGACATTTCATGCACGCTGTCAAATCTGTTGGTGTAAAATTATTCATAATATTCTCTTACAACATCCACGGGAGCTGGAGTGATGTCTTCTCCTTGTACTGATACTGGTCATGTGTGTCTTCTCTTTCTTTCTTGCTTAATATAGCCAAAAGTTTGTAAATTGTATTGAGCTTTTCAAAGAACCAACTTTTGGTTTCATTGATTTTCTCTTTTTTTTCCCCATCCATTTTCTATTTCAAGGATTTCTGCTCTTAGCTTTCTTTTTTTTTTTTTTTCTTTAAAGTAGGCTCCACGCCCAAAGTGGGGCTTGAACTCACGACCCTGAGATCAAGAGTCGTGTGTTCCACTGACTGAGCCAGCCAGGTGCCCCTCCTTTTATCTAGTTCTATTGATTTTGGGCTTAGGTTGGTTTTTCTCTCTCTAGCTTCTTAAGGTAGAAGCTTCAGTCACTGATTTAAGAACTTTCTTATCTAATACAAATGTATAACCTTCAAAGCCCCAAGTTTTTAAACCCTGCTTTAACTGTATCCCACAAATTCTGATATATTGTGTTTTCATTATAATTTGTTCAAAATAGTTTCTAATTGTCTAGTTCTTCTTTGATCCAGGGTTGATTTATGTGTACTATTTCATTCCTAAATAACTGAAGAATTTTCAAGATTTTGTTGCTGTTGATTTCCTATTAAATTTCACCATGGTCAGAGAACATACTCTGTATTTCAATTCTTTTCAACTTGAGACCTGTTTCCTAATGCCCAGTATATGGTCTATCTTGACGAATGTGCCATATTCACTGGACAAGGATGTACATTCGGCAGCGGGCATTCAGTGACGTCAGGCTGGGTGAGAGTGCCATCCCCTCCTCCGTCCCTCCCGCTGCTGTTTCTGGCTCTGCCTCTCTGCTCAGTTTTCTCAGGTTCTGCTTTATGTCTTTTGAAGCAAGACAGGAGGTAGGATGCCGCCTCGCCCTCACCCCTGCCCTACACATTTAGGATTTTTTTAATGTCTTCTGGATTAACTGATCCCTTTATTATTATGAAATTGTTCCTTACTTTGGTAATATTTTTTGATGTGTACTTTGTCTTAACAATTTCATTTGACCATGCCTTTAAATCTGCTTTAAAATTCCTTATTCCCCCTTCTTTTGCCTAACAGCATCTATGCGTTACCAAACCTTCCACCTGGAAGCAGAAATCGCCCTAACACAGGACTGGGAGGATGAAATGAACTCGTTATTCCCTCCACCTTCCTAAAGCAAGGCACTCACTACAGACTTTGTGAGCCCCCGCCCTGGGACACACCACCAACACTCATTACGGGGCAGCAGAGGGCTGGACTCACAGTTAAAACTATCTATGTCAAGGACGGTTCCTAAGGTTGGAATAAAATGACAGCCTGGTTTGTCGAACTCGCCTGCAACAAACAGGACGGCTCATTCAGTCAGCACCAGCTGCGCACTCGACGTGGGGCGCTGCAGGCTGGAGAATGGAGCCACAGCGGCAGGAGGAAACGCTTCAGGGCGCTCCTTCACCTGCGGTCCCTTGTGTCAGAGGGGACTGAGGTCAAGGGCTGGACCACGAGGGTCTGATTTCTACATCCCCCACCAGAGCCCCAGGGCCACACAGCACCTCTCTGAAGCAGGGAAGGTGGGCCTGCTGCCCTGCAAGCGAGGCCACCTCCAGAGGCAGACGCGGAGCCAGGCCAAGGGGGCTCACTGTGCGACACAGATAGCGTTCTGCGAAGAACGCAGATCCCCCACGAAGCAGTAACAAACATGGTGAACAATTTCTTTCTGGGAATAGAAGAGAAAACCACCCCCAGAACATACCATGTATCCAAATTCAATGGATGAAATCTTGGCCTGCACAATGGACCAAAGTCCCCAGAAGAAATGGGATGCAAGGGCAAACCTGTAATTACAAAAGCAGGAGATGCACGTGAGATGTGTGGCGCCGGCCACAGGCCAGGAGTGGGATTTCCTTCCCTGTAACTCCTTGGGGTGCAAACCCGGTCAGCCCTGGCCCACTCAACAGGATTCTATTCCACAGGGACCGGGAACAGGGTGGGGGCACCGCAGCTGGCCTCTCCCACCTCTGGCTGGGGGCAGGTGGACGTGCAGTGTGGACGCGCCCAGCTACAGTCCCGGGACTCACACGGAGGCCTCAGGGGCCACACGGGCGGTGCACAGGCTACGCTGGGAAAGCAACACTCTATGCTACACGTGGGAGGTGTGGCATCAGCAACCCTTAGCAAGTGATATGCAGGGAGAGGAGGAACGTGCAGGCCTCCGGATGACTCGCTGGCTTTCCCAGGAGGTAGGATGCCGCCTCACCCTCACCCCTGCCCTCCCAAAGCAGTGAAACAGAGCAGAGGAGAGCGTGGTGGTGCCCCTCTCTAAGCCGCAGCATGGCCCCTGTCACCGCGAACCCAAGCTCCCCTCACAACAGCTGCCTGTGGGCTTCACTGAATGCTTCGGTGTCCTCAAACCCGACTGTTTTCCTTGTGTCCCTGACCCACTACACGTCCCTTGGGGCGGGCTACCCTTTCTGTCGGGCTCTCCTCCATTTTCTATCTCCAACCATTCTAGACCCAGAGAAGGAAGATCTATGTATCAGGGGGAGCCCCGGGACAGCGAGGGTAGCTGCACGCCCAGCAACAAGGGTGTGGACACTTCAGGAAGAGGTGATCTGTGGTAAGTGGGCCAGACAGCACAAGTGGGCCAAAGTCACTTAAACATTTTTACCAAAGAATCTTCTAAGAGAGCCCAAAGAATGGGAGTAACTCAGGTCTCTTGACTACAGAGATGAGTGTGTGTGATAAACAGGGCTCTAGACTTTCATGAAATCTGGAAGTTTCTCATCCCTGCTCTGAGAGCTACTGAAGAAACAGTTTAAAAGCAAGACTCAGAACCAACACTCACAATTTGTAATCAGTTTTTAGAAGAAACACATTACTGGATGGTGCCCACCACTCCACGAGCATCAGGCGGCAAAAGCGTACAGGACCTAGGCAGCACAGCCTCGTACAGCTGAGTCCTGTGTGCGCTCACAGCGCAGAGCGCCATCCACGCGCCCTGACCCTTTACACCGACCCTGCTCTCCACACCTGCTGGGTGCTGAAATCTGGAGAGGTACCACATGCTCAGTTTTTGACAAAGTACAAGTCCCAGAAATGTATGTGTATAAAGAAGCTCCTAAAATCATGATTGCAAGTCGGCACCCCAATTATATTCTATAAATGGACGGCTATTTTATAAATTAACAACAACAAAAAAATTACCTATTGACTTCAAGCAACATTTCTTCTTCTATAATGGACTTTTCTTCATTACTGAGGTTTTCAAATTCATTATGGAATGCAGCCAAGTAATTGGAAATAAAGTGGAGCTTTAAAGAAAAGTAATCACATTAGAGTCAGTGACGGTGAGACAGACGGTGTCAACAGCTGTCCGGACGCACGGCACATCCGGAGGACACCCGCACGGCCGGCGGAGCCTGGAGGAAGCTCACCGGTGCGGCAGTGATCTCCGGCTTTCTGGCAGAACTCTACCGCACTCGATGCCACACTGTCGGCAAGACAAGCACAGGAAACCACTACTACTTCTGGACAAAATCACCGAGGAGGAATCTACTCCACGCCCATGTTTCCCACGGCCTGGTCGCAAAGCAGGATAAGCCTACGTCACACGTCTCCGCACACGGGCTGGCATTCCACACGGGTGCCAGGGAGCCCGAGGTCACTGACAGAGGCTCCAGCAGAGCGGAAGCCGACCGGACCAGGCGAAGGGGCCTTCCACCTGCGAGCTGCCGTGGTGATGCCTTTATGTCCGTAAATCGGCAAGATCTAATTCTGGTTTGGAGCAGAGGTTCTACCAGGTCCCACGTGTAGTCTGCCCATGCATCAGGATTTAGGAGACCCCGTTCTTCAGTACCTCACACTATACCTAACGGCACCAGAACATAGCAAACCACCACTCGCTTTCTTTTATAAATAAGGAAACAGCAGGCAGTTGCTCTACCCCAAAGAACGCCATTGACTGATCACCTAGTTGGAATGCCAACACCTCGCCCAACTGCCTTCTCCCAGGTGGCTTTCACACTCGACCCCCTCCCACCAGAAAGCAGCGTTCCAGTTTGATCGCCATCCTAGCAGGGCGTTCCGGAAGGAATAACCCTGGCAAGGCAAGGGGATGGGCTCATGCCCAGTAAATTCTATGTAGCGGGCACCATCCTGAGCCTTTGTTTCTGCACACGAGGGAAATGAAGCAGAGAGTCAGCAGGTGACAGTGAACAGTGGCAGATCTGGGTTCAAATCCAGGCACGGTTTTTAAAACCAATGCTTGAACTGCCACACGAGATGGGTTAATTTCTGGGAGATACTAAATGCTCAAATAGGCAATGAAGACAGAAAATTTGAATAGATCAATACCTAAGAGATGGTAACTAATGACCGTCCCTCCCCAAAAGTTCTAGGCCCACACTCTCTTAAAAAGTCTACCAAAATTTTCAAAGAACATCTCATATAAATTTGTTCCAGAAAATTACAAAGGGACACCAAACTCATTAGACTAGCAAAATTTTTATTCCAAAACCAGATATGAATAATAATTTTTTAAATGACTGTTAAAAGCCCGTTTCACGTATGTGCATAGACGTCAAACTCCTAAATAAGAGACTAACTGGACCCAGCAGAGCGTTCCAAAATAACAAACCTCATTCAAATGGTTTATTTTAGGAATTCCAAGACGGTTTAACATTTTAAAACATCCCATTAGTGGACTAAAGAGAGAAAAGCATGAGATTACCTACTAGGTGCAGAAAGGGTAGCTAATGAAGACCAACACCTCTATGTGACTTTTAAAACTGCTCAGAAAATCGAAAAGGCACTTCCTTCATTTCCGTGGCTGCGCGGTGCAGCCAGTCACACAGCTCTGCCGTCCATCGCCACCCACCACGCCGGAACCTGCCTTCTCGCCGGCAGAAAGCCCCCTCTTCCTGGCTGGAGAGTTGGCACCTCTGGCGCTGCCCAGTTTTTACGAAGTCTTTTACAAAGACTGCTGCTGTGTTCCTCCCCCCCCACACCCTTCCTCCTCGCACAGCATGACCTTGAGGCCCAGAACCAGCCTGGCCGCTCTGCTTGGGACGTACTCAAGCTCGTCACAGTCGGCCTTCCTGCGTGGCGGGAAGAGGACAATGGGGTTTGGGTCCCACAGCAAGTCAACATTTGAATGGCGGCCCCTGGCGTGTGGGCCATCTGCTGAAGACATGATCAACGTGCCTGGCACAGGTGAGGGCCCAAGAGACCTCTCCTGAGCAAAATACAACAGCCAATCGCATCCCCATCCTCATGCTGCCCTGACCGCTCTGATATGCGGCTGAGCCGGCAGGGCTCCCTGGAAAGGGCTGTCCCGTAGCAGGGGTTGTGGAGGGGGGTGGGCTGCTGCCCCGCACAGGCTCGGGGGACCCTCTCCCCAGCCCGGCTCTTGCTTCCACATCGCTACCCACTCACCCTCAACCCACGGCTCCAACGGTGGGCTGAGGAATGGAGTAGGGGCTCCCAAGGAGGAACTCCCCACAGGGTGATTTTTTTTTTTTTAAAGATTTTATTTATTTATTTGATAGAGAGAATGAGAGAGAGCATGAGAGGGAAGAGGGTCAGAGGGAGAAGCAGACTCCCCGCTGAGCAGGGAGCCCGATGCAGGACTCAATCCCGGGACTCCAGGATCATGACCTGAGCTGAAGGCAGTCGCTTAACCAACTGAGCCACCCAGGTGCCTCATTCTTTTTTTTTTTAAGATTTTATTTATTTGAGAGAGAACAAGCAGGGTGAGGAGAAGCAGCAGGAGAAGGAGAAGCAGGCTGCCCACTGAGCAGGGAGCCCGACACGGGGCTCGATCCCAGGACACCCAGGGGGTGATTCTTCACACAGTCCTCCCCCCTCATACTCAGGACAGGAAAGGGAACTCTGACAGCACAGCAGCTACCAAGTCACGGTGCCCAAAGGCTATTTCTGTCTGCACAGAGTGAAACACACGGGAAACACCGCGATCCCCACAAAGAAGGCCAGGAGGCAGGTCAGAGGCTGGACTTTTTGGAAAAAACTAGAAGGAGCTACAAAAGAGACTGTGCTCTCTAGCTCAATGAATACAGGTTATCTCTGGCACAGGGATTAAAATGTCAGGTTTGTGTCCTGACACAAAATAACATTTTAGAGCAAAAGGGTTTGCTTAACCATTCTGCGATTTGAAAAGGGTGTCGTTAGGAGCGCCTGGGTGGCTGAGTTGGTTAAGCATCTGCTTTCGGGTCAGGTCATGATCTCAGGGGTCCTGGGATCGAGTCCCGCATTGGGCTCCCTGCTCAGCGGGGAGTCTGCTTCTCCCTCTCCCCGCTGCTTGTGCTCTCTCTCGCAATCTCTCTCTCTCAAATAAACAAAATCTTTAAAAAATAAAAGGGGGGGGGCGTGTCATTAAAAACGAAGATGCAATCAATTCTAACTGCATAAAATGGACTCCTGCAGTTTGGCTACTACCAAGCCTACACACAGCCGTCCCCTACCTGTTGTTTCTTGGTGGGGTACTTCAGGATGTTCGCTCTGAAGAAAGGGTACTTTGCATAGTTATAGTCGTACATCCATTCACAGAAATGATTCCCAATGTCGAATCCCCTGAAAAAGAGGTAAGAGCTGCAGAGAAGGGGGCAAACTGCCACACCATGAGGCTCCCTGGTCAGAGAAGGGAAAAGGCCAAGTCGTGAGCATCCCTCCCAGCAACAACTGTCCTTCCTGAGGTCCCCCAAGGACGACTGCCTCAGGGACAGGAAGAGCCAACAGGGTGGTTACCAGAACCAGAGCTGATGCTACAAAAGTGCCACCCAACCGACCCACCACGCAGGGGCAGTTGTTCAAGAACATTCTCTTGCACTCAGTAGTCTGATCTCTGAAGCCAACAAAGCACCAAATTCTGAGTTCTGATCGCTCACTGCTGCCCCCCCACTACCAGCGAAGAACAGGCCCGGGCTGCAGGCTGCTGGGGCAGTGCGCTAGCTCCCAGGGTCCTGTGGCAAGGCTCCCCTCTCCTCCTGTAGCTGTTTCATACCTGTAATTATAACTGCTGTATTCGAAGTCAATGAGCATCAGTCTCTGCTTTTCGGAATTCTCTCTGCCCTCCAGCATTAAGATATTACCTGCAAAAAGGTTTGGATGACATGCCATTTACTATGGCTGTGTTGCCCAGTCGAAGGCCAAGAGTGGTTCTGATCCCGTCAGGGAACCCCAACCATGCAGTGAATGAGCACAGGCCGTGGAGTGCCGGGAGCAGCAGCGCCCCCCGAGGCCCAGCCCTCGGCAGAAGGCCCTGGGTCACACTGACAGCCCGAGAGTAACACGGCCCCACGCTCACCCAGGAACAAGAATGGCTCTCCCTCAGCGTGTTGGGTCAGCACTCCCCAGACTTTTCACACGCGGGCACAAAGGAAAATGCTTGACTGGCACGCTGGAGTTCTAGCCGACCCAACCTCCCCAGCAGCTAGGAAGCTGTGTCCTGCTGTCCTCCCTGATGAGGACGCCACAGGTGTGCTCAGCCGCACCGGGCTCTGTGGACCCTACTTGGCCCCGATGCTTTGCCTCGCCTGGTTCTCCAAGGAGACCACAGGCAGCGTTCCCTCCACCATATTTCCTGTACGGCTGAATTCTGGGCCCGAAGTGAAGTGGCGGCAGACTGGCTCTTCAGGCATCCGTTCCAAGACCTCCCACAGGTGACACAATGTCCAGCATTGGTCACTACCAGGCTGGCGGGTGAGCACTGGTGAGCCAGGCTTTGCTAGTTCTTTGGCCACGCCCTCTCCCGGGTTCCTGCAGGAGATGCTCTTTCTAGGCTTTTCAGCACACAAAATCCGCTTCCAGGGGACATTAAAAGGAGATGCTCAGAGCAGCAGAACAAAGTAAACGTACAAGCCCCACCTCCTCCAGCCTTTCACTGGCCAGCAGACCTCCCACAGACCCCTCTGATGACAGCTTGCAGCTGACTATGGCCCGCTAACAGTCCACACCCTGCTCGACTTGCCCGACCGTGATCAGCTAACTAATAAACTATCAAACTCATGTCTGACTGATGACTGGTCTTCAACAGGGACTGTTGTCAAAATTAAAAACAAACGGCTGAGCCTGGCAAAGGGCCCGAGAGTGGACGTGAGCCAGCTGTGATGGAAAGGACAGGGACAGCAAGGCAAAGCCTCACCAAAGCCCGGCCCCACCGCGGCACCAGCGGGAGCTGCCCAGCTAGATGCGGCCTCCGTCTGAAGTCACAAGGAGGGGTACCCGGCATCGTACTTTATGAAGGGCAGAGAAACCCAAGGAGAGCAGATGGCCTCGATTAGCTGCGAGGTGTGGCCAGGGCAAGGCCCCCAGGACAGAGCGGGGCGGTCACCTCTTACTGCGTTCTCAGATTATCAAAGTTGCGTGTTCACTAGAGTTAAACACTGAACAAACATGTGACTTAGAAGGTTTCAGTCTTTTATCCAAGCTCCCAGTTTAGTGAATGTTCTCATTTTTTCTTCTATGAATATATTTTTTACAAAAATGGGAGAACACCCCATGTGTTTTTCTAAAACTTGCTTTTTTTCTCTTAATATATCCTGGAGATTTTTCTGTTGGTCTGCATAAAAACGACCTCATTCCTTTTCATAGTCGTACAATACTCTACTGTGTGGCCATCCCATTATTTCACGCATGTACTCCCCTCGGCGCGGACACCTGGCATTCGTCACGCACACTGGAGGCCGCTAAGGAGACACGCACGCCCAGCCTCACATAACAGGCAGCGATTCTTACCTTCCTGACAGTCATTATGACAAAACACAACCGGAGAGGGGGTGGATTCAAGCAGCGACCTGCAAAGGGAATCACACCGCAGGTCAGATGTCTCGGCGCGCCTGGGACGAGACTGGTGCTCGGCACTGCCACGCAGCCTCCCTGCAGCGCTGGCCCCGCGAGCCCCGGGAGCGCAACCCGGAGTTCCACGCCAGCCCCGCTTGCAGCCCCTCTTCCCCGGGCGGGCCCTCCTGGCCCAGAGCACGACCCTCCTCCTCAGTCTGCTCCCGCCCTGGTTTCCGTCACACCTGCCATCACCACCTGGCATTACGGGACGCGTTTGCTTGTCTCCGTCTCTCCTAATGAGACACAAGCGCCCCGAAGGCCGTCCTGGTCCCCACGTCCTCGGCGCCGCTCACACCTGTGAGTGACGAGAGCTGTGCCTTCTCGCGCTCGGGGTGAGTGCGCCCCCGGAGACCGTGCGGCGCCCCTACTCGCAGGCCAGAGCTCGGGCTGAATGATTCCCCCACCTGCCCCCGTGGCTTCTGCTTCGGGTTTTGTTTCAGAAAACCCCGACTGCGCTCGCGACGGCTCCTCACCTCAGGTACTCCAGCTCCAGGGGCAGGTTGTAGTGGAGGAGACGGTGAAGCTGCTTGACCCGCGGCTCCCCGGCAAACTTAATCCTCAGCACTTGGTTCAGGTATCTGGCAGAAAAAGGGGGAACAAAATTCACTGCTCGGTTCACCGCGGCTCACCGGCAGGGCTCCTGTCAAGTATAATCACGAGAGGGCAGTGGGAAGCCCCCGGCCTGGGATACAGCCTGGGGCTCCAGGCCCTGGAGAAAGCTTGTCCCCTGCCCGCCCACCCACTCGGCGGAGCAGAGGAAGACCTCCAGCCACCACGGCAAACGAGTACTCACTCTGCGCCTCTGGTAGCCGCTAATAGAAAACGGAGTTAGAGCCAAGCGGTTTGACCACTTACTTTTCCATTGTTCCAAAAAGCCATTTTGGTTCCTTATTGAATGGCATTTTCATACCATGAAATGTGGCCATTTTCTCAGCTATTTCTGCAGAAATATCTGGCAAACTTAATTCTTCAGTGTCTAAGCGCCGGCTCTGGAATGAACAAGGGGGTCAGAAAATAGCATCTCTCCGGGGAACCTGGAGGGTTAGGGGTGCGATCACACCAGGCTAAGACCTAGCAGCCAGTCTGTCTCAGCTGGCGCACAAAACTCCCTGCGGAACGCGCCCCGTGGACAGTGACCCAGTGACCGCCGGGGCATTTCTCAGCAAGCAGGGGGCCACCTCCACAGGCCAATTTTATTTTGAACCCTTTGAACCATGAGAAGGTCCTTCTCACATACAAGCATCTAGGCGGACTCCCCCTCTCTTCTCTGTACCCTCACTAGAGGATGCCCTCCTCCCCGCTAAAAGCTCCGGGTCTCAGGGTTGTTGCATGAGCCCGTGTCCAACTCCTTCAGCGGCTCGGACACCCTGGCCTGACCCATCGCAGCCAAGAGATGGTGCTCAGCACATGTCCTCCTGAGAAGCACGGCCAGGAGTTCAGGATGAGCCATGCACCCCCTCGTCCATGGTGGCGCCTGCAGCAGCCCACCCGGCACAGAGCAGGCTCTCAGAGCGCACAGGTGAACGAAGAAACAGAGGGGCCAAGCCCCCACCACGCTCTTGCCCAGCTCCTCCTCCCGAGGAAATCACAATCAACTAAGACCAGTCTGTCTTTTCCACATGCACTGCTCCCCTACAGAAGCCCAAAGAGGCATGCCTCTGAAAATCCTGAGTGCCACAGCCACGGTATTCCTCCAAGTTAGAGAAAACCAGCTCAAATTCTGGCTTTAATCCTCATTTCAAAGTCACATGGCCAAAGGCACGCTACTCAGACCTGTGTGTCTGACTTTCTGATTTCTATAAAATGAGAAACATGACATGGAGTCCCTGCGGGGCTGCTCTGACCTAGAGGAGACAAGGCAGGCAAGGGCCCCCGGGCCGGCACCCAGCCAGGAGGTCTCGACAAATGGCGGGAGCCTGATGACGAGAGCTCAGAGCTTTCTGGAAGCAGCAGGCTCAACTGCGTCCTCCTCCACCCGGGAATCCTCCAAGTTATCAAGTGATCGGGCCAAGGTTAAGGACAAGGGACTCAGCTCCTAGTGGGAGCTCACTCAGCTTTCACATGGCTCTGTTAAAAAAATGCCATTACTTTGTTTGGCATTGTGGAAAGTCAGGCTAACCATGCTCAAAGATGAACATATTTCAGAGTTCTAAGCTCCTTTCCCAGCACAGGGAAAGAGCAATAGGAGACTGACCAGGTCCTTAGAGTCACTACTCTCCTGTGCCCTCTGAAAAACGGCTATAGGAACCAGACGAGGTGGAATGCATCCCACTCCATGCAGTGCTCAGGAGTGAACCTGGAACTAACACGCGCTAGCAGGCTGAGCCAAATGAAATCACCATTTCTGGGGTCAAAAACAGTTGATAACTGGTAGTTTCATGTGGTTCAACCTACTCTTTAACAGAACTTTAAAAAGTCTTCACTATATAAAACATATACAAAAGAAGACAGAATTTCAGAAGTAGAACAGTATCAATCCCACAGATGCTAAAACCCACGGATTCTGGTCCAGGGCAGGACAGTCCCATTATTCTGGGTTGTGCTCACTGGTCCTTTACCTTCCCTAAAAAGAGAAGTTTTACCACACATGTATATTTTAAACAGTTTTTAGTTTGCTTTCAGTGGGCTTTATTAAAATGGTATACTCTTTGCAGTCTTCCACAATCTGGTTTTATCACTCAATATTATGTTCTTAAGATGTCGCCACTTCTAACCACAGGAACTGTTTCAGATTTTCCATGCTTTCAGACACTTTATTATCTCATTTGATTCTCATACCAGTTGGATGTTATGGGACAGTTTCAAATGAAAACCCTGCCAAGTGGCCAGCCAGGTGCCGGGGCCAAGACGGAAGGTCTGCTGGTTTTGGCACAGCCCCAGGCTGGCAGCCGCACACATGAGACCACTGCACCAACCAGCAGAGGGCACCCCTCCTGGGACACAGGTCCCAAGAAGGCTCCTATCCCTGGGCGGTGGAGATTAGACAATTAGGACCCCTTCCTCCAGCCTCCCACTGGAAACAGGTTGAGTCCTGGCAAGCAGAGCATCCCTTCAGCCAGGGGCCCTGTGCTTAACCACTGCACAACTATACAGGGCAAGCCCGCACACAGAGGTGGCCACGTGAGGCAGGGCAGGAGACCCTGGTGCAGGGCAGGAGACCCTGGTCCTCGAGGAGCTCACACAGGTGGAGACGTTACAGCAGCATCAGAAATGCCTCAGGACAGCAAGAAAAGGCAAACAGTCCTGACTCTTGGAAACAGGATTTGAGCTGGGCCTTGCAACATCAGCTGACAGCTGACGGGCACCTGGGAGCTGGGGAGACTCAAATGGAAGGAGTGGGCTGGGAGACAAGGCAAAGAACAGTGACGGCCCCACAGGGCAAAGACCCAGGTATGGCTCGGTGTGGCCAGGACCACGGGGCTCTGCACTGAGTTCTAAAGGTGGCCCCAAAATTGAGAGGAACAAGGGGAAAGGGGAAAGGTTCAGGGCAAGCAGCTTCAGGGGACAATGGAATGTTAGGTTTCATATATAGCTTTCATTTGGATGAACATCTTTGCAGGAAAGACAGAGGTTCTAATGTAAATTCAAGAGAAATCTGTTTTTTCTTTATTTCTGATACAGTTTCATAATGTTAAGTCCCATTTAGTGTGTCCGCCCACCTCTCAGGCTCCCACAGCACCGAGACAAAGAACCCGTCTTCTGTCTGTGGCGTCTGTCAACTGACCAGTCGAGAACACATCTTACCGGGATGAACTGCTCCAGGCGGCCTTGGGGAAAGATGCCGTAGAGCTTTGGCCCAAGCGCCCTCTCTGCAAGAATGGCAAACATAACGCTCTCCAGAACCATGGCCTCGGCCCCCTAAAACAGACAGCAATACACCGGATGTTTACTGAGGGCTGACTACGTGCAGGCCCCACAAGCACTTCCACCCCCAGCATCCCTACCATCGGGTGCTACCAGCACCTCCTCCACTTTATTTTTTTTTAAAGATTTTATTTATTTATTCATGAGAGACAGAGAGAGAGAGAGAGGCAGAGGGAGAAGCAGGCTCCCCGCTGAGCAGGGAGCCCGATGCAGGGCTCGATCCCAGGACCCTGGGATCATGACCTGAGCCAAAGGCAGACGCTCAACCATCTGAGCCACCCAGGCGCCCCACTTTAAATACGAAGAAACAGAGGTCAACATCTTGTAATCTGCAGGACCCGCGCTTGCAACCATCACACTATACTGAGGAGATTGAAAAGTCAAGTTTAACCGAGTCACTGATTCTAAAAATAGAACAGTGTCTATTGGTATTTTCTTGCTTGCATTTATTTTACAACTTCTCTGAGTTCCACCCATGACATCTTCCCAAAGGCCACCAATATGCTGTCCATTCCGGTCAGCACAGAGCAGGAGTGCACCGGCCACAGGGGCCTTCTGCCCCCAAACCGATCCTTAAGGGCGACTGACAGACCTGGGCCTGTTTTTTGGGTCCAAAGAGCACCCTGGCATGGAGCATTCACGGGATCTATGTTCTGCTCTTCCCAATCTTCTCCCTGCTGCCGTTTTAATGTTTGTCTCTTGCCAAAACCCAATGATGCTCATATGCTATCTTCAGTCCTAATAACCCATGTGGGATCTAGAATCATCCTGCCTTCAAAAACTATCTTTAGCGGCGCCTGGGTGGCTCAGTTGGTTAAGCATCAGGTCATGATCTCAGGGTCCTGGGATCGAGCCCCACATCGGGCTCCCTGCTTAGTGGGGAGTCTGCTTCTCCCTCTCCCTCTGCCTCTCCCCCTGCTTGTGTTCTCTCTCTCTCTGAAATAAAATCTTAAAAAAAAAAAACCAAACACTATCTTTTGGTCTCAGTTCAAATTCACTCCTTAGTACTTTGCCATTAAACAGCAAATTAGTCTCTAGGCCACTGTGTCTGAGGAGGGGCCGGCAAGTGTAGCTAGAAAATGCTTTCAGGTGATCCTTATTCACCCCTTGTTAAGAAATGCGCCCTGGGGACTATGATCCCGCAGAAACACTGCCCAAAGTGAAACAGCTCTTTAAACTCAGGTTATAAAAACACACGCAGGGTGCCTGGATGGCTCAGTCGTTAGGCGTCTGCCTTCAGCTCAGGTCGTGATCCCAGGGTCCTGGGATCGAGCCCCACATCGGGCTCCCTGCTCGGCGGGGAGCCTGCTTCTCCCGCTCCCCCTGCTTGTGGTCCCCCCTCCTTTCTCTCAAATAAATAAAATCTAAAAAACAAAACCAAAAAAACCACACACGCAACAGGACCTACTCAGGCAATGACAGGATGCTAAAGTTACAGAGAAGAAAACAGAGAAGTTACTTTTCCAAAGGACATGGAACCACATTAGAGGAAAAAGTAATTTGGTCACTCTCACATTTGGGGGAGCAAACAGATTTGCCAGCCGGTGACCTCCCACAATTATAGTTTAGCCACTGTCTTGTGTCCCCTACAACTGTGGTCTGACCACCTTGTGAGATCTAATTTTATTTACTCATTGGCAGTTTTTTTTTTTTTTAGATTTTATTTATTTATTTGACAGAGAGAGACACAGCGAGAGAGGGAACACAAGCAGGGGGAGTGGGAGAGGGAGAAGCAGGCTTCCCGCTGAACAGGCAAGCGCGATGCGGGGCTCGATCCCAGGACCCCAGGATCATGACCTGAGCCGAAGGCAGACGCTTAACGACTGAGCCACCCAGGCACCCCTCATTTGCGTTTTTTTTTTTTTTAAGACTTTATTTATTTATTTGACAGAAAGAGACACAGCGGGAGAGGGAACACAAGCAGGGGGAGTGGGAGAGGGAGAAGCAGGCTTCCCGCTGAACAGGCAAGCGCGATGCGGGGCTCGATCCCAGGACCCTGAGATCGTAACCTGAGCCGAAGGCAGATGCTTAACGACTGAGCCCCCCAGGCACCCCTCATTTGCAGTTTTGTATCTAGGACTGCTGTGAGCTAAACTATGTCCTCCCCAAATTCACGCATTGAAGCCTTAACCCCCAGTGGGATGGTGTCTGGAGATGGGCCTTTAGGAGGTGGTTACGTATAGATGAGGTCACGAGTGCAGGGTGTCCATGTGATCAGCGTCCTTATATGAAGGGTCCCAGAGAGCTGGCTGTCCCTCCCTCCGTCCCTCCACCACGTGAGGACACAGGGAGAAGGCAGCACCTGCAGGCCAGGAACCCAGCACCCAGACCTCAGACCTCCAGCCTCCAGAAATAAATGTCTGGGCAGCCCCGGGGAGTCCGTTACGGCAGCCTGAGCAGACTAAGACACAGACAGTACAAACATAGCACTGATCTGTCAGGTCCACAGAGCTGAGAGCAGGGTTTGAGAGGAGAACCCCTTGGAGGAGGTACAGTCACTGCTGGCCCCACGTCCAGCACCAGAGACGCCCGCAGAAGAGCGTGCACAGGTCTGCAAGGCGTCTCTCAAACTCTCCACCTGGAACCTGCACGAAGTGAAATGCCGTGGCGAAGGCAGGCTGGGCACGGCGGGACCCCAGGGCTCCAGGGGTGACAGCAGGCGGGTTGCGCAGCCCTTAGCCAGCTGTACGCCCCCCTACCCACCCATAATTTCAGAGTTCAGTCAGGATTTCTTCCGTCTAGGTATCCAGGTTTCATCACAATTAAAATTTGTTTTTCGGTTTCCCTCCATGTAAAGTGACTAAGCCCAAGGGCATCAGGGCGGGCTCCATATAAAACACGTATCTGTGCCCGGTCCTAAAGGGGCCTTCGAGTTTGAAGTTGCAAACTTTATACAGAGGTGAAGCCCCACCGCGTTCCTTCAGGAGGCTTAGCACGCTGGGCATCGCGTGCACTCAGTACAAAGGCCGTGCCGTTGCTGGGCTGAACACACTGCCCGGAGTCCTCCAGAGCCAAGTCAACCCATCACCGGGATGGTGGAGAGAAGGTGGACGGAGACTTAAGAGCTTTGCAATTCTCTCTGGCATTTCTCTGAACACCGTAAACAAGAAATCTCTTTGTTCACATGTAATACCGCAGTTCAGCATTTATTCCCAGTAGGGAGAAAGGGGAGCTGCGTGTGGAGGAAAGAATTTGGAGGAAGAAAAGAAGGAAAACATTTAAGAAAGACGGACAGGTTAAGAAGCAAGAAAAATGGAGAGGTTAAGAGGGATAGTAGGTAATCTTAGAATGAGTACATCAACTACTGGAAGCCTTTTTGTAACTACCAGGTCTCCAAACACCTTCCTGCTTGCTATTTAAAGAAGCCAGCATAGTAAAGAACAGGGCGGGACCCGCACGACCCAGTCCTCTGCCCCAGCTCGCCTGGGCGCAGCCACCGGCCACCCAACCACAGCTGGTCGCACTTCCTGGGGACAGAAGGTCCTACCTCCACTTGAAACCATTTACTTTGGATTCAGAAACATTCATCTATCTTTAGCCCAAAAATATTTACTGGAGATCCCCTATGTGCCTGGCGCTGTGTTAAGCCCCGGGGAAACAAGAACAAGGCACGACCCAGGGACCCCCTTCCCAAGCGAGAAGCAGACATGAATGCACAAGGCCAGCGCAGGCTGCGATAACCGCGGGGACAGGGCGGGGCGGGGCAGACTGGGGTGGCTGCTTCTAGGGAAACGGTGACACAGACACCTGAGGGGTGAGAAGCAAAAGCACATTCAGGGACCTGGAAGACCACCCCCCCCCAGTGGAGCGGGCAATCAGGGAAGAGGAGGACAAAGTGAGCTCGGAGAAGCCGGGAGGTCTGGGCCAGCCATGACGTTCTCGGCACACCCGCAGCGTCTAAGGCTGACACATGGCCACCGAAGAGGAACCCGCACAGAGCCTGAGCGCTCCCAGTGACTGTCCCCACGGGAAGGAGCCCATGTTACACAGCAAGCTATCCAGCACACCCAACCCCTAAAACAAACTTACATGCTCACCACTGTGCAAGACTTTCTAGTATTTTCTAGCCTATTTCATTTTAAAAAGCAGCAAAAATGCTGACATTTCACATGCCCTTCGAGGTTTTACAACCCACCACGTGAAGCCCTGATTCAGATGGGGGCAGGAGGGCGGCCTCGAGGGTGAAGGCGAGAGCTGTGCCGGCTGCCCAGGGGAAACAGGGGAGAAGGGTAAGGTGGCCGCTGGGTCCGGCAACGCGGAAGTCCTTGGTGTGACCAGATGGGGCAGGGACAGGCAGGCGGGGGGGGTCAGCGAATGGAAGAGGGAGGGGGACTGCTGGGGAGGCAGAGGTGTGCAGACTGACAATTCACTTTACCTACACAGTTGTATTTCTTTATAAAAATTAAAATCCTATAATAAGAATATCGAGATTATGAACTTTTGGAGAAGACAGAATAACATTTCTGCCAAAAATATATAACCTCATTCCAGTCACGAGAAAAGGTGAGACGAATCTACACTAAGGGAGCATTCTATGAAATAAACTGATCCATGTGCTTAACAAGCCTCGGGACTGGAAGTAACATGGAGGCAGATGGAACAGACGAGGGAGGACAAGCAGCGTACACCGCGTGGGGCCTCGGCTACACCCTGGAACAGGACAAGAGAACATCAGTGGAAAAACCTGGGAAAGTCAAATAAGGCCTGCAGCTTAGCTGCTATTGTTGTGCTGGCGTTGATCAGGGCTGTGCAAAGTGTTAGTGACAGAGGGACTGGGGAGGGGGTGCAGGGGAGCTCTCTGCACTAGCTCTGCCAACTTCCTGTATGTCTACAATTCTTCTGAAATAAAAAGTTAAAAATAAATAAATGTATACAAGAAAGACTGAAATCAAGCAATATAACAAAACCAATAACTAATTCTGTGCAGTGGGGTAAGGGTGTTTATTATGTTATTCTGTGCTGTCCCAAACATTCAACACTTTTTTCCAAGAAAAAAGAAATCCTGCTACAGAGAGGGAGCAGATGCGGGCAAGGCCGGCAAGCTCTGTCCCCTGTGAGGGAGAGCAGCAACATGCCCGTGGACGGGGGAGAGGAGAGAGGAGACCTGGAGTCAGGAGCACAAGGGAAGGCCCAGCCTGTGGAAAGGCTCCAGGGCTGCAAGTGGGAAGATGAGGGCCGAGATCGATCACAGCAGCCGGGCAGGGAGGGGCCCGGCCAGGAAGGCCAGCCCCCCAGACAGGCCAGCAGTCCTCCCGACCATGGGGCTTCCCTAATGATGCCCAGCTGCTCGGGTGCGGGCCCAGAGAGGGCAAGGCGACTGGGTTCAAGACCAAGCCAGATCTTCACCGAACCAGGGCAGCTCTCAGGAGGGTTTTCAACAGAGGAGAAATGGTTTGGAAGCAGGAATGAGGAAAACCAAGAAGACATCCCTTCCCCGCCACCCCCCCACCCCCCGCCAAGTACCAGAATGTGATGGGAAAACATCCTCCCTCAGGGAGCTGCAGGGGAGGGGTCTCTGGGACAGTGAGGCTGTAGAGAGGCCAGTTAGCACAGGACACATTCAGAAGAGAGGGGACAAAGACTGCAGACAAAGGCCAGCCATCCAAAGGGGCTCAAAGAACATCGTGGGCTGAGGAGAGGAAGAGACAAGGAGTGTGCACCAGCAGGCAAGGGGCAGACTGTTCCAGAGTTGTGCACGAGTTCCGGCTGCAGCCAGCATTCGACAATTCTATCAGCGCCCACCGGATAGCGGGATTGATAGCCACAGCGAGACAGCAAGAGGCGGCGAGGTCCTGCCCTGAGCATGGACCCTCTCAAGAGCAGGAGGCAGACACGAATCGCATCATGCTGAAAACTTATAGCCAGAGGAAGCACAGAGGAGAGACAGATGGTGCTCGGGGTGAGGGCATGAAACAGAGACACACACCTAGTCGAGAGGGCAGGAGGGCTCCGTGGGGAAGCAACCCTTGAGTGAGGTCCTAATTACAAGCAGAAGCGCAGGTGGGAAAGTTGGGAGCATTCCAACTGGAAGGAACAGCATCTGCGAAGAAAACCACACAGCTTAGGACAACGTGGCTGGAGAGCAAGAATGGGGAAGGACACCAGAGAGAATGGAAAGCCCAGCAGGGTCAGACCAGGGGAAGCTGGCCTGGGGCACAGGGAGCGCTGACGGATGTCAGGCCACAGGCTGACCTGATCAGAGGAGCAGTTGGAGCAGGAGTGGAAGTAGAGTCCCCAGAGGAGACGGGGGCAGCCTGGCCTAGGGAGGTGGGTGGTACTGAAGGGGACGAGCATACAGACCCAGGGTAGAGCCCACAGGGAAACAATGGGCTCATGGTTCGGATACAGGGTGACGGAGAGGAGGGTGTCGGAGGGCCTCCTGGATTTCCATCTGCAGAGAAAGGAGACACTGAGGTTCCTCCGAGGGGGTGGGGTGGAGACCATGTGTTCAGCCTTGGACCTGGCGACACGGCCCAGGGAAGGTGGGGGGCGGACGGCGCAGAGGGGCAGCACGGGAAGAGGGCCTCGGGCAAGTTGTGGAGCACTTCAGACAACAGGAGGTCAGGCCCAGAAAGGAGCCGAGGAGGGGAAGAGAACGTTTCAGAAAGGGCAGGGGGAAGCCAAGTTAACCAGAACTGAGAACGCGCTGTGGGTCTGGCATCGCGGAGGCCCCCGTGGCCCAGCCTTGTCGACCACCAGGACACACACAGGCCTATACACCAAGGACTCAGGCTGGCGGAAAACATGTCCATCGCTTCCCACCCGGTGGCGTCTGTCAGTGCCACCCAGAGCACACGTTCCAGATCCACCAGACCGGGGTGTCCAGAGGAGGGTGCACCGTGAACAATCCACCGACACGTGAGGGGGAAACATTAGTACTTTTATTCCTTTATGATCTCACCTCTTTTTAATTCCTATTTCCCAACAATTTCAATAGCCTACAGCGAGTAAAACCAGTGTACCTATGTCTGTGTTGGGGGGTGGGGGTTGCATACACTGGGCCAGTGTGCTCGAAGGTGGTTTAGCCCTGGCATGTGGACATCACTGCGCTAGATTTCCCACTTCTGAGCCTCAAAGAGGGACCAGGTGGACACATCAGTGCTCTTGACCTCAAGCTCTTCTGAACATAAGCATTTCAGAGAGGGGCCCTTCTGACCAGGGGCCAGCGGGTGGGAAAAGGCACTCCTGCTCACCCGGGCCATGCCGGCTTCGGTGTCATGTGGACAGAAGGAGGGGATCAGAGGCACAGCACCCAAGCCAGGTTGCCTCCACGTCCTGTCATGCACAAGCGCTCCCTAAACCGCCTTCTCTCGGCACCCCAAATGCTGTTTAGATTGCCATAAGGACACCACACGTCCGCTGCCTACATTCAGCAGGAACTAAAAATAGCCGGGCACGCTCGTTCTTACAGAGGAGGCTCCCCACGTGGCAAGAGCCCATCCTCTGAGAATCGGCTCGGCCCCTCTGGGGGCAGCGAGCAAACTGGTACTAAGAACACCGCTTACAACCTCAGACAGATGCAGAACGGACTTAATTACTTACTTGAAATTCATTTTCTTTCTGAGCTTGTTCGGATCCCTCTTTATTACAGGACCTCTACGAATGAGAAAAAGCAAACACTTCTGGTAAGATGGGGAACACCAAACACACACTAACTTTGCAACCACCACAACAGTCAAGGTTTACAAAACATCACAGATCTTTAACGAGTGCTCCTCAACCCATGGAAGTCACCAGCGGCAGAGTAAAATGCGCCACCAGTGTCCAGCACTAGGACCAACACCTGAGGAATCGCTTCATTTCTTTACAAGAAAAGGAATGTGCTGTTGACCCCGAACAGCCAGGTACCTTTTCACAATGGCATTGTTGGAGGAAAGTCAATAGGGGGCGCTCTTCCAATCAGGCCTTCCCAAGACAAAGGGTCAAGTGGTCTCCCCAATTTAGCTAGGTGGTTCCTTCAAGTCAACACTATCCTGAGGAAGCTTCCTTCCTGCAAGAACCGGGAGTGTACACACACCCCGTGGCAAGTCGCCATGGTCAGCACAGAACGGGGACAGACAAGAAAGCCCTGTGCAGGCAGGAGCCTTGGCACAGAACCCGAGCGACGAGCCTGCCAACTTGCCACTTTCACAGACTAGCCCTGCTCGCTCAGCCTGTCACTGGCTCAATCTGAATTCTTCCTCCACCAAAAAGAGGGTTATGCGAATTTAATGAAGTCCTTACGCTTACTTCATATGTTAATATATTAAGGATATTTTTATAGCACTTTCGTCAATGAAACTGCAAATTGTTGGAAACCAGGGATCTAGCAATAACAACTAGATCCTTAACTACCATAAGCAACTCTCTGGCTACATTCTTTCTTCATGTCACAGATCGTATCTTTTAAAAGCAACCCCCCACCCCAAGTGCTTTAAAAATCTTCATACTATCTTTAATAAGGGGATGGAGAAGAGCAAGTCAGAAACTTTTAAGCATCATGTAAAAATTTTACACTTAAATATTGCCTCTAGAAATGTCGTTATAATTAAACTAGGCTGGCTTAAGCCAGACACAGAAGGAAGCCCATAAAGAGAATTTTTAAAAAAATGTGAAGGTAAAAGATTCTTGAACATCCCATGAAAAACATACCTTTCCATTCCACTGCTTTATCAAAAATACCTGTACCAAGAGTGGAAAGTGTGGACAGGGGAAAAAATGCCACGTTAAGCAACACCAGCTACGCTAGCGCCATTCAAAGACCCCAGTGCGTTAGGGCAGCGCGCCCATCCCTCCTGCACGGACACACTCCACAGATGCTCTCATGCGCGCTCCGTACAACAGTGCCTGCGCTAGCTTCCTCAGCAGAGAGGCAAACAAACATCCACGTTCATGAAGCTATCTGCAAAAGACTTGCACTTATACATATTCAATAACATCTTTAACATCCCGTGAAGTTCATCTGGTACAAGGTACAGAAAGCACAAGTGGGGGGGGATATATACTTTCACTTGGGTAATCTGCATTTCTCTGATGGAAAGATGTTACAGGTTAAATCCCGTTACAATGAAAGCTACAAAAATGAAAACACCCCAGAAATACTTGTAGACTTTTGCTGACGGCTTGGGTGTGTGATGTGCTAACCTCTCGGGAGGAGCAACTGGGTACCACAAAAGCTTCGCTCCTTCCGTAACTCTGAACCACCCCCACGGCTGCGCTGCAACCTCAGACTCAGACTTTCCTTATCCCCTCTCTCCCCAGTGGCCTACCAGCTCCTCACGAATCGGGCCTCCATCTTTCATTTATGGTTAGTCTTGGCCCAAAGCACCAAGCAATCCTGCTGCCCACTACGCTTTTTGTCAGCACGACTAAAGGACCGGCCACACTGTGAAGCTCAAGGCACAGCCTCCGCCACGGAGCCAGCCAGCTTCAGGCAAACTCGCATCCACAGTCCGAGTCGTGGGCAAACTGGCTATGGTATTCATTTGGATACTGAATGGGGCCAAAATGCCCCCAAAACGTTAAATTCTGTGCTTGTTCTCCCTTAGGAAAGTTAAGAACAAAATGTTCTATAATATGATATATGAAATTTGGATATCCTAATGAAGTTTGTTGTAACGGGATTTGACCTGTACAAAATTCTAAGTGACTATGGTTATTCCTATGCTGTTATTATTCGAACTGTATCTTCTTAGGGAGATACAGTAAATGGGTTATTCAGCCAACAGAAGTCCCTTTCCTTTGTCCAATGGTGCTCTCGGAAAGCAAGTCACTTCATCCAAAGTTACAAATTGCCTTAGTTCCCAAGGCCATTCCTTTGTAATACTCACACCAGTGGAAATAAATTCTGTTAAGAATTTCCCCACCCCTGCCCACTCCATTCCACCCCCAAATGAATGCATTACTTATACCATAAAAGCACCATCATGAAGGCAAGATGGACTTCTGCCATATTCAACCCTCTGTTCTGTTTCCTCAGTACAGAATGTTCAGGTTCCCTCAATCCTGTAAACAAGAAGAGTAAGACCAGGAAATCTCAAACCAATTAGACACTCACGAAAAGTGAGAGAAGAGGCCTCATCCTGATAAGCCAACGAGAGACAGACTCACATTGCCAAAAGAGAGGTCAGAGAACTTTTTTGTGCAGAAAGATGGGGAGTAAAATGTATCTTGGAATCTGTGAGATTTTACATCAGAGGCACAAGTTTATTTGAAGCAGATATTAAAATGTATAAACATTTAACAGGACTCCAAATTTTTTGCAACTTTTCATGTTAATAAAGACAAGCGGTCATATATAAAATAAAACTAAAATTTTTTACATTAGGAATTTGAATACTGGTTAATATCATGTAATTACTAAAACATTTTGAAGTAAACATTATCATGGTCATTTTTTTTTTTTAATCATCTTATATAGATACAGATGGAAACGCTTATGTGATGTCTGGAATATGCTTCAGAATAACTCCAGAGAATGAACAAGGGCGAGGTTGAAGGACTGGTCAGAGGGAAAGATGGATATTGGGGTACCTGGGGCTCATTACACTCTTCTGCTCCACTTTTGTATGTAAATTCCCCATAATAAAGTCTTTTTTAAAAATAAACACAGACAGGGCGCCTTGGTGGCTCAGTCAGTTGAGTGTCTGATTTCAAGCTCAGGTCATGATCCTGGGGTCCTGGGATCGAGCCCCGCATCAGGCTCCCTGCTCAGGGGGAAGCTTGCTTCTCCCTCTGTTTCTGCCACTTTCCCTGCTTGTGTTCTCTCACTTACCCTCTCTCAAATAAATAAATAAAATCTTAAAAAATAAAAATAAAAAAGACTATGGGAAAAAAGTACCCTTCATATTCTAGGTTATTAGTTTTTAAAATGTTTTATTTCATGCTCTGAAAAAAAAATGAAAATCATTGAATAATAAGACAACTTTAGGGGCTAAAATGAGAAAATATCACTTGACTGAAGTGATTTGTCTTATATAATTTTAGGATTCAAAAATGTTCTATTTAAAGTTACCCAATATTCGGGGCGCCTGGGTTGCTCAGTAGTTAAGCAACTGCCTTCGGCTCAGGTCATGATCTCAGGGTCCTGGGATCGAGCCCCACATCGGGCTCCCTGTGCCGCGGGAAGCCTGCTTCTCCCTCTCCCACTCCCCCTGCTTGTGTTCCCTCTCTCGCTGTGTCTCTCTCTATCAAATAAAATCTTGAAAAAAAAATAAAGTTACCCAATATTCCAAAATATAACAGATTTCTTTCTTCTAATTTGTCTAAGCTATTGGGCAGAATAAACTCTTATCATCTGGCCAGTTCTTAATGACAGATTTCTCTAATGGCGAGGGAGCTAGTCTTACAACTGAACTACTTTAATAAAGCCACATTTGTGCGCTGAAACAAAGCACACCTCGCTTTCCCTGCGGTCTGTGTATGTGTGGCTGTGCATATAAATAAATCAGTGACAGTGGCATGAAGTGGCATCCAGCTATTTAATGTCATTTGTAACACTGAAACATTTGTCTAAAAGTATCTTTAAAAGCCCACCACTGCATGAGCTAGCTGCTGGTGGGACAGGCTGGGAAAAGTGTCAAATCAGCTACAAACAATGACATGTCATCAACAGTATAATACACTGGAAATGCTGTTTAAGAAATCAAACCATCGTCAATTACAGATACTGTTATATAAAGGAGAAAGTAGTCACTATGCTAAATGTAATGGTGGCCACAGAAATAAAAAGATACAAAAAAGAGTGATAGAAACATGGAGGACAGCTCTTCCCATTTAGCCCTTCCTTCTCCACCAAAAACAGAAGCACAAAAAACTACACAGAGCACTCAGCTGGCTTATTTATCTCTTTTAAGTAGACTGCACGCCCAACGCGGGGCTTTAACTCAACAGCTCTGAGATCAAAAGTTGTGAGCTCTACCGATTGAAAGAGCCAGGTGGCCCTCACCTGTCTCTTTTAAAGTTTCTGTACAAAAGAGCAAGTTGGTTGTGGCCTTTTAAAAACACTCTGGGACCCATAAATGAGATATTAAGAAAGAACAATCCAAATGTTAGCTAGACTCAACTTCTAGGACATCTAACAATCTGGTCTAGGAAAATCTGGGATTATCCTCCTGAGTTGAGTCCCAGACTGTTGGTATTTACTCCCAAAACAGGAGGTGTTGTACTATTTGGAACGTTCAGTCACTGTGATGGTCGTCTGGTCCTGGAGTGGCATGGGCTCTTTACTGTGCGGGCTGTGGCTCTGAGGATCCACCCTAAGATCTGACCACACTTGACTCTCTAGGGGTCGACATGGGGGCAGCACCTACCACCCTCCCTGTTCCTGGTAGGGCTCTGTGCCATGCCTCAGGTGAGCTGGGGCAGGGACAGGAGGAACACTGTGAGAACTGTGGCTCCGGAGAATACACAGTAGTCATGTGGCTCCTTCCATAATCTTCTGCAGTACGTTTTCTTCTCAATGTTACCATGGACCCTAACCTTCCTTCTCCCTGATTTGTATGAAAACATTCTGTATTTATTGCTTTTTTCGGTCTCTTACAGCATTTTCTGAAAAAATATTTTATAGAACACGTTAAAATGTAAGATCACAATGTAATGATTTAAAGTATAGCTGGGGGCGCTGAGCTGGTTCCGTCGGTGAAGCGTGCAACTGATCTCGGGGTCTCGAGTTTGAGCTCCACGTTGGACGTAATTACTTAAAAATAAAATCTTTAAAAAAAAAGTAAAGTATAGCTTATGTGATTCTCTAAAGAACAGATACGACTTACAAGAACTTAAACGATTTTTAACATTTAATGGTCTTCTCTAGAGCATCTTCGATTACCTTGAAGAACATTCTAAAACAATTTGATCCTCTGAACTCTGCAAAGTTCAATGACTTGCTTCATTAACAGAAGACTAGAAGTTTTAAGAGGCTCCAGGAAGACATAAACCAGAAGAAAGGCTCCTTCCAGGACCTTCTCAAACTTTATGTCTAATCTCTGCCCCAAGGCCCCCAAGGCTTCAAGTGCATTAGTCATGAGCACCCCGAGGGCTGACCTGCAAGCAACATGTTTCCAGGAAGAGTGGCCTGGCTTCTCTAGCCTGTGTGTGCCTCCACGCTGGACCAGCACTGCTGAGCCTCGGGGTACGGGGAGGATACCAACTGATAAGCACTAAGAAGAGAGTTTGTTTCTAACTCGGACCAAAATATCAATACACTATGGTGTTCCCTTAACGCTGAAAGTAGTATGAAGGAAGAAGCAGCTAAATACCTCAAGCGAATTTTGAGGCCCATAAATTTCTAAAATTACCAAATCATTTTCTACTGAGGAAACAGAAGAAAGGGACTAGATTTGCCTTGGATCAAAAAGAAAAACAAAACAAAACAAAACCCAAAGGAAAACCCAAAACCAAAAAGTGATATATTCGTTACATGTCATTCTGAAATCTTAACTGCTGTACTCTTGCGAGCACAGCACAAACTGTAGCTGGTGCTACTTAACAAAAGCATTACAATTTTCTTTTTAAAAAGCATTTCTTGAAACCAAGGACTAAAACAAAGAAATTAAAGCTGTAGAGAATGCTCCAACTTCAGAGGACTCATACTATACCGTGAATCGTGTCTGTCACCTGGAAACCAGAGTGCTCCAGGCACGATCGCATGGACAGCCTGCGGCAGAGAACACATGCACAGACAGCTAAAGTGGTACATTCCCCCCAAGTGCCCTTCACGCCACCCAACACAAAGACATTCCTTCCCCGGACGGGTGGGCTGCAGTCACACCATCGTTCCAGGGACCAGAAATCTGTATTGGCTTCATGCTATAAATCCCAAACATTTAAGACCAGCAAGACAAAGACACTTTGCATATGTCAAAATTAGACACAGTAGTCTGCCATTTATTTAGTTATGAAAAGAAGGCACCAAAGCAGGTATGGAAGGGCCGCAGATAGTGATTTGGCGACTATCTCTCGAGTATTAACTGAAGAAATACTAGGTTAGACCAAATGGGAACACATAATACGAGAACGATGTGTTACTTCTGGGAGGGAAGTTGACTACCTTAGGAATAGATAAAATTACACCACACTTAAAGTCCAAGGGGATTTTTTTTAAAACGCAGAGTAAACAAAACAACTTAAACTCATGACGATCCTAACACGATGAGAAAAAATGCACAGAGTTCACAGTACTCAGTTACCAGGGACATGTGCTCTCCCCAGGCTCTTGGGACAAAGCAGGGCTCTTCGTGAGGGAGCATGAATCAGATGGTCTCTGCAATGTTTGTAAGCAGTCAATTTCTCAGTAGCTGATAGTTTAGTATGAGCTACCTATGGGCTGTCCCCATATTGTCTGGTTCCCTTATGTTAGGGTGCTTTAATTTATATTTAAACTGGGATTAAGAGAAAACAGGGAAGATGACATTTTGCTTTCTGGATTTAAAACAGACCATGTCCCAGACTGCACTCTTTTGAGTCATGAATACATATCTGCGTTGTGCTTTGATGCCTTTAATTTTATTATGGTTAGTACTCAAACAAGCACTAATATTAGCCTTCTATTGCTCAAAGAACACACAAAAACATTTTCCCAGACAACACTTGAGAGATCTTTGATGTGTTTTATAGACATTCATGCCTGTGAGACCGTTCAAAACGGTGAGGCCAAATCTCTCCATTCATGCACAGAAGGAACTGGCTCAACACAGAGTCACTGTTCTGACAGAGGAAGGGACAAAGCAATCCTCTGAGACTTGCGCCAACGGGCACAGGTTACATTGAATGAACAATACGTACTGACATTTGTGTCTTCCACAATTCATGATAAATAAGCAAACGGGTTATTTGTAATCAGCCAAACTTGCTGCTTTGATAAGTCTGCTACTGGACGTTGCGGAGCTCATGTTCCTTCCCATATCAGAAAGGAAAAAAACCAAGTTACATTTATAGCTTGCATTATCATTTCAAGCTCTCTTCTAGCAATCACATCTCTTTCCACGTGGCAAAGGTTGAACTAGTACTTCTCACCTTCTCGAAACTGTCCTACTGTGCCTAGGGGTGATTCTGCAGGGGAATTCTGCATCCGTCATCTGTGCAACTAAAGAAACTAACCCTCCCCGTTAAAATGAAGGCTGCGCCATGTGAAACAGACCCTGAACTGTATCGGCAGGTACTTCTTTAAGATCAGACGGGTATTTTGATGTTTATAGTGTTGTATGTTGTAACGGGCTGGGAGAGAACGAAGTTCGGGGACAGAAACTGCCGGCTTTCTGCCCCGTAGCCCAGAGTGGACAGCACGGAGGAGCAGTATCTCACTGCCATGGCCTGAGCCAAAAGCTGAGCAACATCTAATTATCTTCAACCAAGTCACTTGTAAAGGATTGTAAATGTAAATCAAAGAAATATTTCTCCTTAACATATGATCCTCAGAGGTAAGGGAAAGAAAGGACAGAACTCGACTACTCTAGCGTGTCATTAAGCAAAACAGCAAGACCGTCTGAGAAGATACACAGGTCTATCATTACCCGTAGTTGTCAGTTAACATTTTTTAAAGAAGGAGCTTATCCTGACCCACCCTAAAGCATGCTACAGCGGCATTTATACAGCCGCTTTCGGGGATCCCAGTTTATCTGGACAGTGCACATACATGCATAGGGACATGTGTGCTTTCCCCACAGGGAGAGTACAGACGGAGAAAGCATAACATCTGAGTGGTATTATGTTTCTGTTTTTAATCCATTCATTTATGAAAGTAACGGGATTTATTATTTGGGCGGGCTCTAGATTTGCTCAGCCACATCTCTCAATGCATGCAAATCCTAACAAATCACTATCACTCTGGCAACTTTTTTTTGTTGTGGTGGTGCGAACAGAAGCCTCATGGCAGACTCTGTCTGTCCCTCTGCTGTAGGCCAGATTCATTCCAAAGAGCTGGTCAGCAATATGAGTGAACTCACACCCAGCAACAAAAATCACAGATCCTTTAAATCGGACTTGGGAATATCTGAAAAGGCAATGAAGTCTGTGGTGAGATCCCCGCCCAGCACTGGGAGAGCTCAGCTTTGCTGGCACCTGCTGGCAGGGGCCACCTGGCTCGTGCCTTATGGACTCCATGTCTGCAGCGACGGCCTTCTCTCTCCCGTGGCCACTTCTCAGAGCGCCCCAGTCTGGTTCCCCTCCGCCTGCTGTCAAGGTATTCAAATGACCCACAGTTTACAATGGGCATTCATGCCTAAAATTCCACCTGGCAACCGGTGCCCCTGCCGAGACCTGAAGAACAAAAACCTCAACCAAAAACCTCTCCAAAACATTTCCATTTGAGGCTGTAGGTCTCATATTTTTACTAAGTTGGAACTGCAGAAAAAAAGTGTCCTTGAACTAAGGACTCAACCCACCAAGTATTTATACTAAAACAGATTCCCTCCTCTAAAGCGAAGGAACAGCTTTTTTCCAGCAAAAATGAGGGTCTGTTCCAGTAAGTCAATCGTGAGCCTGGAGAACCCGCAGACTGTAAGTCTAGTTAGTAAGCTGCTCGTCTCCCGGCAGAGTTTCCGCCCTGCTTGGCGGAGGCAGATTCGGGAATGGCAACTGACATTTGCCTAATAAAAATATAATTAAGAAGCTAAATGTAGAGTGCCCCCATATGAATTAGACCTAGATGTAAAAACATATTCCATTCTATTAGTCTGGCAAGAATTAATTCCACTTTAATCGCCTTTAATTATTCTGTTTATTTTTGAGTTACCTAAAAATAAACAGGGACATAGAAATGCTAAAACAAATCCTATTTCCAGGCATTTTTATTACTTGTAAGTACTATAAGGCAGTAATTCTGGACCACTAAAATGTTGAAAAGGACAAAATACTAACTACTGATAGTGAACCTTTATTAGGGGGAGAATTAACTGCTCAGGGCCAGGCCGTGCCATCGACGGCTTCGCTAAGTTACCCTCCAGTAACACAGCACGTTCTAGAGCTGTGCTGTCCAGTGCGGCAGCCACCAGGACATGCGACCATTTCAATGTAAGTTAATTAAAAGTAATTAAAATTTAAAATCCCCACCCTCGGTCACACTCGCCACACTTCAAACGTCTGATAGCCCCCTATGGCTGGTGACCAGCACCCCAAACAGCACAGATCCAGAGCAGACAGAATCTGGCGCCTAGTTTAGCCTGGCCCCTGGAGGGGCACATAGTGCACGTTTAAAATGCTCCTAGTTAAAGTTATGAATACAAACGAAAGCCTCATAAATCAGATTTAAACAATAGTCTGTATCACGTGCAATTCCAGCCGCTGGTCATTAAAGTATTTTAAAAGTGTTGTCCACATGAAAGCACACAAATGAGCAGAAATGGGACTAACGGTTAGAGGATGTAAAAGTCCTCAAAGATAAAATGGCTCAAGACTGAGCTCACTGAAAGTACCAAAAGGACATTAACTGGGTTTTTCAAAAACTGTGCTTTGAAAGCTCAACTTGATTAAATGAAAAACCCAACTGCGTGGCCAACACAAGAACCGTCGCTTGTGTCCCATTGCTAAGGGGTCAGAGTCAGGGTTAGCTGTGTGTTCCTCATCACAAAGTGGCCTCAGGTTTCCTGGGCAAAGGGCACATGGCTTCCAACACTCAGATCCTGAGCACTTCACAGGCTGGCAAGGCCAAGGAAAACTATCCAACAAAAAGGCTCAGTCACATTATGACACAGAGTGCCAGCTTTAACTTTGGTATTTCTGAACATTAAAATCGAATTATCAGGGCGCCTGGGTGGCTCAGATGGTTAAGCGTCTGCCTACGGCTCAGGTCATGATCCCGGGGTCCTGGGATCGAGTCCCGCATCGGGCTCTCTGCTCCTTGGGAGCCTGCTTCTCCCTCTGCCTCTCTCTCTCTCTCTCTGTCTCTCATGAATAAATAAATAAATAAATCTTTAAAAAAAAAAAATCGAATTATCATAGACATGGGCATAATCTGCCCTTCAGATTGAGCTGAGACTAGTCTCTTAAAACATTAAGTCAGAAAACTATTCTCCATTTCATGAACATCAAAATGGGCCCTTCCGAAGAAGATTTAAATGGATATTAAAATTCTACCATAGAAAGATATCAAACAAACATTTGTATGTGTGGTCAGTAAAATGGTAAATTCATGGTATAAATAGAAAAAAAAAAATCCAGACATTTGGGATCTCCTACAATTGATGAAGACAATTCAATAAATAAGGCACTTTAATTGAAAATTAGATTCAATATATAAAAATTTAGAAAGATTATGAGTCTAACAAATTCAACATTTTAAAGAAATCTCAAAGGGAGGTAGTTAATAAATTCAGCTCCACTGAGATTATATTTTGTCCACGGGGCTCCCCTGTGCCCTGTAAAACCTTTATGGTCATGTTATTAAAAACAATACCTTTTCCACATCAGAATTTTACAACCTAGGTCTGAGCTAAAAATTTCAATGTGTGGAAAATCCAAGCATCATAACCACTACTAAAGATTTAACCAACATCATACTTTTCTCTGGATATAAAGCTGAGAATATTTGTACTGTCTTACTAATAAATTATAAGCAAAAACAGGAATTCAGAACATAACAGGATATAAGCAAAAAACCCAGTTGTGCAGCCCAATTAAAATAAAAGCAATATGTAAAAATAGCTTTAATAACCACCACTACAGTATTTAAAATCTTCCCAGGTAATTTAGCAGAGAGGATGAAAACTGTTCACAGGGCCCTCCCATCCCCACGCAGCCTACGGACTCACCATCTTTAAAATCGCCCCGTAGAGCCGCAGGAGCACTTTCCGAGGCTCGTCACCAATGGTGGCCACGGTGTCAGGAAAGGAGCACTGGAACAGCATGTTACTGAGGCCACCTCTGTTGGAAGTCAAAGGACAGTAAGCGTCAGTATGTTGAAGGTCAGCTAAACCGCCCTTCTTGGACAACTACGGATGAGACGTCAGGGTCCCACAGGAACTACTCCCATCGAAGTCTCGATCGACTCTCAGGATACCTGGGATATACATGATGAGCTCCATGGTGTTTGGATCAATTCCAGAATCACATTAAAAACAGGCAAATTCCCGGGGCGCCTGGGTGGCTCAGTCGTTAAGCATCTGCCTTCGGCTCAGGTCATGATCCCAGGGTCCTGGGATCGAGCCCTGCATCGGGCTCCCTGCTCTGCGGGAAGCCTGCTTCTTCCTCTCCCACTCCCCCTGCTTGTGTTCCTGCTCTCACTCTCTCTTTGTGAAATAAATAAATAAAATCTTAAAAAAAACAAACAAACAGGCAAATTCCCTATCTGTTCTTAGCTTAACACTGGAGGTGAGCTCTAAATTGCATGTGTGCACCTGCACAAGGCACGCCTCCAGAGAACGAGGAGGACAGAAGAGGACCCTGCGCAACCCTGGGGGTGGGGGCATCCCAGATGCATTCTTTCAGGCTCATGTTCTTCTAGCATCCAAAACCTCCACGATGTTCCTATAGTGACCAGGTTAAAATCTTGGGGCAGTACTTAACCCACCTCCCCGAGGACCTTCCACTTGAAGTATATATAGCTCCATGTTATTAAAAACATCTCAATCGATTTTGACTAACAGCCTTTTCAAAAAACTTGCAACACTGACTGGTTCTTGGAGCGCTCAGAGGAAATGATAGGAGATCTCAGTACCCTGAACCTTCCACTCTGACGAGGAGAGACAAGAAACAAGTTACAGGGGTCATTTGAACAGGAGAATAACTGCCTTTGGAACAAATCACCTGCCTGGGTTGGACACGATTAGGTAGAGAGAAAGGGTAGTTAATGGAGGAATCAGAGCTAAATGAAGGAATATGAGATACTGTACAGTCAGGAGCTCCAGACACGAAGCACCTCATCTGCAGCAGACTTCAGAGTCCCTAAATCCTAATCTAGCCAGTGAATCTTCAGGAACTATTACCTAAGCCAAGCATGATGCTGGAACTGACTGGAAGCTAAGATAATACAAAAGTGAACTATGCTCTGCCGTTGCTCTCAAGAAACAGCCTCTCTAATGAAGACAAAGAAGACAAATCCCAGGACAGTCAGTGTCGGAGGCTACACGCTCCACCAAACCGAGTCCACCCCTGACTGTCAGAGGCTTCAGCATCATAGGGCAGTAGGCACGCAACTCTGGGAGAGAAAGCGACCAGGAGATCGAACCACAGCTTTCTAGAAGGACACTCCCCGGTCACAGGAGCCACTAGCTTTTCCCTGCCCCATCCATAACCAGTCCAGTCTAGTCAAGTCTCTGGATATAAAGTCCAGTCTCTGGATACAGAGCTGAGAAGGACACCCCCCGGTCACAGGAGCCACCTGTGAGACTAAAATACCAAAGTGAGACTAAAATACACACCAAATTCACACGATCAGGTACAGGGATGGTGTGACTGCACAGTGATTATGAGCACACACTGACAAGCACTGCCAAGAGCTACAAAATACAGACCAAGAGATTGTGTGGGGAGAAAAGAGAACAGGGAGAAATTTTTATCTGGAAGTTTGTTAATGTTGGTGTATTAACAGGAGATAACAATTCTGAAAATTCTGCTTCTGTGGCAGACATTCTCCTCCCTTTCCAGGTTTTATCCAGGCAGCAACGTGCCTAGCATGAAGACTATTTACCAGCTGCCTTTACGGGTAGGTGTGCCCGTGTGACCAGATGCTGACAAATAGAATGTAAAAGGAAGTGTTTATGTGACTTTTGGAAGTCAACTTAAGACATCCTCATGGGCTTTGTCCCTTTCTTCCTGTCCTCTATCCTGTTGTCTGAAACAAGGAGAGGACAGTGTGTCAATCGCGAAGCTCTGGTCTCTGAGCAACAAATCCACACTTCAGTTCTCGGTTGTGATGTTGGGCCGGGGGTTCCACCTGTTACAAATCTCCTTTGCCAGCTGCTCCCAGTTAGGGTCTGCCAGTGGGGGCCCTGGAGGGAGGCTGGAAGGCGGGAGGAAGGAGATAGGCTTGTTGTGTTGTGTCTGAGTGCTGGAGTAGCAACAAGGGAACCCCCACTTCTTTCACCAACCCAGAACCAGCCTCACGGCACCTTCTCCAAGATACCAGCTCAGAGGGCTGGGCCCCAGCTGCAGGGGGTGCTCCTCAAGATCTCAGATGCCAGCAACAGCCAAGCAGTGCCCTCTCCACAGGCGGCAGGGCCCAGCTCCAGGGTCTGATAATCCCCACCTCTTCCCTTGGCCCCCCAGCCCAGGGAAGGGGCTGCTTCCTCCAGTTCTGTGAGCCACTGGGCCCCATTTCTCTCTAATGCCTGTTCACCCAATTCCCTATATTAAATTCTCTATGTTGAAATGTCTAGTGTTGTTTCCACTTCTTGCCAGTGTCTTGACCGGCACATATGGCCAGAACTTTAGCACCTTCTTAGATCATGAGAATGAGAGCCACAGCCTAGGAACGGCAGAGCAGTTGGTTGAAAGGAGCCCGCATCTCCATCGAGCCCATGCAGCTGCCATACCTGCCCAGCCTGTCTACTTCCAGGAGGGACATAAATTCCTGTGTTGTTTAAGCCACTGTTACTCTAGAGCTTCTGTTATAAGCAGCTAGATCTAGTACTAACGGATACAGCTTATCACAATCCACTTACTCATGCTCTCCCAATCTGCAAACTCCTCCCTTACCCTTCTCTGCTACCTAAAAACTACCTCAGTTTAAAAACAAGTTCAGGGCGCCTGGGTGGCTCAGTTGGTTAAGCAACTGCCTTTGGCTCAGGTCATGATCCCGGAGTCCCTGGATCGAGTCCCACATCGGGCTCCCTGCTCGGCAGGGAGTCTGCTTCTCCCTCTGACCCTCCCCCCTCTCATGTGCTCTCTCTCATTCTCTCTCACACAAATAAATAAATAAAATCTTTAAAAAAAAAAAAAGAACAAGTTCAAAGTCCAACCTTCTCAAGAAGCTTTTGCCATCTTCCCTACTAGCTCCTTGAAGGCAAGGGTAATGCCTCACTACAATTCTCAAGGCCTAGTGACCCAAATGATGGGTGCTCAGTATAGCTTTTCTGAAGATGACAATAACCAGCAGCACTGCTGCCCCACTGAGTCTCTCTTCTCCAAACTCCCTCCTGTTATATTTGTCTTATTAGGTCTGCTGGGTTAGGTTTGGCTCCCTGATTAGACCATAAGCTCCCTAAGAGATAGTCCTGAGGGAAGGTATCATGATACAAGAAAGACCACTGGCTTCAGAGCCAGGGATTCAAATCCCAGTACTGCCACTTACTAGCTGTGTGATCTTAGGCATATCACTAAACCTTTCTGAGCCTCAAATTCACCCCTCTGTAAAAGAGTTGCACTTTCTTTAGTCATTTTATTTTTCTTGAGTGGGGGGAGGGGCAGAGGGAGAGGGAATCTTTTTTTTTTTTTTTTTTGAGAAAAGGAGAGGGAGAGAGAATTCCAAGCAGGCTCCATGCCCTGTGTGGGCAACGGGCTCCATCCCATGATCCTGACATCGTGACCTCAGCCGAAATCAAGGATCAGACTGATTCGACTGGGCCGAAATCAAGATCAGACTTAACTGACTGAGCCACCCAGGTGCCCCTCTTTAGTCATTTTCAGAGCTCCCTGGGCTGCAGTGTTCAAAAGGTTAGCCCAGTCCCCCCGCCCCACTCCTGCAGGGCGGATGCTGACGCTGCCTCTCGTTTACAGATGAGGAGACAAGACTGAGCAGGAGAGGGCCGGGCCGTGCTAAGCACGTAGTAGGTGCTGTGGGAGCCCCACAATCACTAGAGCCTTACATCAGGACTAGTCTGTACAAACGTGCGTAAAACTGATGCCTTGGGTCTCCTGGGGCTGCTGTGACATATGACCATAAATTTCATGGCTTCAAAAAACACAAATTTATCTTACAGTTCTGGAATTCAGACGCCAGGAAGTAGGTCTTCTGTGGCTAAAATCAAGATGTCGGCAGGGCTGTGCATCCAAAGGATATACCACATTCCAGTAAACACATACAAAATGACTGAAGACAGGGCGCCTGGGTGGCTCAGTTGGTTAAGCAACTGCCTTCGGCTCAGGTCATGATCCTGGAGTCCTGGGATCGAGTCCCGCATCAGGCTCCCTGCTCAGCAGGGAGTCTGCTTCTCCCTCTCCCGCTCCCCCCTCTTGCGCTCGCTCTCTCTCAAATAAATAAATAAAATCTTTAAAAAATAAAAAAATAAAACAAAATGACTGAAGACAGATTCTGATTGAGCTAATGAATGTCAAAGGACAGTGCTACTGGGGGGAAAGAGGCAATGGTGTTTCACGGGGACGGATTTTCAGACCAGGAAGAGGGAAGTGTTCCTGAGACGGATGGTGGTGATGGTTGCAAAACAGTGTGAACATCCTTAATCCACTGGACTGTACACTTAAAAATGGTTAAAAGTAGTAAATTTCATGCTGTACTGACATGTGCTACAACCATCATGCTCAGTGAAAGAAACCGGTCACATATTCTATGACTCCATTCATGTGAAATGTCCAAAACAAGGAAATCTGCAGACAGAAAGCAGATCAGTGAGTACCTAAGGCTGGGCGGAACAGGGCTGGGGGCCAGGGTTTCCTTCCGAGGTGAGAAAAATGTTCTAAAACTGATTGTGGGATGACAGCTGCCTATACCTGTGAAATCAGATACACACACTTTAAATGGGTGAACTGTATGGTATGTGAACCATATCCCAATAAAGCACTTTTAAAAAAGAAAAATGACTTTTTTCCATAGGTAATGATTTTTTCTTAACCAATTAAAAACTTGAATGTGCAGCTACAGAAACTATGTTTCCCAGAGGTAAATAGAAGTCATACTTAAGAATTTTTTCAATAGCTTACTTAAAAGCAATCATGAGTACCTGGGAATCTTCACAAGAGTAAAGACCTCTTTTCCCAAAAGGCAAATCGGCTGTCTACCCCAGCGAAGGAGGAACAGAAAGAACAAGCAACCCAAGGCTCTGGTTTCCCCCAAGCCTCGAAGCACAGGGACGGTGTGGAGGGAAGAGGATGAGAGCAGCCTTGACCTTTCTTCTCAACTCAGTGCAACGCCTCTGGCGCATGGCTTATCAGAAGCGCCCTGCCACACAGGCTCCTGGCTACCAGGCGACAGGACAGGCATCCCATCAGTTAAAAGCCCTCGTTTTCCTTCCTGTCACACACTCTTGAGAGTCCGGTCAACAGCGGGAGCAAACAGATGAGCTACTGTTCTAAGTTGTGTAACTCCATTCAAAGTTTAATCCCATGCTCCGGGAGAAGGCAGGCGGGCCAGCTCAGCCAGAAACCAGCTCACAACCTGGAAACCCTTCATCTCTTGAATTATCCGTAGCCCCTGTTGCTCAAAAGGCTGTAGTGGGAGGAAGTAAATCGCCGGTTATTTTTTAGTGACAAGCAAGATAAATGAAACAAGGTCATTATCCTGGATGACCCAAGCTGTGAGAAACCACCTAGAAAAACGCCAGTTACCAATGAGCCAAACAACATGACTGAGAATAAGATACGTTGGGAAGATACGCCCCAGACATGGAAGCACAACTACAAGGGCCCAGTTTACCACGCAGTTTGTCAAGATACCCTCCCAAGTAAAACCCCAGGAGCTCCCAAGGATTTCAAACAAGCGGCAGAACAGCTTTTTAAGAAACATACATGTCCTAGTTGAGCTGAGGAGACACGAGATACTCCAGGAAGCACAATATCAAATAAAATGAAACAAACACATGTATTTCACATCGAACACAGGTCAGCAGCCCGTGGCGGGCACTCACTGGCCCACACAGGCCTCCAGTACAGAGCCAGTGGGCTCACCAGCACAAAAAAGAGCTTCGCGCACACAAATCGTTAATTAGATATCAAGATAATCCTTTCCATTTCTCTGGATACCCAGAGAAAAAACCATGCAATAACAAAGCCACAACAACCCCCAAGCTGAAGAACTAGGGCTAACGGGTTTTCCAGGCTGAAGAAAGTCGTTTTAGTGAAAACAAAGCCACACAGCAGCCCCGAGGAGCACTTTGCTGCTTTTGTCATATTCGTGTTCATATTCACAAGCAATAAAGAACTCAGGTGACCTGGGTGTGCTTTTAAGGACTCAGCTAAGTTATATCAGTTTTACTGGAGCAACTAAAGTAGGCTGCTTTTAATGTGTAGTAAATTGTTTGCCTTTCAGATATTAGAATCCATGTTCCAAAAAATCATGTTAATATGGATCTTAAAGACCCCCAAAATAAAAAAATATAACAAGTTACTCAAATTCTATCATCCAAACATAACCACTTTTGAACATTCTGGGTGGTTTTGTTTATTTTTTTAAATAGGCTCCACGCCCAAGGTGGGGCTTGAACTCATAACCCTGAGATCAAGAGGTACATGCTCTACAAACTGAGCCAGCCAGGCGCCCCTAACATTCTGGGTTTTTTAGTTGTTATTTTCCTAAGCTCCTCTTTTCCTACTTCTTGTTATTAAAATTGGGATCATACTGAATGTACTACTCACGTTCCTTTTCCATTTATATTACATGCATTTTCCATCAATTCAGCATTAAAAACACAATTTTTAATCATACACACAATTTCATCTTAAAGACTAAGCATGGTTTAGCCAATGGCCCACTGCTGGAGACAGTGGGCTTTTCCATAACTTTCTACTTCTATCCATAACTCTACAGTATGGACACCCGGTACATCAATCTTTATGCACAATCTGATGAGACGCTTTAGTTACGTTGGTTTTTCTGGGTCAAAGGGCACTAACATTTTTAAACTCTTGCTACCCATTGCCAAAGTGTCCTACAAACAAAGCCACACCACTCACTCCTTGCCTGTCAGCACATCAGAACTCCCCTCTCATATTCTTTTATTTTATTTTTTTAAGATTTATGTATTTGAGAGAGAGAGAGAGAAAATGCAGGTGGGGGGGCAGAGGAAGAGGGAATCTCAGACTCCCCGCTGAGTGAGGAGCCGGACGCGGGGCTTGATTTCACAACCCTGAGATCACGACCTGAGCTAAAACCAAGGCAGACATTTAACCAACTGAGCCATCCAGGTGCCCCTGTCTCATATTCTTGACTGACTTATTTAACAACAAAAACCTGAGAGATCAAAATATAATTTTTAAAAACATCAACTGCAGGGCACCTGGGTGGGTCAGTCAGTTGGGCATTTGACTCTTGGTTTCAGCTTGGGTTGTGGTCTTGGGGACGTGGGATGGAGCCCTGTGTCAGGCTCCCTGCTCAGCAGGGAGTCTGCCTTCCCTCTCTCTCTCTCTCCCCCTCTGCCCCTCCCCCAGCTCGTGCACACACATTCTCCCTCTAAAATGAATAAATCTTTAAAAATTAATAAATAAAAAACATCAAATTGCTAGTGAAGATGACTAAAATTTTTTTAAGTCTACAATATACATGAAGTTATGAACAAAGGCCATGAAATATTTTTAAGTTAAAAAATTGTTGCATTGGAAATATTTATAGGTACATCAATACAGAAAAAATAAATTTATTAAAATACATAATAAAACATGCTAAGAGTTAGCTTTATTTAATTGACTTCTTGGGGGCTGGACCTCGGGTGGCTCAGTTGGTTAAGCGTCTGCCTTTGGCTCAGGTCATGACCCCAGGGTGGTGGGATGAGCTCCGCATTGCATCAGCTCCCTGCTCAGCAGGGACTCTGCTTCTCCCTTTGCCCCTCCCCCTGCTCATGCGTGCTCTCTCTCTCCCTCTCAAATAAATAAAATCTTAAAAAAAAGACTTCTTGGTGACATGCATCAGTGACTCCATGCTAGGTTACTTCAAAACTGATAAATGTCAATCCATTACCCTCCTCATAAAGTCATACAATTAATTGCACTAAACAACAAGAAGAGAAGATCAAACTGGAAAACGTAAAATAGAAGATAATCTGGGGCGCCTGGGTGGCTCAGTCGGTTGAGCGACTGCCTTCGGCTCAGGTCATGATCCCGGGGTCCTGGGATCGAGTCCCGCGTCGGGCTCCCTGCTCTGCGGGGAGCCTGCTTCTCCCTCTCCCACTCCCCCTGCTTGTGTTCCCTCTCTCGCTGTGTCTCTCTCTGTCAAATAAATAAATAAAATCTTTAAAAAAAATAAAAATAAAAAAATAAAAATTAAAAAAAAAAAAAAAAAAAAAAAGAAGATAATCTAAAATTTTAGTTGACCCAGAAATAGGTCAAAGATACTGTGTCACGGTAGGCAACATATTGATCAACATTATTAAAAAGAACCTTGGGAAATTCCACAAAATCATTTCAAAACAAAAACCACTCCATATAACACTAAGAACTGGTATTTGACGCTACTTCCTCTTCAAAGTTCCTTATGGCAAGACATAGCAATCATGCCTTCTTTTTTTTGTTGTTGTTAAAGATTTATTTATTTATTTGACAGAGAGAGAGAGACAGCTAGAGAGGGAACACAAGGAGGAGGAGCGGGAGAGGGAGAAGCAGGCTCCTGGCTAAGCAGGGAGCCCGATGTGGGGCTCGATCCCAGGACCCTGAGCCGAAGGCAGACGCTTAACGACTGAGCCACCCAGGCGTCCCAGCAATCGTGCCTTCTTAAGGTGCAAGGACTTCCTCAAATAGAAGCCTAACGGACAACAGGTTCCATATGGTCAAGTACGAACCACAATGTCCCCAAACATACAAGATTATAATTCTTATATGTCAGCTATTCCATTCGAAGTACACCTATCACAAAAAATAATGTTTCAGCACTTAAACCACTTAAACCAAATACATAGATCATAAAAGATTTTATTTCAGAATGAAACAAATAGAATTTTAATACCAATTCAGAATGGTGATTATCTCTGGGCAAAGGAAGGGAATCTGAGGCCAATTTAGCAGAATGTTCCAATTTGATAAAGCTATTTTACTTTTTTTATTTACTACCTTATAAATGTAATTTTTAAAAAAAATTTTAGGGATGCCTGGATGGCTCAGTCAATTAAACATCTGCCTTTAGCTCAGGTCATGATCCCAGGGTCCTGGGATTGAGCCCCACATTGGGCTCCCTGCTCAGCGGGGAGCCTGCTTCTCCGTTTCCCTCTGCCTCCCACCCCCCTGCTTGTGATCTCTCTCTCACTCTGCACTCTCTCTCAAATAAATAAATCTTAAAAATTTTTATTTATTTGAGGGGCACCTGGGTGGCTCAGTTGGTTAAGCGACTGCCTTCGGCTCAGGTCATGATCCTGGAGTCCCGGGATCGAGTCCCACATCAGGCTCCCTGCTCAGCGGGGAGTCTGCTTCTCCCTCTGACCCTCCCCCTCTCATGCTCTCTCTCTCTCTCTCTCTCTCAAATAAATAAAATCTTTAAAAAAAAATTTATTTATTTGAGAGACAGAACGAGTGCTCACATGTGCTCATGAGTGGGGGGGGGGCGGGGCACAGAGGGAGAGGGAGAGAGAGAATCCCAAGCAGACTCCCGCCAAGTGGCTCAATCTCAAGACCCATGAGATCACAACCTGAGCCGAAATCATAAGTCAGACACTCAACCAATTGAGCACCCCTCAATATTTCTAATTTTTAATAAAGAGCTTATTTCACATAAAAACTTTATGGCATCTAATACACAATCAACAGCATATAATGAACTCTTCTCAAAAAATCAGTTGGCAAGGGGCGCCTGGATGGCTCAGTCAGTTGAGCAGCTGACTCTGGATTTCAGCTTCAGGTCATGATCTCAGGGTCCTGGGATCAAGCCCCACATAGGGCTCCAGGCTCAGCAGGGAGTCTGCTTGAGGATTCTCTCTCCCTCTCCCTCTGCCTCTGCCCCTCCCTCCAAAATAAATAAATAAATCTTAAAAAAATATCAGCTGGCAATGTAGGGTCTGTATAAAACCAAGATCATTGGTAGCAAGGAAAACATGGTGCTGATAAAGATCACAGTGGGTCAAAGCAATGACAACCTTGTCCAGTATCTTCTCAATCATAATGGGGGATATTTGCTGGGGTCCATGGAGATTATCTTTGACAGAGGCTTCAAAAGATCTGTGACATCTTCAAAAGGTTAAACATCAAGTTACCACATGACCCAGCAATTCCACTCCTACACATATACCCAAGAGAACTGAAAACATGTCCTCACAAAAAACTGTACACAAATGTCCATAATAGCCAAAAAATGGAAAAGCTCAAATGTTCATCAACTGTTGAACAAATCGTGGTATATCCTGCAATGGAATATTATCCAACCATAAAAAGGAACAAAGTACCATATGTGCTATGACATGAATAAACCTTGAAAACATACTAAGTGAAAGAAAATGGTCATAAAAGTCCACGCATACTGTATGATTCTTTCTACATGAAATGTTCAGAAGATATCAGGTGGATTAGTGGTTGTCAGGAGCTAAGGAGGGGAGCATGGGGAGAGACTGCTAATGGTAAAGGATTGATTTCCAAGGTGATGAAAATGTTCTAGAAAGACAGTGGTGATTATTGTAGAACCCTATAAAAATACTAAAAATCACTGAACTGAATTTAAAAGGGTGAACTTTATGGTATCTCAATAAAGCTGTTCTTCTTTCTTTTTGAACCAGTGATAACCACTTTGCCTTAGTTAACTGTGGACTGAACATTCATTGATTTATATAAACCATCCTCTTAATAATAAACTTCTGTGTCTTATCCATGGCGATCATCATTTGATTAAAATCTGCTCCCAACCACCAAACACTTCCAGGGGAGCTGCTAGATCCTAAGAGCCATCAAGCCCACAAAAAAGACTCCTCTGATTTTAGGATCTGGAAAAAGAAACATTACTAAGAGCTTTGGAATGAGAAAAGTTACCCAGTTTCAGGAAACCTCTCCACAGCTGCACTGAGTTCCCAGCTTCGCAAACCTTTTCTTACTCCATTTAGACGCGGCTTCTCCCCCACCTCTGCTACCAGGGGTCCTTTCCTCAGATTCTGACCAGGTACTTCTTTTTTTTCCTTCCCACATATCTTTTTGTCACTTTTCCTTCCTCCCTTCAAGTTTGAGGCCAGTAAGAGAAGGTTCTCACACACAAAACCCACCCCGGCTCTTCTCCTCCCACCCTCTCATTGCCAGGGTTCCACAGTCTTGGCACCCAAGGCATCGTAAAAACCATCAAGAGAAACATTCCAGAATGAAGTCCGGAGAGGGGAGGTTTGCTAACACCCATCTCTCTTGCCCTTTGCCCTCCTGCTATAGACTCATTTCCATGCTGTTCATACTCTCTTGGCTTTTCGAAGTCTTTAACTTCTGCTTTATTAGCTACGGCCATCTCTGCACACGATGCTCTTTGTTATTTCCTTAAGATTTTATTTATTTATTTATTTATTTGAGAGCGAGCGCATGAGCAAGAGAGAGAGCATTAGCAGGGGCAGAGGGAGAGGGAGAAGCAGACGCCCCACTGAGCAGGGAGTCCGACACAGGGCTCAATCCCAGGACCCGGGGATCATGACCTGAGCCGAAGGCTCGGACGCTTAACGACTGAGCCACCCAGGCGCCCCTGCCCAGTGCTCTTTAATGCAGCATCCTAAATTCCACCACTGAGCCGGCAGGAAAATGAAGAGAATCAGGAAAACTCAGAAGACATGGCATTTTCAATAGCACATGGGCAGGAGAAAGTAGTCAAAGTACGACCATAACTTCAGGCATGAATTGTCTGCCCACTGATAATACACACACCTTATTGAATCCTAAGCTTCTTTATTCACAGTCCACAAACGGACAAAGGGCAACTCATACACCGTATCTGTCTGCAGTTCTCATTAGTCACATGGGTTCCCTGTAAAGGTCAGAGACACCTGGAGGATCCTTAGCTCCCTCCACGTGACCCTGCCCTCAATGCACACAAATGTCACCTGGGCCTGGACGATGACAGGATGTATGTCTGCCTGGCTTGCTTGCTTTCTCTTCCTTTCTTCCTTTCAAGATTTATTTTAGAGAGAAAGAAAGAGAGAGCACAAGCAAGGAGGGGCAGAGGTAGAGGAGAATCTCAAGCAGACTCCACGCTGAGCATGGAGCCTGACGCAGGGTTCAATCTCACGACCCTGAGGTCGCCCCTCAAAAAAATTTTAAACAAAATGAACAAAAATAACCTTTGTTTTTTCCAACTGTCTTCTGTAATCACTTCACAAATAAAAGGAATGCTCAGGGAGGGAGTTAGCCCACTTGATTGAATTTCCTGGTTAATCATCAAGTAGCTATGAAGTATCATCCTAACTACAAGATAATTAAAGATTACCAAATAAAATATTCTTGTCAAAAATCTAAACTCAAAATTTCATATATCTATCCAGGCAGTGTTTTCTCTTCTACTCCATAATATACCAGTTTTCTGTTTTAATAAACACAAACTACTCTCTGAATCTGTTAATACAATTAACTTTCTGGGCAGATTTATAAGATTGTACTGTGGCTTGGGTATGGGTATTCTAGTTTGGTAAGCACAAATCTAAACCTTTACTTGATTTTGTGGAAAAGGGAGTGGTTAAAAAAAAAAAAGAATAAGGAAAATTTTCAGTAAGTTGGGCCCCAGTTAATTGAGCTTTTACTGCAAATTTCCTCCTGCAAGTCACATAACAGATAATATTCCGGATACTTTTCAGGACTATTATGCCCAGACCTCCTTTTCAGCCTTGCATTTCCTGATCTAGCCTTTAAAACAGCCAAAATGTTTCTTACCCATTATGTGGAGCAATGTGGAGATTTTCAAGGAGGGAGAAGGAAAAAGGGCATTTCCCCACTGCGGGGCAAATGAGACAATGCCCTAACTTCAGAGGCGGGTCAGTCACCATTTAAGGCACAGCTGTACTTCACCAGGAAGGCCAGAGGTGGCAGAAGCGCTCCCCGTTGCAACACCCATAACAAGTCATTTGAAGTGACCCAACCAGAAAGAGAGGAAGCGAAGCTGGAAAAGCTACCCGGCTACACACCTTGGCTTCCTACTGCCCAGCCTGTCAGGTGGGACAGCACAGCACTGCCCGTATACTCCTCACCCCTTCTCCAGCCATAAAGCTGCAGGAGCGAGCTGTCCTCTTGGTTCCAGAGCACATACAGAGGAAACAACGGCCACTTCCCAGACCTCCCAGACTTTCCACCCGCCTTACCGAAAACATCGAATGCTACCATCAGCTGTTGGCCATGAACACTGTCATTCGATTCTGGTTGCTCTGAGAAGTTCACATAGCTTGTAAATACACTCCGTGTGCAAAATGAAGCCAAATTGGAGTCGATGAGATCATCAAAACCTTCTCAGCCCCAGGAGGAAGAAAGCTGAATAGTCCAGTAGATGTGACCTGCCTGAACATGTCAGCATCAGGAAGCTGGCGTACACGGTATAGATCTTGGGCACTAGTGAATGTCACATCCTGACATTCGAGTACTCGGTTTCTGGTTAAGAAGTAGTTGGTCAGGGCGCCTGGGTGGCTCAGTCGGTTAAGCGACTGCCTTCGGCTCAGGTCATGATCCCGGAGTCCCGGGATCGAGTCCCGCATCGGGCTCCCTGCTCGGCGGGGAGTCTGCTTCTCCCTCTCCCGCTCCCCCCTCTTGTGCTCTCTCTCACTCTCAAATAAATTTAAAAAAAAAAAAAGTAGTTGGTCATTTGGCTGAAGAACAAGTTTTAACTACAAGTTATAAGCAAACATACAAGAGAGAGCTTCTGAGCTAGTCTCTGCATTTGCACCTAGGAGTGGCTTCAATGTTTTCAAGTATTTATCCTACAGAAAACATATTTTTTAAAAGTTTGGAGTACAGTTACTTTGCTAGATAGGGTTTACTGTATAATACAGCTTTTAGGGGCGCCTGGGTGGCTCAGTCATTAAGCGTCTGCCTTCAGCTCAGGTCATGATCCCAGGGTCCTGGGATCGAGCCCCGCATCGGGCTCCCTGCTCCGCGGGAAGCCTGCTTCTCCCTCTCCCACTCCCCCTGCTTGTGTTCCCTCTTCGCTGTGTTTCTCTCTGTCAAATAAATAAAATCTTTAAAAAAAAAAAAATACAGCTTTTACTTTAGTAACACATTTTTAAATTGTTTTAAAAATGGCTTCCATCCTTTTTTGTAGACTTAGCAGGTCTCAAAGAGGTTATTTAATATCTATTTTATTCCACAGCATTCTAAGCAGGAAAAATCCATGCTATAGTGATACAATTTAGTGGAATGCCCAAAGTCTTGCAATAGGACATTCCTAATGTCAAACATCTACGTGTATATATATTTTTTGTCCAATTTTTCAACAGCCATTTTTTAAAGTTTTTTTTTCCCAGTAATCTGTACACCCAATGTGGGGCTCAAACTCAGAACCCCAAGATCAAGATTCCCATGTTCCACCGACTAAGCCAGCCAGGCATTCCTATTTTTTTCCAGTTTTTAAATTGTGGTGAAATACACACAACATACAATTTACCATCGTAACCATTTCTTTTTAAAGATTTTACCTACTTATTCGACAGAGAGAGAGCACAAGCATAAGAGGCAGAGGGAGAAGCAGACTCCCCTCTGAGGAAGGAGACTAATGCTGGACCCTAGGATCATGACCTGAGCTGAAGGCAGACAGTAACCCACTGAGCCACCCAGGCACCCCTACCATCTTAACCATTTTTAAGAGTACAATTCAGTGGCATTAAGCACATTCACACTGTTTTTGCAACCATCACCACCATCCATCTCCAGAACTCTTTTTATCTTGCAAAACTGAAACTGTGCCCATTAAGCACTAACTCTCCACTCTCCCCTCCCCCAGCCCCTGGCCACTCTACTTTGTCTCTATGAATCTGACCGCACTAGAGATCTCACAGAGGTCAAATCATACAGTTACGTCCTTTTGGGACTTGCAATTATTTCACTTAGCATTAGTCCTCAAGGTTCATCCATGCTGTAGGAGGTGTCAGAATCTCCTCTTTTAAGGTTAAATAACAGTCCATGTAAATGTGACATTTTGGGGAGTGGGGTGGAGGGATGGGTTCGCCCGGTGATGGGTATTAAGGAGGGCATGTACTGCATGGAGCACTGGGTGTTATACGCAAACAATGAATCATGGATCACTACATCAAAAACTAATGATGTACTGTATGGTGACTAACATAATAAAATAAAATAAAATTTTTTTTAAAAAGTGACATTTTGCGGGCGCCTGGGTGGCTCAGATGGTTGAGCGTCTGCCTTCGGCTCAGGTCGTGATCCCAGGGTCCTGGGATCGAGTTCCGCATTGGGCTCCCTGCTCCTTGGGAGCCTGCTTCTCCCTCTGCCTCTCTGCATCTCTGTCTCTTACGAATAAATAAATAAAATCTTTAAAAAAAAAAAAAAGTGACATTTTGCTTATCCATTCATCCAATAAAACATCTATATATTTTTAATCATTTGGAAAAGGATCCATATCTAGGTGCATCATCTCAATGCTCAGAGAATGATAAACCCGAGAACCTGCCTGTTCCAGAGAAATCTTTAACAAAAATTTTTGTCTGCTAAATTAAGATGGGAGGTTATCTGGTCTGCAACTAGCCAACTGTATTTTGCTGAAAAACAAAGAACCACTGACACCTCTGCAAACTGTCCACGTGTTACATGGCATCAAGTCCAGCACGCACAGGACTCAGTCTCCCTGAGGCTTACAGCCTGCACTCCCCCCTCCAAATTTCACTTTTTCTAAAAGTCAAATTACGAGGGGAAAAAAAAAATTCAAACATAACCACTATCTCAGCAGGAAAATGATCCACAAGTCCAAGGACTGGATACATGGAAAATAGAACAGTGACATACCGAAACAGCCAATGAATTTGGAGCACACATGAAATAAGAGGGAAAAAAAGCGGATTTTTGGGGAATTTCTTTTAACCATCTAAAACTCAACTTGAAACCACCATGGCTCAGGTGGGGGAAAAAAAAAGAGCAACTTCAGTGAAATGACAGCCATCAGTGTGTGGTGGTCAGGGACAGGTGCCTTAACCCCAAGCCTGGAGGCAGTGTTAAGGGAAGAGCTTTTGACCTTGGTGAATGCTGGCTCCCACAGGCAGCTTGTGTGGCCTTGGGCAAGTTAGTCGATGCCTTTTAAGCCTGTTTTCTCACCATCAAATAATGCAGTAGCACCTAATAATGGGGTTTGTGACAATCACATGAGGTCATGTCAGCTGCTCCCCAGCAGCAAGTGTAAAGCAAAAGTTCATCTGTAAGAACGTGCCAGACGGATGGAAGACGAAAGCTGGTCTTTAGTCCTCTATTCCAAGGGCTGCTCCAGCTCGGCACTGCTGACCCGTGGCGCCCGAGAATTCTTTGTTGGAGGAAGAGGACGGGCTGTCCTTTGTTTTGTACTGTAGGATGGTTAGCAGTAGCCCTTCCCTCCTCCCACTGGATGCCAAGGCCACCGCCACCACCCAGTCGTGATGACCAAAACGGTGTCCGGGCATTACCAAGCATCCATCAGAAAGGGTTCCTAAAATACCGATCTCAAGTCACTATTCGGAGCATCCTTGGAAGGTAGCATGCCTCTGCCTGCTCTCTCACCCATCTTTCAGAGTCAGGGCTGCTGCACTTTCCCCACACAGCGCTCCACATGCCCTAGCTCATACAGGCCTCCCAGGCCGTCATAAGTCCCTGGGCTACTCAAAAGAAAACACTCCTGGCCACAGTGAGATGTGTAAATAAGTAATGAAAGAAATGGAGGGGCACCTGGCAGGCTCACTTGGTAGAGAATGCAACTCTTTTTTTTTTTTTTTTTTAAGATTTTATTTATTCATTTTTACTTTAGAGAGCGAGCACACACATGCATGAAGGAAGGGCCAGAGGGAGAGAATCCCAAGCAGACCCCACACTGAGCGCGGAACCCAATGCGGGGCTTGATACCATGACCCCAAGATCATGACCTGAGCTGAAATCAAGAGTCAGACACTTAACGAACTGAGCCACCCAGACACCCCAATCATGCAACTCTTGATCTCAGGGCTGTGAGTTCAAGCCCCACATTGGGTGTAGAGCCTGCTTACATACATACGTTAAGTATAAAAGACATGAAGAGTACAATCTCGTTGTAGATGCAAAACAGACTAATGAAAAGCTAAAGACAAGGGCTGTCCAAGGGCAGGACAAGATTCTCCGCCAGCTGATAGAGGATGGTGAGATAGTGGAGAAGTCTGCTGCAGGGAAAAATCCGGAAGGAGAACATGAGCATCAGTAGCTGGACAAGCCAAGAGACTAGACTGAGAATAAAATCCTGGAACCAATAAGAATTACAGCAAGGTTACAGGATACAAAAGTCATATAAAAGTTAACATATAGGGACACCTGGGTGGCTCAGTCATTAAGCGTCTGCCTTCGGCTCAGGTCATGATCCCAGGGTCCTGGGATCGAGCCCTGCATCGGGCTCCCTGCTCAGCGGGAAGCTGCTTCTCCCTCTCCCACTACCGTTGCTTGTGTTCCCTCTCTTGCTGTGTCTCTCTCTGTCAAATAAATAAAATCTTTTAAAAAAATAAATAAATAAATAAATAAAGTTAACATATAGGGGCGCCTGGGTGGCTCAGTTGGTTAAGTGACTGCCTTTGGCTCAGGTCATGATTCTGGAGTCCTGGGATCAAGTCCCGCATCAGGCTTCCTGTTCAGCAGGGAGTCTGCTTCTCCCTCTGAAGCTCTCCCCTCTCATGCTCTCCCCTCTTACGCTCTCTCTCTCTCTCATTCTTTCTCTCTCAAATAAATAAAATCTTAAAAAAAAAGTGTTAACATATAAAAGTCAATCACTGGGGCACCTTGGCTCAGTCAACTGAGTCTGACTCTTGATTTTGACTCAGGTCATGATCTCTGGGTTGTGAGATTAAGTCCTGCATTGGGCTCCACGCTGGGCATGGAGTCTGCTTAACATTTCTCTCTCCCTCTCCCTCTGACCCTCCCCACCCTCTCTTAAAAAAAAAAAAAAAAAAGTCAATCACTTTCACTTTCCCATATACCAGCAATGAACAAGTAGAAATTAAAGTTAAAAACACATTACCATGTACATCAGCAACCAAAAAATGAAACATTTAGGTATAAATGTAACAAAATATGTACAAGATCTATAGGAGGAAAAATACAAAACTCTTATGAAAGATATCAAAGAATAACTAAATAAAATGGAGAGATATTCCATGACCATGGATAGGAAGACTCAGTATATTGCCAAGATGCTAGTTCCTCCCTATTTGATGTATAGATCCAATATAATCCCAATCAAAATCCCAGCAAGTTGTTTTATCAATACTGACAAACTGACTCTGGAGTTTACATGGAGAGGCAAAACACCCAGAATAGCCAACTCGGTATTAAAGGAGAAGAACAAAGTCAGAGGACTGACACTACGTGACTTCAAGACTTACTACAAAGCTACAGTAATCAGGACAGTGTGGCGTTGCAAAAAGAATGGGCAAACAAGGACACCTGGGTGTCTCAGTTGGTTAAGCGACTGCCTTTGGCTCAGGTCATGATCCCGAGGTCCTGGAATCAAGTCCCACGTCGGGCTCCCCCTGGCTCAGCATGGAGCCTGCTTCTCCCTCTCCCTGCCACACCCCCTGCTTGTGCTCTCTCTGTCAAATAAATAAATGAAATCTTAAAAAAAAGGGGGGGGGCACTTGGGTGGCTCAGTCGTTAAGCGTCTGCCTTTGGCTCAGGTCATGATCCCAGGGTCCTGGGATCGAGCCCCATGTCGGGCTCCCTGCTCCACGGGAAGCCTGCTTCTCCCTCTCCCACTCCTCTCTCTGTCACTGTGTCTCTGTCAAATAAATAAATAAAGCCTTAAAAAAAAAAAAAAAAAAAAAAAATGGGAAAACAGATCGATGAAACAGAGTGCAGAGCCCAGAAATAGATCCACATAAATACAGTCCACTGATCTTGACCAAGAGCAAGGGCAATTCAATAGAGAAGGGACAGTCAACAAATGGAGTTGGACCGACTAGACATTCACAGTTAAAAACTGAAATCTAGGGGTGTCAGGGTGGCCCTGTCAGTTAAGTGTCTGACTTTGGATTGCAGCTCAGGTCTTGATCTCAGGGTTGTGAGTTTAAGCCCTGCGTTGGGCTTCACGCTGGGCATGGAGCCTACTTTTAAAAAAGAAAAATCTAGAAACAGACCTTACATCCTTCACAAAAATTAACATAAAATGGATCCTAGACCTAAATGTAAAATGCAAAACTACAAACCAGACTATAACAGGAAATCATCTAAACGACCTTGCTTATGGCCATTACATTTCAGATACAACACCAAAGGCACAATCCATGAAAGAAATGATTGATAAGCTGGAATTCATTAAAATTTAAAACTTCTCCGCAAAGACACTATTCAAGAAAATAAGGCGACAGCCACAAACTGGAAGAAAATATCTGCAAAAGACACACTGGGTAAAGGACTATTAGCCAAGGGCGCCTGGGTGGCTCAGTCGTTAAGCGTCTGCCTTCGGCTCAGGTCATGATCCCAGGGTCCTGGGATCGAGCCCCGCATCAGGCTCCCTGCTCTGCGGGAAGCCTGCTTCTCCCTCTCCCACTCCCCCTGCTTGTGTTCCCTCTCTCGCTGTCTCTCTCTCTGTCAAATAAATAAATAAAAATCTTAAAAAAAAAAAAAAAAAAAGGACTATTAGCCAAAAGATACAAAGAACTCTTAAAACATACAAAGAACTCTTAAAACTCAACAATAAGAAAACAGAACTTGATTTAAAAAATGGACAAAAGATCTAAACACACGCCTTACCAAAGAAGATATACAGAAGGCATGTAAGCATATAAAACGATTCTCCACATATGTCATTAGGGAATCACAAATTAAAATGAGATACCAGTGCACACCTACCAGAGTGGCCAAAATCTAGAATGCTGGCACCAAATGCTGGCGAGGATGTAGAGCACCGTGAACTCTCTCACTGTGGGCAGAAACGCAAGATGGCGCAACCACTCTGGAAGACAGACTGTTTCTTACAGAACAAAACATGCTCTTACCGGGCGCCTGGGTGGCTCAGTCGTTGGGCGTCTGCCTTTGGCTCAGGTCATGATCCCAGGGTCCTGGGATCGAGCCCTGCATCGGCTCCTGCTCAGCGGGAAGCCTGCTTCTCCCTCTCCCACTCCCCCTGCTTGTGTTCCTGCTCTCACTGTCGCTCTTTGTCAAATAAATAAATAAAATCTTTAAAAAAAAAAACCAAAAAAAAAAAAAAAAAAACTTTAAAAAAAAAAACCAAAAAAAAAAAAAAAAATGCTCTTACCATACAATCCAGCAACTGCACACTTTCATATTTACTCAAAGAGTTGAAAACTTACATCCATACAAAAAGCTGCACATGGATATTGACAGGAGCTTTATTCATAATTGCTTGGAAGCAACCAAGATGTCCTTCAGTAGGTAAACGGATAAACTGTGGTCCATCTGAACAATGAAATATTACTCAGTACTAAAATGAAATATACGATCATGATATGGTAAGCCATGAAAAAATATGAAGGAGACTTAAATGCATACTGTTAAGGAAAGACGCCAATCTGAAAAGACTACATACTTTATGCTTCCAATCATAGGACATTTGAGAAAAGGGGTTGGGAAGAGAGACAGAGGACAGAGGACCTTTAGGGCAGTGAAGCTACTCTGCAGGATGCTACAATAGTAGATACGTGACATACATTTGTCCAAACCCACTAAATGTACAACACTGAGAGTGAACCTTAGTGTAAATTAGGGACTTTGAGTGATAATGATGTTAGTGTAGGTTCACCAATGTACCACTCTGGTGTGTGTGTTGGGGGGGATGGGGTATATGGGAACTCTCTGTACTTTCTGCTCAATTTGGCTGTGAACCTAAAACTGCTCTAAAAAAATTAAGTTTATTAATTTTTTCTAAGTAAGCTCTATGACTAATGTGGAGTTCGAACTCAAGACCCTGAGATCAAGAGTCACATACTCCACCGACTGAGCCAGCCAGGTGCCCCAAGTTTATTAATTTTTTTTAAGATTTTTATTTATTTATTTGACAGAAAGCACAAGCAGGGGAAGTGGCAGGCAGAGGGAGAGGGAGAAGCAGGCTCCCCGCTGAGCAGGGAGCCCGAAGTGGGGCTTGATCCCAGGACCCTGGGATCATGACCTGAGCCGAAGGCAGATGCTTAACCGACTGAGCCACCCAGGCGCCCTATTAATTTTTTTAAAAAAGTAAGGCCACTTGGGGCACCTGGGTGGCTCAGTTGGTTAAGCATCTGCCTTTGGCTCAGGTCATGATCCCAGGATCCTGGGACTGAGCCCTGTGTTCACTGGGCTTCCTGCTCAGCGGGGAGTCTGCTTCTCCCTCTCCCTCTGCCCCTCCCCACCATTAATGCTCTCACTCCCTCTCTCAAATAAATAAATAAAATCTTAAAAAAAGGGGGAGGCACCTGGGTGGCTCAGTCAGTTAAGCATCTGCCTTCAGCTCAGGTTATGATCCCAGGGTCCTGGGATTGAGCCCCACATTGGGCTCCTGGCTCAGCGGGGAGCCTGCTTCTCCCTCTACCCCGTGGTTGTGTTCTCTCTCACTATCTCTCTTTCTCTCTCTCAAATAAATAAAATAAAAAAGTAAAGTCACTTAAGGGACCAAATTTTCACAGTAAATAGTAAAAACAAAATGTAAATGAAACTCTATCTTGAAAAATGAAACTAGACGTTACATATAATTTAGGTTATAAATGCAACTGTGTACATAGAAAGGAAATTAAGTAGGGAATTTTGGCATAATTCTAACAAAAAACTTAATGATGACATCATAAACCACAACTCACTCCCTATTTGACTTTTACTGCGTCATTGTGCAAATATATTTAAGGACTTCGCCAGTCTTTTCAATGACTTCTCTTGGTTTTTTGATATCTAAATGATTCTACTTGGGAGAGCTCAGGGTATCACCTTCCTCATCAATTTCCAACTGTTAGTGGGTCTGTGGGTTGTAATGTGTCAACAGATATGTGTGAAACTTTAACAGCTCTCAAACATTTCTTCCACCAGACTTCATGAAATCTTGCAAAGATTTGCAATTTCACTTCACAACTGATTGTGACTTTTACCAATCAGCAACAAGAATGATAATAACAAACCCTTGATTTGATGGGCCTGGACAGAAGCTAGTGATCAGCTGTGACGGCTGGGCATGGACAGTAATTTTTTTTTTTTTTTTTTGAGAGAGACAGTGAGTGTGGCAGGGAGGGGGGATCTTAAGCAGAGCCCACACCCAGCGCAGAGCCCCATGTGGGGCTCATTCTCACGACCCTGAGATCATGACCTGAGCCAAAATCAAGAGCTGGGTGCTTAACCGAGGAGTCACCCAGGTGCCTCAACGTCACCATAATTTTTATCTTTCCCTATACCACTCCTAGCTAGAGGGACTCAGGCAAACAACAGTCTGATTAGAAAGACCACTGTCATCACAGTAGGAGGATAGTGAAGAGATCAATTTAAGCTAAAATCTAGTGCCTACCACAAGTCAGGCACTATTCCATTGCTGGAGATCCGAGATGAACAGGAAATGCCCTCTAGGAATTCAATCTAACAGAAGAGGCAAAGAATAAACACTGTTGTTGCTGTGAAGGTGTCTATGTATATGAAGTGCTATGGAAAAGACATAAATAAAGAAGGAATTAATTCTGTTTCTAAGTTAGGTCTTGAAGGAGGAAGTTTAAAAGCAGACACCAGGCTGCCAAGCAGAGTTTAAGAGCAAAGAAAGGCCTAGAGACTAAAAGCACAAAGCTCATTCAGGAAATACAGGGTCCAGTGTAAGGAGCCCACGGCTCCTCACTGCTGGTGGGGGGGGAGGGGGGAGCGATTTTTAAACAATAGCAACAAAAAGGAACCACTCTAGGGAGGCTGGGGCCCAAGTTTAAAGCAGGCAAATAAGTCCGGACTTTATTCTCCAGCTACAAGAAGCCACGTAAACTTTAAAACAAAGAGTAAAACTATTTGAGAATACCTGGCAACAGGACAAAGAATGATTTAGAGGAGGGAACCCAAAGTGCAAGGACATCCATGGGCACCTCCTGTTACGGTGTCTAAGCAAGGACGCGGACCTGGACTCCTGGCCTCAGAAACAGCACAGGGAATAGACAGTAGGTGTGGATGCAAAAGCAGCTCACCCGGTCTCAGCTGCCACTGCAGGCAGAGGAGGGGCTTCTGGGGGAGGGCAAAGGTGGCAGTGGTCCTGGGACTCTGGCCAGCTGCTGTTACCAACTCAAAGACAGAAAGCAGCAAGAGCATATTCCAGGGTGGGAAGGAGCAAAAGGGTGAAATGTGGACAGACTAGATGGACTGAGTTGAGGTGGTGAGGTCTGACAAACCGCTAGGGATGGACCAGCACTCAGCCAAAAGCTGAAAGATGGTGAAGTGTCAGTAACACCTAACAGTCGGAGTCACAGGAAAGGCAACTCACTAGATTTCAACCAAGGGAAACCCCATTCCCTACTCTGAACTGCCTCTTTTGCTTTTTATTTATTTATTTATTTTTTATTTTATTCATGAAAGACAGAGAGAAAGAGACAGAGACAGAGGGAGAAGCAGGCTCCCCACGGAGCAGGGAGCCTGATGTGGGACTCGATCCCAGGACCCTGGGATCATGACCTGAGCCGAAGGCAGACGCTTAACCGACTGAGCAACCCAGGCGTCCCCCTCTTTTGCTTTTTAAAAGCTAGGCATCACCCCCTTCCCATGTCCTAAATCACCTCTTTTCTCCCTATTAAATGGATTCCATAACCACATTCTATTCCAGAAAACAGAACTAAGAGGCAGTGTATACCATACATTGTTTTAAAAGGTCCTCCAAACCAAAGGAAAGCTTTCATGACCATTTCTAAGACTATGAATTCTTGGAGAAAAGAAACAAAACACATCCTCAACGCTCTTAAAATGAGTTTTGAGCAAAACACAGGTTTAACTGACCACTGACACTTCCCCAAAAGGTGCCACAAAAAAATGTCTTAAGGCTGAATCCCGGGGTGTCCAAACGTCTTCACAGGCACCAGGCAAGAGCACTGGAGCAGGAGGGGGGTACCAGAGACCTCCTAGTTCAGCAAACAACCACTGACCTCCAGCCCCTCTAGGTTTTTCATTTTACACACTGATGACACGGCCTAGGATGAGCTCTATCACCCTTTTCACTGAGGATCTTCAGGGCTAACTAAATGTGATAGTTTTGGAGAGATTCATGAAAAAAAACTCAGGCAATTGTGAGATTATCTAAAACCTCTGTTTTTGATTCTTATCTTTTGCCTCTCACTGCTCATAAGCAAATCCATAAGAGAGGCCAGAGGACAACAAGGAAGTGAAGCTCAGTTATTCTGCTGCATTTGCAGCTCTGCTTGAAAAGACTGGGCACGGAAAAGCAATCAAATGACTACAATTGGATTTGGGGATTATCAGTGGCAGCCAGCCAGTTTCTAGATATGACACTCAACCTGGTCAACCAGTTAAAAGAAAAGCTGCGAGAAAGAAACGCATTTTTAAAGGTCTATATAAAAGAACACTAACTGTTAAATAGTTATCTCGTGGGAGCAGAACGGCAACAGAAATCAAGGGAGTCTTTTCCTGTTCAGTCTGAATACACATACACATACATTTTTTGTCATGTAAATTTACGACTAAATATTTTTAGCTTAAAAAAGGGGGGGGAGGGAAAAAGGGGGGAATCTTTCTCCCTTGGTCGTAATTTTTGGAGCCACACCTCCTAAACTCTGACCACTAATACACCCCTATGACTGAACAGTGCTGGCCAGGATGAGCAAACGTCACCCCTTGGACACTAACAAATGACTCTTTCAGCGCGGGGAAAAAAGCAAACCACGGACTCGAGGAACTAGAAGCAAACTTATCAGGTGACTTTTTTTAAAGCCAATCAGGACACTCCTCCGCATTCAAGGCCCTAAAACCGCAAAGGGATTTCCCAGACAAATTTTTAAGCTTCTAGACAAAACGCACTTTGTGATTCAACGGCATTGTTCTGCCTACAGGAGACCTGTTGTCCCATGAAACCGGTATATATATATTTTTTTCAACAGCCTGTCTTCTGGAAGGTCCTGTGAGGCCGCGGGGCCAGTGCCGCGGAATCCCGCTGGGATTTCACGCGGTTCGGGGAAAGGGGTCTTCAGCCCCCCGCAGTGTCCGCAGGCCCCGCCCCCGCCCGGCCAGCGTCACCTGACCGGGTAGCGGCTCCCCGCTTCTGCCCCCCGCGCCCACCCCCGCGCCCACCCCCGCGGGGCGCCGCCACCGACCTGATGACACTGATGTGGAACTGGTCCTCGCGAAGGCCCCGCCAGGCACCGGGCAGGAACTCCTTGCACCACAGATAGGCCCTGCGCCGCGTCCGAGGTTCGGGCTGCTCGTCTGCCGGCGGCGGGGGCAGCGGCAGCGGCGGCGGCGGCGGCAGCGCGAGCGGCGGCTGCGGGCCGCCCAGCTGCTTGGGCTCGCGGTCGCTGGCG
>NC_058413.1:4942364-5017520 GCF_002201575.2 Neomonachus schauinslandi | reverse complement strand
CGCGTCACAGCCCGCCCTCGAGCTCGCCGCCGATTGGCCGCCGCCCGCCGGCCCGGCGCGTCACAACCGCCGCCGCCCTCGCCACGCCACCTCCTTATTGGCTGCGGCGCCGCCCCCCGCCCCGGGCGCTGCCGGCGCGGGGGGCGGGGTCGGCGCGGGGGGCGGGGCGTCGAGCCGGCGCCGGGGGTCGCGGGGTTGGAGTGCCGCAAGCGAGGCCCGGGGGCGCCCCTAGAGCGTTGCGGGGGCCGGGCGAGGCCGGCCTCCGAGCCTCGAGGATCTAGGGCTTGGCTTTGCGAGCCGAAAGTTCGCTAGGACCCCCGGGGACCCCAGGACATCAGAGGCCGGGGCATGGCAGGGGGCAGGCAGGAAGCTGATGCCTGGAAGCTGGCTTCTCTTTCCGCATGACCTTGGGCCAAGGCACCTCCCCTGCAGCTCCGTGGCTGTATTTTTATAACCTTTCCCAGCGGCGGCTCAGCTCCTCGCGAGGCGCGACCACGCTCTGTCCAACCCAGAGCCGGAGGAGTTACTATCCCCGAGTCAGAAACCAAGGTCCGAAAGAGGGCAGAGGCGATTGGTTCGAGGCAGCACAGGTGACCCCGCCCCCCAAGGCCCCCGGCAGCCTCAGTTTCCCTGTCCTTGGTGCTGAGGACGCCGGGGCCTAGAGGCTCCGGGCGGGCGGGGCTGCATCCCGTGGCGGGGCTGCGACAGCCGCGCAGAATTCTGTCCAAAGGTGAATGACACGGGGCTGCTGGCTTTGTGGGCGCGCCCCACCCGCCCCCGCGCAGGAGGCAGCCCCGTGACCGTGACTAACCCACCTTTGCCCGCGGAGGGGGACGAGGGCGCTGCTCCCGTTGGCCACACAGTCTGGTGTCCCTCACTCCTCTTTGACCCCGCCGTCCCGATCCTTTCTGGAAGTGGGTTACAGATAAGTATAAAAATTACAGATCCTGTTTTATGGGACATGAGCTGGAACAAGAGGTTTCCCAGGCTGCTTAGGAAATTAAGCGCCTGGATTACAGAAAACGGCTTCTGTGTGGGATTTCAGTCTGCCCACAGCAAAAAAATCTCTTTTTAGACAGTGTGTACTTGGCCGAACTTGCTCCGAGAAAAAAAATGGTCTTATTGAAAAAAGCGTTATAATGAAAGGGGGCTTTTGACCAGACAGCTGTAGGTGGGGCCTGTACTGGACTAACCCAGGCGTTTAGGAGGAAGGCGAGGTGGGCGTCCCGGTGGAAGTTTGAAAAGCTGAGACGTCAAGGTCTCCAGTCAGGCCATTTAGATAAGGTAGCCAAGGACTTTGTCTAAAAATAACACTGGTAAGGAGGTGGGGCCATGTCCACGGCCTGCCCAGGTGACAGACTTTTTGTCCCACTGTCCCCTGGCAGCCACCTAGTAATCTCAGGAATGCCAGAAACCTGTCGGGGAGAAAAAGTCACTAGGAGTAAGAGTTGGGTCTCTGTATTTTGAAATAACTGGCATCTGCTGGTTTGGGCTGTTGGAACCCACAGGCGCCTTTATGGGATGGCAGTTCCCTGCGGGAGGAAAAGGATGCCTTATTAAAGGTGTTGGGAAAGTTTTATGTATTACTGCTTCCATTTATAGATGAGAAGACTGAGTCCTGCAGAGGCTGCATACCTCAGCTGAGGTCCCTTGGCTAAGATGAGAGGCAAGGGCAGGTGTCCTGGCTCCTTTGTGTGAAGAGTATGACTTCCAAGAGGATAGAAAACTTCCCTCCCCTACAGTCAAACTAAGTCCTGAATGTAGCTCTCATTAGCTCATCCTTGGCTTGGCCGCTCAGGGCTCACCATTAGTGGGGGGGGCAAAGCCCCCAGGGCAGAGACTGAGGAAGCTTGGCATGTCGTGATGCTAAAATAATAGGTTAGGTTTTACATGAAAAAAGACTAATTCTGGGGTACCTGGGTGGCTCAGTCATTAAGCGTCTGCCTTTGGCTCAGGTCACGATCCCAGGGTTCTGGGATCGAGCCCCACATCAGGCTCCCTGCTCCGCGGGAGGCCTGCTTCTCCCTCTCCCACTCCCCCTGCTTGTGTTCCTGCTCTCGCTATCTCTCTCTCTGTCAAATAAATAAATATAATCTTTTTAAAAAAAAAAAAAAAAGACTAATTCTGTCATAGAAGTAGGGGAAGACTCACCAGGGAGTGTTTGAGCAAGGCTTTGAAAGGTTGAGAAGGCATTTCTCAGGCAGTCCACTTTCCAGAGTAATCTGTGAGGATGTATAATGAAGATGGGCCTAGCATGCGGTAGGTGCTCAGGAAAAGTGCCAGACCTCACTATCCACAAGGAGAAACCCAGAGTGGTAAATATGCCTATGACCCTTGAGCTGGCAACTTCATTCCCAAAACTTTCTCCCAAGAAGTCATCCAAAGCAAAAAGCCCCATGCATCATACTGAACACTGCCTCACCATCTGTAATTGGAGAAAGCTGGAAATAATGTTCGTCCAGCACCTAGACCAGGCTATAGAAGATGTTGGGCCCATGGGGTGTCTGGCTGGCTCAGTCCATAGGGCTTGTGCCTCTTGATCTTGGGGTCTGAGTTCAGGCCCCACACTGGGCGTAGAGTTTACTCAAAAAAAAGAAAAGATGTTGGGCCCACATATTGGTGTATCAGACAGGAGTTAAACATGACCAGGTTAGGGGCACCTGGGTGGCTCAGTTGGTTAAGCGACTGCCTTCGGCTCAGGTCATGATCCCAGCGTCCTGGGATCGAGCCCCACATCGGGCTCCCTGCTCCGCGGGAAGCCCGCTTCTCCCTCTCCCACTCCCCCTGCTTGTGTTCCCTCTCTCACTCTGTGTCTCTCTCTGTCAAATAAATAAATAAAATATTAAAAAAAAACCCAACGTGACCAGGTTGAAGGTGGTAGGAAGGGTCATTTTCCACATATTTATCAGCACTGGATATTGAGGAAACAGTCTGCCTGGCTCTGATTCCAATCTAGAAAAGCAACACTGTCCACCCCACTGCCACCCAGTCCCTCTCCCCTCATTCCTGTTTGTTTATTGTGCATTGTCCATCTGCTCAACACATGGAACTTCCAGGAGAGCTGGGCCCTTGAATATCACTCTGTACCCATGTGACCGGCAAGCCCTGATGTTTGTGGACACTCAAATATTTGCTGACTGCATGAAGTTCTGGCTCAGCGCTTACTAACTGTATGTCTTTGAACTGAGCCTCAGTTTCCTCAGCTGTAAAATGGGGATAACGGGCATACCTCAGAGATATTACAGGTTCAGTTCCAGACCACCACAATAAAGCAAATATCACAATAAAGTCAGGCAAATTAATGTTTTGGTTTCCCAGTGCAGATAAAAGTTATGTTTCCACTACACCATAGTTCATTAAGTGTCTTAAAAAACACACACACACACACACAAAATACCATGTATATACCTTAATTTAAAAATACTTTATTGGGCGCCTGGGTGGCTCAGTTGGTTAAGCAACTGCCTTCGGCTCAGGTCATGATCCTGGAGTCCCGGGATCGAGTCCCGCATCGGGCTCCCTGCTCGGCGGGGAGCCTGCTTCTCCCTCTGACCCTCCCCCCTCTCATGTGCTCTCTCTCTCTCATTCTCTCTGTCTCAAATAAATAAATAAAATCTTTAAAAAAAAAAAACTTTATTGCGGGGCACCTGGCTGGTAGAGCATGTGACTCTTGATCTCGGGGCTATGAGTTTGAGCCCCACGTGGGGTATAGAGATTACTTAAAAATAAAAAAAAATCTTTATAAAAAAGTACTTTATTGGGGCGCCTGGGTGGCTTGGTCGGTTAAGCCTCTGCCTTCGGCTCAGGTCATGATCCCAGGCTCCTGGGATGGAGCCCCAAGTCAGGCTCCCTGCTCAGCGGGAGTCTGCTTCTCCCTCTCCCTCTGCTGCTCTCTCTGCTTATGCTCTCTCTCTTTGTGTCAAATAAATAAATCTTTAAAAAAGATTAGCATTTGCTAATAAATGCTAACCATCATCTGAGCTTTCAATGAGTTGTCATCACAGATCACCATAACAAATACAATAATGATTTTTAAAAATTTGAAATATGGCAAGAATTATTAAAATGTGACACAGAGAGATGAAGGGGGCAAATGCTGTTGGGAAAAATGGCCCCGATGGACTTGCTCCACAGAGGGTTGCCACAAATCTTCCATCTGCTACAAAATGCAGTGTCTGCAAAGCTCGATGAGGTGAAGCACGGGAAAAGGAAGCATGCTGTATAAGCCCCGAGGCACAGAGGTGCTGTGAGGGCTGAATGAGGGGACACATGTGGAGCGCACAGCGAGCAGGAGGGGCCGTGTGGTTACTCCGTGGCCCAGCATCTCCGGCAGTGGCCGGCGTTCCGTAGTGAATAATGTACACACTTGGAGGCACTCGTCCCAGAAAGACAATGTCATGTCAGAAAATAATTCATTTTGGGATGGAAGGTACGTTCTCTGATCAAAATGTCCACATTTGGGCACAAGTGGCCAAGGCTTAAAGAGGAATGTGCTATGGCAGGTACTGGGGCTGGGGAGAGGGGGTTCCAACTACAAAACTTTCTTCTGGGACATAAGGAAATACTTTCCAAAAGCTCTGGTTGATGCTGAATTCTGAGAGCAGACACAGAGGGTGTGGGTGATGGGCCGTAGGAGCAATTGGGGAGGGGGTGTCTCTGTCCAGTCCGTGGCATTCCTGCAGACTGATTCCTCTGGTCTGGCCTGAGGGACTAGGTGGGGGAACCCTCAGGGCCACTGGGCAGACCAGGTCCCATGGGCCACAGCCCTGCCACCAACTCCAAGTACAAAGCTTATTTTTTTTTAAAGATTTTATTTATTTATTTGAGAGAGAGAGAATGAGAGAGAGCACATGAGAGGGGGGAGGGTCAGAGGGAGAAGCAGACTCCCTGCCGAGCAGGGAGCCCGATGTGGGACTCGATCCAGGGACTCCGGGATCATGACCTGAGCCGAAGGCAGTCGCTTAACCAACTGAGCCACCCAGACGCCCCAAGTACAAAGCTTATTCAAAGGAAGGGCTTTCTGAGTCTGCCTCCTCTGAAATGGAGGGGACCCACCCAGGACTTCCTGTGAATGCAAGGGAGCCTTGCATCAAAAGCACCTTCGGGGGGCACCTGGGTGGCTCAGTCGTTAAGTGTCTGCCTTCTGCTCAGGTCATGATCCCAGGGTCCTCGGATCGAACCCCGCGTTGTGCTCCCTGCTCAGCAGGAAGCCTGCTTCTCCCTCTCCCACTCCCCCTGCTTGTGTTCCCTCTCTCACTGTGTCTCTCTCTGTCAAATAAATAAATAAATCTTTAAAAACACACACACACACCTTCGGCCCAGGAAGCGCTAGAGGCTTAGCGTAGTGGGGGTTCCCTAGAGGGCTAGAGAAGCAGAGTCCTGGCTGGGCTCACCACCCCCTCCCAGGCTGCACCCAGGACCAGGCTCCCCTACTTCATTTCTGAGCCTTAAAATATTGATGTGAGTACTCAGAGGCCAACAGGCTGAAATCCTACATGCTCACGATTGGGTTTCAGCCCCTGCCAGCAGTGTAATAAGGAGCTGCATGCCTGGATTTGGTCCTACCTCAGGATGCTCTGTCCGCTAGCTAGAGACTAGGCAGGCCTAGCAGCTTCCTGGGGGTCTCTGAGCCCAAGCGTGGTCTTACTCGGTAGCCTTCTACCATATACCCAGCCTTAGTGAGCTAAGGCCACAGGCAGGGTGTAGGGCCCAGCGGGTTTAAAGAAAGCAGGTAACTTGAATGCCCATGTGTCTGGTGGATAAGACAGGCCCTCCCACCATCCCTTATTTTGCAGGGATCCTGACGATAGCATTAAGGGTAGAAACCTGTCTTTGGATAATGTGCCTCTACCCACAGCGTGGCCTTGGACAAGTTACCTACCTCTCTGAGCCAGATGAAGATAACTGTTCCTACCCTAGAGCATTGTTGTGACGAGTCACTGACAAGAGCTGAGAGAGGGCTGGCCACAGAGTCAGGGCCCCACTAGGGTAGCTGTGCCTCTCCGCTAATTGCCAGCTGGATTCCCATCACCTGTTGTCAGGAAGGGTACGTCTGGAAGCAGTGCATCCCAGGTGCCACTGGGAGAGCAAAACTTACAGGAACTCTGGTGATGTGGGGCCTCCTAGAGGTCTTTTCCTGGGGCCTTTTCCATTTTTCCGTTTCCACTTTCAAAAATGAAGAAGTACTTCAATAGGATTATTAAAACCAGGTCATATTTTATTTATTTATTTATTTTTTTAAATTAATCATTTTTTTTTAAAAGATTTTATTTATTTATTTGAGAGACCAGGTCATATTTTAAATACTCATACTGAACTAACTGATGCTTTTATCAAACATGCAAAAGGTCCCATATAAGCTCATTTTACTGTACACAAGCTAATAGTGGGAAGGGGTATTGTGTGAAGAACAGCTTTCAAGCCTGACCACATGTCTCTGTGACAATCTGATTGTCCTTATGTAGAGATGACAGCCAAAATCTAAGTATGAGGCACTCCTGAAGTCCCTGTGGTAGACCCAGGGCAGTGGCCATCCATCTACCGGAAGTGATCCCCAGGGCCTCCCAGAGGGCATCCTGTGTTCCCAGAGCCTGTGTTTTAAAGCACAACTTTCAAACTCCCATTCTAAATTTGGTGAACACCTGTCCTGGGGTTTTGTGCCTTACATGCATTACTTTTGGAACACAATAAGTGCATTTAAAAAAAAAATTTTTTTGGGGGTGCCTGGGTGGCTCAGTTGGTTAAGCAACTGCCTTCGGCTCAGGTCATGATCCTGGAGTCCCTGGATCAAGTCCCGCATCGGGCTCCCTGCTCGGCGGGGAGTCTGCTTCTCCCTCTGACCCTCCCCCCTCTCATGAGCTTGCTCTCTCTCATTCTCTCTCTCTCAAATAAATAAATAAAATCTTTAAAAAAAAAAAAAAAAAAAACTTTTTAAAAAGATTTTATTTATGTATTTACCTTAGAGATAGGGAGTGTGAGGAACAGAGGGAGAGGCACAAGCTGACTCCACTCTGAGCATGGAGCCTGACGCTGGGCTGGGTCCCACGATCGGAGATCATGACCTGAGCCAAAATCAAGAGTGGGACGCTTAACCGACTGAGCCACCCAGGAGCCCCTCAATAAGTGTGTTTTTATTTTTTATTTTTTTAGTAAGTGCAACTTAAAAAAGATCCTGGATATGATGAAAGTCATACGATGGGGTGAGACTTCTGGGCTAGAAGTCCAGAAACCTTGATTCAGACACTGCAGCCTACTGAGCTCCTGTCTCCTCAGTCAGCCCTGGGCTCTGCAGGCTGGACTTGGGCCAGATGGCCTTGGCACAGATCTCCTTTCTGTGGGAAACAACCGGTAGGATCCAAAGATGCCCTGTGCAGATGGGTAAGCTGAGACCCAGAGGCACAGGCAGGATCCCATGGCAGCCGCTGGGCCGAGCCCACTTCCCTTTCTCTCAGCCCAGCGTCCGGCTTCTACCTGCTGGGAGGGTCTCTCCTCTTAGGGGTACCTGTCATCCCTAGCCTGGACAGCCCTAGCCCTGTCCCCACCCACCCCACCCCCCCTTAGTGACCGACTTGGAAGCCCCCCGACCCCACTGGGCTTGAAGAAGCCACTCAGAAGTCGGTGGAACCCCACTGGCGACCCTCCGGTGTGATCTTGGCCGGTCTCAGAGCCTCTCAGAACGCCATGTAACAGGGCAGAGTGAGAGAATGAAGGCGAAAGTGGAAGGCGACCTTGGAAGATCTTCTGGGGCCTGGGAGGCTGTGGCCGGACCTTCCTCCCAGCCCCGCAGTCTGAGCCAAATTCCAGGCCCAGCTGCTGTCCTTGGGGTAAGGAATCCCGCCCGACGGGATTCCTGCGCCACTCCCCTCTCGGCGAGAGAGGGTGCTGGGCCCCGGGGCAGGTGCAGGGGCCGGAGGGGGGGGGGGCGGGGCAGGGCCTGAGCCAGGCCTCCATCGACCGCGGGGCCACCCTGCTCTACGAGCCCCCCAGCCCCGCCGGGACGTGGCCGGAGTCGCACCCCAGTGTTCGGTCCGCTGACGGCTGTCCGCGCTCCCTCCCACTGGCTTGACGAAGCTGCCATTGCAATTAGAGCAACAGCAACACGGAACCGCCCCGGGCCGGGCCGCCAGCCTGGGACCCGGCAAAGGTTCCGGGCCCCGGAGCCAGTTCCAACCCGGGCTGCGACCAAGGCCAAGGGCCCGCGAAGCCTCCGCAAAGCCGCGCGCGCCCCTGGAGCTCCTGCCGTGAGACCCCCACCCTCTCCGGGCCCCTCCACCTCCTTCACGGCGCGCACGTGGCAGGTGCTCGGTGACTGTTCCCTGAATGAAGCAACTGAAAGATGCGCGAGCCGCGGGCGCCACGTGGCCTGAGTTCTCACCCCGGTTCCATCCTATTTGCAATCAGGTGATTGTTCTCTTGGCGCCTCTGTTCCTTGCCTGTAAAATGGGGACAGCAAGAGCCCCTGCCTCATATGGTTGTTAGAAGGATTAAATGAGTGAATAGTAAAGAGCTGAGGACAGAACCCAGAAAGAACCCTGTGTTCACATCTACCTGCCTGACCCCTGCAACCCTGGCCTCTGTGCTCTTGAACCCTCGCCTGCACCCTCTTTTATTTTATTTTATTTTTTAAAGATTTTCTTTATTTGACAGAGAGAGCACAAGCAGAGGGAGAGAGGAGAGAGAGGGAGAAGCAGGCTCCCCACTGAGCAGGGAGCCCGATGCTGGACTCCATCCCAAGACCCTGGGATTATGACCTGAGCCGAAGGCAGACGTCCCTCACCTGCACTGTCTTTTAAAACACTTTTTAAAAATTGAAGCATAGGGGCGTCCGGGTGGCTCAGTCATTAAGCGTCTGCCTTCGGCTCTGGTCAAGATCCCAGGGTTCTGGGATCGAGCCCTGCATGGGGCTCCCTGCTCCGGAGGAAGCCTGCTTCCCCACTCCCCCTGCTTGTGTTCTCTCTCGGTGTCTCTCTGTGTCAAAAAATTTAAAAATCTTCAAAAAAAAATTTTTTTTTAAAATAAAAATTGAAGTGTAGTTGAAATCCAATGTCATGTGAGTTTCGGGTGTAGGACATAGTGACTCAACAATTCTGTACCTTATGTGACGGTCACCACGGTAAGTGTAGTCACCATCTGTCACCATGCAGTGTTATTATAATATCATTAACTATCTTCCCTATGCTATCCTTTTCCTCCTTGTGACTTATTTATTTTATAACTGGAAGTCTGTGCCTTCTTTTCTTACACGGATGCCAGCCACCATGCCCTGCTCTCTCTCATCACCGGAGAGACCCACCCTGAAATTTGCTTTGGAGCATCCCACTCTGGGTCTTCCAGCTTCAGCTCTGCGCTTAGAGCTCTCCACCAGAACCCTCCCTGGCTACAGTTTTCTGACTCCTTTCAACCCTCCATGCATGGCCCTAGCACGATCTGCCCTCCAGCAAGCCCCAGGGTGGATTCCACCCCTCATGAACACACGCCGCTCTTTGGACAGAGACGCTGAGAGTACTCAGTGTATAGTTCAGTAGTGTTAAGTAAATTCACAATGGGGGCTCCTGGGTGGCTCAGTCGGTTAAGGGTCTGCCTTCAGCTCAGGTCATGATCCCAGGGTTCTGGAATCAAGTCCCGCAGGAGGTTTTCTGCTCAGCAGGGAGCCTGCTTCTCCCTCTCTCTCTCCCGCTGCCGCTCCCCCTGCTTGTGCTCTCTCTCTCTCTGTCAAATAAATAACTAAAATCTTTTTTTTTTAAGATTTTATTTATTTATTTGAGACGGAGAGAATGAGAGAGAGAGAGCGCACATGAGAGGGGGGAGGGTCAGAGGGAGAAGCAGGCTCCCTGCTGAGCAGCGAGCCCGATGTGGGACTCGATCCAGGGACTCCAGGATCATGACCTGAGCCGAAAGCAGTCGCTTAACGAACTGAGCCACCCAGGCGCCCTAAATAACTAAAATCTTAAAGAAAAAGAAATAAACACCGATACAGAACACAGTATCCTGGTCTCTTCCTCCAGAACCTTTTCCCAAATTTCATCTTAAAGGCTGCCAGTGATGAGATATTCCCCCTTTCGTTGACCACCTTTTCTCAGCTTGGGGTGGGACCCTCTGAGTCCTTCGCTCACACCTCTCAGGATCAGGAGGTTTGGGGGGGCAGTTAGCTTCTGTTCTACTTCCTTGGTCCCTCCCACCTTTGCTTGTTCTGGGGAGCTTAAGCCCCATCCTACCAGGCAGAGATCACCGTGGCCACTGGGGGTTTGCTGAATGTCTTCCCAATCTCTCTGAGCCTGTGCCTTTAGAATAATTTTGTGTCCTGCCTTTTTTTTAAATTTTTCTTAAAATTATATGTGCACCTGGGTAGCTCAGTCGGTTAAGCGTCTGCCTTCGGCTCAGGTCATGGTCCCAGGGTCCTGGGATTGAGCCCTGCATTGGGCTCCTTGCTCAGCTGGGAGCCTGCTTCTCCCTCTCCCACTCCCCCTGCTCGTGTTCCCTCTCTCGCTCTCTCTCTCTCAAATAAATAAATAGAATCTTAAAAAAAAAAAATAAAATTATATTGTTGCCTCAGCAACAGTAGATGGATTAATGGATGGACAGAACAGGTGGATGGATAGAGATAGGATATGACAGCTGTAGTAGAATATTAGTTATGGCATCTAGGTGAAGAGCATGTAGAATTCACTGACCAAGTCTTTCAAATTTTCTGCAGGTTTGAGATTTTTCATAACAAAGTGTGAACATACACATATCTTAAGAACCAGTAATTGCACTCCTGGATATAGGTCTATATATCGTACCGATAGAAATGACTGCTTATGTCCAGCAACAGGCATGCATGAGCGATACCGCTCGTAATAGCCCCAAAGAGGAAACAATGCAAATGCCCAACAGGAGTAGAATGTATAAACGGACTGTGGTATATTCCCACAATCGAGTACAACAGTGATGAAGAGCACACGCCACGGGGCGCCTGGGTGGCTCAGTCGGTTAAGCCTCTGCCTTCGGCTCAGGTCATGGTCCCAGGGTCCTGGGATCGAGCCCCGCATCGGGCTCCTTGCTCCACAGGGAGTCTGCTTCTCCCTCTGCCCTACACCCTGCTCTTGTGCTCTCTCTCAAATAAATAAATAAGATCTTAAAAAAAAAAAAAAAGAGCACACGCCATGCTGTGAAGGACTCTCATGGACATAATGTGGAGCACAAAAAGACAAAAGGGGATACACGTATCCCGTTTATATGAAGTACTAGAACAGCAGACTTTGTCAGTGGAGTTAGAAGTCAGGGTAGTGGTTTCCTCTTAGGCAGTATTGTTTGGGAAGGGGCACGTGGGAGCCTTCCGGGGGCTGGAAATGTCCTATGTCTTGAGCTGGGTGGTAGTTACATGGGTGTGTATCATGTCCAAAATAATTGAGTTGTATGTTAAAACTTGTGGACTGGGACACCTGGGTGGCTCAGCGAATTGAGCGTCTGCCTTCAGCTTAGGACATGATCCCAGGATCCTGCGATTGGGTCCTGCATCGGGCTCCTTGCTCAGCGGGGAGCCTACTTCTCCCCCTACTTGTGCTCACGCTCTCTCTCTGATAAATAGATGGATAAAATCTTAAAAAAAAAAAAAACAAAACAGCAACTTGTGGACTTTGTGTAAATTATTCTTCAACTGAAGTATCTATCATGAACATTTTCCCGAGTCATTTGAAATGTTCTTTGAAGATTCTGGACCCCTGGGAAGGGGAGGAAACTTGGTTTGGAAAGAAAGAGAAGCTGCCGCACAGCCTGGGCCTCTAGGAACAGGCTGCTCTAGGAGCCACTGTGGCCACCACTGATGCCACCAGGAACAGTGTCACTGTGGGATCCTGCAGCCACGGCCACCAGAAAGAGCTCCCAGGGGCCCCTGGCTCTTTATGGAGGAATGCACAGGCCTGAGCCTCGGGGCTGGGGAGTGAAGGGCAAGGCTTCGGGGGCCCCCACAGTGGGAATTCCACACCGCAGAAGGCACATGCAATGTGGGCCAGTGGTTCCTACCCAAAGAAAAGTCATATGATGCCAACGAAGTTAGTGTTCACTGAGCGCTCCCTAGGTACCAGGCCCCCGTGCCAAGCTGGTCATTGCAAGGAACGTCACGCGGCCTATGGGGCCAGTGGTGAGGAGACAGGCATGGGGAGGTTTGGTGATGGGCCCAGGAGCACGCAGTGCGGGGCAGCATGCTACGCCACACAGGGATGACCAATGCGCCTGGCCTCTTTCCAGCCCCCTTGCCCCAGACTATGGCTGCCCTGAATGCAGCGCCCAGAAGCCCAAGAATCCCCCCAGGGTCCTCTGCAGCAAAGTCCAGGATCCAGTCCTGCATGAGGTCTGGGAGGCTGGAGGGAAGCAATGGTGGTGATATAGGCTTTGCTGTGACATTTGGCCAGAGATTTCTGGGGGTCTTCCTGTGGCTCGCCCCCTCGTGGCGCAGGGTCCTGCAATTGCTGCGTGTCCTGATTTCCGACCACCCTGGGTCCGGGGGATTGCCTGCCCTTGGCTCTCCCAGCTCCTGCAGGGGTAAGCCCCCGGTGCCGGGCTTCCACGGCTCTCCGTGCGCCTGGCTGAGCCTGGCTTGAGACAGGACTTCGTAAGAACGATATTAAAGGAAGTGGTTGGGGTCTCTGGCTTTTGAACAGAAAAACTAGGGTTCTAAGCCAGTTCTGTCCGTTCTGTGGGACACAGGGCTCAGTCCCAGGACCCTGAGATCATGACCTGAGCTGAAGTCAGACGCTTAACCACCCGGGCACCCCGGGTCTGTAGTTTTGAGTTGAGTCTTAGTCTCATCTTCCTCTGGGTCCTTATTTAGAACACAGAGTGGTGAGGTCTACCTCACAGTCCTGAGGGGAGAATTCAAGATAACACGTGGCAAATCCAAGCCCAGTGCCTACACTTAGGGGACAACTGACAATTAATTGTTATAATTATCATCCTCCCCACTTAGCAGATGAGAACAGTGAGCTTGAGGAGGTGGCGTCCTTTGCCACGGATAAGCACAGCCAGGAGGTGGCAGGGCGTGGGTCCAAACCCAAGAGTGGGCGGACCCGGCTCCTCGTCTCTTGCTGCGCCGCAGGCCCTAAAGCGAGCCTGGTGTGGGCCAGGGTCCCAAGGACGGGGCAGCAGGATGAAGGGGGGCCGCCAGTGTGTCTTCACTCTCCCGAGGCTGCCCATACAACTATGCCTGTCTCACCTGGGGCCCTGCCAGCTTGGCCGCGTTACAGGGCAGGGGCCAAAGCCTACTGTTGACAGAAGCTCAGAGAGGGGCAGTGCCCAAAACCAAGCTCCACGGACACTTCCTCCGGAAAGCCTTCCCTGCCGTGCCGGCCACCCTTCCGGGAGGCCTCCTCCGCGTCCCCTGCTCTGCCCTCCCCAGAGCCCCAGCTGAAGTGCGTCTCCCTGGCCGACCGTGGGCCGCCTGGGGGCAGGAAGCGGGGATTCCCCGGTGGCCAGTGTGTGCCCAGTGTAGATCATGGCACAGAGCAGGTGCTCAGCAAACAGCCTTCGGAAGAACGAGTGAGGAAATGAGTGAACGTGTGGAAGACCTGACCGCACTGGGGGGCAGAGGGGGCAGCTTCAGAATTGGGTGGCGCTAGGATCAAGCCTTACCTGGGCAGGTAGGCTGGCAGGTAGGGGTGGGGCTGCCCCCAGGGCCCCTTGTCTCCCCCGGGCACCCTGCAACCCCCCTGCTGTCTTGTTCCTCCTCGAGGTGCCCCTTAGTCTCATGCCTCCAGCTTTGGTCCCTGTCGGAACATGCTTTCCCTTCTTGCGCCCAGGGAAAGCGGTCAGCCCCGAGGAGACATGCAGGGCCGTGCTTGCTCTGTGCTGGCCCAGCGCACACCCTGGCTGCACAGATGGGCCCCAGCCTGGGGGCTGCGTGGGAACCCCGGAAGCAGCAGTGTCTGTGCCGGCAGGTGGGCTGGGGGCCTGGCCTGGGGACAGCGCGTTCCTTCCTGGCCAGGCCACCACCCTCGCCGGGCGTGAAGGCCATGACAGCGGCAGCTGCCCGCACCCACGTGTCCCTTAGCCACCAGCCCTCCCCATCCCAAACCTCGGGCCGTGTCCCCGGACCCAACTTGGAGCAAGTGCTCTGCTCCCCACTCCCGGCCCTTTCTCCATTGGGAATCATGGGGCAGGATGAAGCAGTCCTGGGGCTCAGGTGGGGCACAGCCGTTTTGCCTAGCGTGGCCTCCTGGGCTCCCCACTTCACTGGGGGGGGAGGAGAGGGTGGCCCAGGGGCCCCCGTGGCTGGCGGCAACCTGAGGCTTTGGCTTTTCTGGGTGACCTGAACCAGCGGACCAAAGGGGACGAGAGGCTGGAGCGTGTCTAGGGCTTCTTTCTCCGGGGAGGAAGCCCCTTCCCCATCAGCCTGTGCCATGCCCAGACCTTCCTGGGTTGACACTGTCAGGCCCCAAGGACCCCATGGGGCTAGAGGGATCAGTACTGAGCCAAGAGATCAGGGTGGCAGTGGGGTCTCTGAGAGGATTCAGGAGGTGACATCTGCCAGAGGTCCGAAGGCTCAGAAGTTGCTGCTCAGGTGAGGGTGGGACCGAGAGAGGGTCCAGGCGGAGGGAACAGCAAAGACTTCCTAACGCAGGCGAGCCCCAGGGCTACTCACCAGCCTCACCCCTCCTACTTGAAGCCACAACCCACCAGGGCCTCCCAGGGGTCCCTAGGAACTAGCCCAGTATGGAGGAGTCCTGGGGACTCCATGACATTGGTGACACTCCGAGCCTCGGGCTCCTCCCCCTCCCAGGAACAGTAATGGGGATCCCAGCCTGCCAGGCTTCGGTGTTCCCAAAGATGCAAGAGAGACACTCGGAGCCTTCACCTGGTGCTCTCCAGGGCAAGAACGGACTCATGTCACTGTCTGGGGGGAGGAAGGGCAGACAGGCTGTGCCCCACCGGTGCTGGCCAGGTTCTCTCTCCCCAGCCCTGCTCCCTGGGGCAGCTCCAGGGGCTGGAGGGAGTTGAACATTAACCTCTTTGGTGAGTGGCTCCAGCTAAACAAACATGTGTTATCACAGGTCAACAACAGCTACCTCCCTGGCCCGGCCGCCAGGCTGACTTTTTATGTATGTATGTATGAATTAATTATTCATTTGGGAATCATAAGCAAGTCAAAGTGACTATCACTGAAGCCTCTGTTCAAAGATCCTCCAGCAGAACTGCCCCAGTTTTAAGATGAAACAATGTTGCACTTTAAGATGAACTAACTTGCAGGATCCTCACCAAAGACAAAAAATATATATATATATATTGCTTCCATCTGTACTTTTCTTGGACTAAAAGCATATGCAGAAAAACTCTACTTTAAAAATGAACGCTGCAGGGCACAGTGACATGGTCAAGTACCTGCTTTTTTTTTTTTTTTCCTTTAGCCACGACCCTAGAGAAGATGATGTCTTGTGCGTGGACTACATCCGGCCACACCTGAGAACGGAATTAGTAAATGTGTCGGGTCCAGGGCAAAGGACCAAAGGGGACTGCTTCGGGATGAGCAGGGCGGGCCTCTCAGGGGCGGTGGCTGTGATCAGTTGGTGATGGACGTTCTAGATCCACTGGACGAATTCCAGACAGGAGACATGGCATCCGACAGCTTGTACCAGCGCCCCCGCCTCCAGCGTTCCTTGCTTCTGCTCCGGGGCTTCCGTGGATGCAGCAGCAGCTAGCGGCTTATTCGCACCCCTTGCTTTCTTCTCTCTCGCTTCGGCCTGTGCCTTTGCTCGTCCCCCTCTGGTCTGGCTGTCCTGGCGCAGAGGTCGCTAAGAAGAGGCGCCAAGGCCCAGGGCAGCACCTGCCTGTGTTGGGATCCGGGCAGGACACCTGCCACGGCCAGCAAGGGGGCTCAGGCTGTCCCTGCTGCCCTCGGTCCCGTCCCCCTCTCTGTCCCTCTGGCCTCCTGGGATGGCTGGGCCAGAGTTGGGGCCGGGAGGAGGGTTGGGGAGCCCAGATGGGGCTGACTGGGCGAAGCCAGAGAAAGAGCACAGCCTGCGGAATTGGATTCCAGGAGCTGGAAGTGACCGGTAGCGGCCAGCCAGCCACCGTGGGCCACACCGCTGCCCAGGCTCTCTTTTGCTGTTTCATTTAATCCTCAGTGAGGTGGGCACACACTATGATTTCCATTTCACAGAACAGGGAGCCAAGCCTGCCAAATTAGGAAGTGGTGTGGGCTGGACTTGCCCTGAGGGTACCTGACCAGAGCCCTGGCTCCTAACCCAGTGAGTCCCTGTCTCCCTCCCATCCTCACCCAGCCTCCCCAGGGCTACCTGCCCCCTTCCCCACCGCCCCTTAAACCTTCTGGATTGGCCACACCGAACTTCTCGGCATCCTTCCAGAGCACATCCTGTCCTCCCTTGTCTCCACGACTCCAGCGGTCCGCTGCCTCTCTGCCCCCTGGGCTTATGAACTCCTATTTGTACCAACTCCCCTGGACCCTTCTTCATCTGCCCGCCACGTTGAACCCTGCCTCGATCCCCCAGGAGCAGTGGCACCTCCTCGGATTCAGTCCCCTCCAGGCATGTGTCACACTGCCTCCCACTCGTGAGGGGAAGAGCTGGGGGGGAGCTGCGCCCTGAGCCCCGGCGCCTTTTGAGTGCCCTGCACCTATCTGGTGCTCAAGGTTAGAAGGTTGTCAAGGGAGCAGACACGACCAGAAAGACCCCTGTGGAAGGAGGAGAGGAATGGGGATGGAGCAGCGTGCTGGCAGCGGCCAGAGGAAGAAAGAACTGGAATCCTTGTACGTCCTCCGTCCTCCGTGTCCCCGTGGAGACCGGTTCCAGGGGCGCAGCAGTTTGAAGTTGGAATGGAAAAGGCTGTGATTGGAGGCTGTTTGAGCAGGTGTTAACTGGAGAGGGCGAAGGGCAGAGGCCCAGCTGAGGCCCAGCTGAGGCCCGTGAGCTCACAGACGCCAGCTAGCCCACCCTAACTGCTGACGTGGGGATCATCGGGGCCCTAGGTGGGGGTTCACGGCTCTCTCACTTACTCCTCAGCAACGCCAAAGTCAGTGTTGGCCGTAACCCCTGCTTGACAGGTGAGAAAATGGAGACCAGAGAAGAACAGCGTTCCATCAGAGCCAGGGGAGGGCGGCAAGACCCACAGCCCTCTGCCCAGCCCACAGGGGCTGAGCACTTCCCGGAGCGGCTCTGGTCCATGTCCTTTGCTCTCCCTTCTTACGCCAAGAAAAATGAGGTTTTCACTGGCAAGAGGAGGAAATGAATGTCCTTCAGTTTGGTTTGCGGGAGTGGGACCCGGGCAGGGCCTTCTCCAAACTGCCAGCGGCTGGGGGAGAGGTAACAGGTGCTTCCCATCAGCGTCCGACTCCCCACCCCACCCAGGGGTGTAAGGAAATCACACGCAGTGGGGTGGGGAGTTAGATACACAGGAGTGGACTCACTCCCCAGCCTTGTAACTCTAGCTTCCAAAGTGCATCCCCTGAGAAGACAAGTGTCCCAGGGGCCTCCGTGCTGTCATTGGCGGGGGAGGCAAGAAGTCTCCTGGTCATGTAGGGTTCCTCCTGGGAGGTCACTGTCGAGATGGGGTCAGCGGCTCACGCAGCTGGAAGAAACCTTGGACTTTCTCTCGGCGGTCTCCAGGCCTCCTCTTGCTTGACTCACTCAGATAAAGACAAGTCCACGAGGCACCTTGTACACTTTTCAAGCCCCCTGAGTCTGTCTGACTAATGGGGGTAGGTCACCATGCTTATCTGCAGGATAACCTTTGGACAAAGTTCTCCTGGCCCCACATAACTGCATGGAAAGGAGGATAAAAGGCTGTGGCTGCCATTTGTCCATCCACAGAACTTTCCAGAATGAACCTGGGGAAGGTGGGGCCTTGTGACACAGGCTGGCCCCAGTGACCCTCGGCTCTGGGACTCTGGCTGGTGCTCTCTGGGCATGGCTCCAAACGCACCCAGGACCTTGGAGCTGGGTCTGGCCCTGCTGCTTGCCGGGACCTGTGTCTGCGTGGCCTCAGGCAGCCTGACTCATTCACTGAAACAAAATTTCTGAGCATTTACTCACCTCTCCGGGAGGCTCGGCAAGGCTCCCCCACACCTGAGGAAGGTACCTCCCCGTGTTTATCCCCTACGGGCTGCTTCCGGCAAGTGTTGACGTGGTTCCTGGGACTCCCAGGGAACGCTGTCAGGGGTCATCTTTTTTTTTTTTTTAAAGATTTTATTTATTTATTTGACAGAGAGAAACACAGCGAGAGAGGGAACACAAGCAGGGGGAGCGGCAGAGGGAGAAGCAGGCTTCCCGCCGAGCAGGGAGCCCGATGCAGGCTCGATCCCAGGACCCTGGGACCATGACCTGAGCCGAAGGCAGACGCTTAACGACCGAGCCACCCAGGCGCCCCTGTCAGTTGTCATCTTGAGTGACCTCAGTTTTGCCCAACGTCTTGGTCTCCCAGAACAAGGACACTCTCGACCAGGCCCCATCAGGGACCTTGCCATCATTTAAATGCAGCCCTTCCGAAGTTCTTGAGGCCGCTCTGACCTCAACCTCTTGTCTACCCACGTGCTTGTCTAAGGCTGGACTGTTCTCTGACCACAGGAGCACCTCCTGGCCTCGGGTGTCTGTACTGTCCCTGGCCAGGGGCCCACTGAGGCCATGGACTCATTCTCTTCCCTAACCTGCACACTCTCCGGGGCTCTCCATTCGAGCCCTCTCCTGCCCCCCGAGCCCTCCATCCTGCCGTCTTCTGCAGCCCCCCAACCTGGCTGAGAGCCTCACACCCGGGCTGAGAAGTTCCACCCCTCCCTACCAGCCCCCTTGGCTCCAGGGGTGTCTAGAACACCGTCTGGTACCTGGAAGTTGGCTGGTAAAGATTTCTGCAATGCATTATGCCGGTTTCTAGAGTCGGCTTGCTTTTCCTCTCTCGATTTTAAATCTTAGTGCTCCCGAAGCTCTGGGGGCTCTTACCTCCTCCTCACTCTCAGGTGACCTCGCCTCCTGTTTACAGACAATATAGAAACCCTCATGCTGGAACTGGCCCCCCCCACAGGCCCACCTCTTTTCCTCTTGTTACCAAGGAAGGTGGACCCAGACTAAGACCAGCCCTCCGCCCCCAGACTCTGAATAACTTCCCCACCTTCCCTTTTGGGAACTCATCCCCTGTGGGAGCTCCTCGTCTCACCGTCTCACCGCACCATCTCACCGTACTTGTCCTTCGTTAATGCCCTCCTTAACCGCACCTCCCCTTCCAGCTGTGATCCTTCTCTCCCTCCCAGCCAGACTTCTCCCCCCCCAACCCCCCGCCCCAGTCTGGCTCCTCCTGGAAGTGCTGCCCCACTGCCCTCTCCCAGGTCTCCCCAGGTCGGGGGTGGGGGGAGGGCCCAGAGGCTGTCTGTCCTCCTCCCCCAGGTCACCTCACCTGCTCCCAGGGCTTTACTCACACCCACACCGAGGCCTCTCACCTCTTGCCTGCCCCCCCCCTCCCGTCCCCACACTAATACAGAACAGGGGTTCAACATATATTAAAGAAATGCAACCTCACTCCTGTCACTCAGGATAGTGCTGTTCGGGATCTCAGACTGGCCACCCATCTGCAAATTCCCCGCCGGCCTCCGCCACAGCAGAGCGGACTCAACTGGGGGGGTACCCCCAAAAGAGGGAAGTCACAATCTACTGAACTTAGCAGAAAAACTCACACATCTGACAAGAAGAAAATAGGATCTGGTAACAGACAGACTTTTCTCTTAAAGAACATCACCCAAGTCATCACAGGAGGCTGCAGGCCGTCTTCGGGCCTCCAGATTGAAAGCTTTCCGGCAGTTTCCATGAACACAGACAATGGCCTGGGAGGAACGAGCGAGTGGCAGAGGTGCAGGAGGGGGTGGGGACAGCCCTGGCGGGAGGCCTTCTTCCCAATCCCGCCCATCCACACTCCCTGCCCCTTCCCGAGCGAGCGAGCGATCAAATCCGGCTTTTCCTCTGGGCCTCGTCACTAGCGAATGCAAGCAATGCCCACGCTCTTGACCTCAGGGAGGGAGAAGCTGGAGGCCGCGTCACCCTCGCAGGCCCGGGCCGCGCTTGCGGGACCCCCGGGGCTACCAGAGTGCCACTGGGCTCTGCGGCAAGCAGGGTGGGCTGCACGCCAGCGACAGAGCCGGCACTCCACTCGAGGGACAGAATCACACCAGGGCTCCGGGCAGCATGCTGCAAGCTAGCTGCACCGGGTGGCGGAGTAACTCGTTTCAGAGAGAAAACCCGAGACCGGACGCCAGCTGTGTAGCCTTTCCCCACGCTGGGACATCAGCGCTCTCCAGTCTAGCCTGCACTGCCCCGCTGCCCGCCTCGCCGGGCGTCCACGGGGACTTCGGGGCGCCGCAGAGAGGCCATCGGGGGCCGCCAGCTCGCCCGGGGCCACTCGGATGCTGCAGGGCTGGGCAAACTCCGGCTCCCTGGCTCCTAAGCCAGGCCTACTTCTCCCCTCAACTAGGTTTTGCTGCAGTAACTGGGAGGACAGAGGACCCACGCCAGCCCCAGATAGGCCAGTTTCGTCCCATTCAGCGAGGGCAGAACCCCAGTGCTCGGGAGTTGCATACTGTGGGGTTGGAGGGCCGCGTGGTCTGAGAGGAGCCTCTCCGTGAGACAAGGACCGCTTTCCCGTTGTCTTTTCGACAAAAGGAGCGGCACTGCAAGCCAATGGAGGCCGGGGCGCGGGCCACGCCACTCGCAGATGCTGGAAAGCCTCCGAACCTTCGACTTTTACAAATTCTACTTGAAATGAAAGCCTTGGGGAGAAAGGCACCACTTCGATCTTTTCTTCTCAGATACAGCGAACACCGGCCAAATTGTTTTAATTTCCGAATTTATTAAAATGATTAACCTCAATACTCCAAGTGCATGTACAAAATATTTGTAAAAAATGTTTTTAATGAAACGTTAAAGAACTTACCTCAAATGCTGAAAAAGTCCTTTTTTTTTTCATTCTTTCAGTACAAGGAATACATTGTATCTCAAAGGTATTACAACTCAGCAAAACAATTTAAAACAGTAATTTGAAAAATGATTGAAAATTGAATACTTTACATGTATTTTTATGATCATTTCCTAATTCTTACAATGCCAGAATCTTTACGAATCATTGCATAAGCTCAAGCTCAAAGTTGTATGGAACGCAACCTCTTCCAAGTGGTCACCCGCGTGTGGCTCTCGCCATTCCACACGGTGAAGTTCTACGGTGGAGCCCGAGCAGCTCCGAGGTCCCTACCTGGAAAAACGGAAATCAGGTTTCCCTGGAAGGCGGCAGCCGCGGCTGCCCAGCGCTTGTGCACCCCGACTCCCGAGGCGGGGACGCCCCCGGGCCCCGCTGCTAGGGCCCACGGGGAAGGTCAGTCTCGAAAAGCCGAGGCCGCAATCAAGTTAACACAAACATAAATAAGTTACTAAAATTAAGCTTAAAAATGGAGAAACGTGGGAAATGTGGGATTTTGTGACTTTTTCCTTAAGATGGAGATTCCTGAAATGGCTGTTGTTGGTATCCCGGGAGACGGTTCGAGATTGAGGCTCTGAACCTCTTCGACACGCCCCACGCTAGGCCGGGAGTGAAAGAGGTGGCCCACCGCTCTGTGCTACTTTGCAGACACCGAGTCTATGCTCGACCTTCCTTAATGGCACGAGTCTCACACTCCTCCGAGGGACAACGTGAGGACTGGACGTGGTCCGCAATGCGCTCCGAGGGCCTCGGGACAGAGCCCGGGGGGGTCGTCCTGCTTCGCGAGGGGGAGAACCACATGCGGAGCGGGGGGAGGGGGGCCGCCACACCACTACCCGAGGGGCTGACCTGCACGGGACAGACGGGAACGAGGCGACGTTAAGACCACACAAGTAACTCCTTGAAGAACGTGAGGAGAAACAAAAACTCTACGTTGCCAACACTTTTATGAATATTCTTAATTTCTATGTGGAACCCCCACTGGCAATCGTTTCATGGGACTCAATTTAAAGGGTGTCCCCAGAACCTGGAAACCGGCAGGAATCACCTGGGAACAACAGTAAGCATTGAGGTTTTCTCCACTGGACTTTTCGTCACGGGCAGATTCCTTTCACTATCTTAAGACATGGGCTACTTTTCGATAGACATACACGAATCCCTTAAATCGATTTTACTCAGGAACGCTGTGTATCTGAAAGTACACGTACACATTTCCCAGAAATAGAGACCCACTGGCGTCAAACACCTGCTACAGCTTTATATTCCCAAATTCTTTGTCCAATGATTTGTAAAATAATCCAGAGAAATGAAAGGTTGGTATTGAACATAAAGTAGTAATCAAAAATTTGCTCATTAAGTTACTTAAAATTAATTTCTCTTCTCAAAGTGCTTCAAAAAAAGAAAAACAAATTAAATCTGACTCCTCTTTTCGCTTAACTGATAATATAGTCAAAAAATCTTTGATATTTTCATACATAAACTAACATAAGCCAAGAACTCCCACTGATGCAGTGCTTAAAACTATATATTTTATAATTTCCTATTTTATTGGCATGAATATTTCTAAACTTAAAAACCTTCCTGGTAAGTTCTTTTAATTTCTTATGACAAAAATTTCTCACAACACACAAATATTTACAACATATACATTGTTTTCAGTTCTTTACATTGAATTTCAAAGACAAACATTTTTATAGGTTACCACAGAACAAAAGCTGTGACTCATGTTTTTATTTCATAAACTATTATAAGTTAAAGTGAATAGAGTTTTTAATATTCCTTGTAGCATTTTACAAGTGCAACAGAAACCTTGAAGACCCAAATTAAGAGAGCTGTAGTTCATTAGATAAATGTTGCTTGTTGTCATCACATTGTTCACAGCAAAGTTTTGAAAAAATAAGCACCAATCATTCTTGCAAAGAACAATTTTATCTAAAAGGATTGAAAAGTGTTAAATACAAGGTCTTTAATTTACATGACAAGCAATAAATACGCTGAATTGGAACTCATCCTGCACACTGCTACCCTCGTACATATAATGTACTGAAAAGTTAGCGGTCACGCGTGTAATTGTACTTTTTTTTTTTTTTTTTTTGAGAAACCAATTCGACTCCCAACCGATGGTTTGCTCTTTTAAGCAAGGCCACGCACAGTACACCTGGGCCAGCAAACAGTGTGAAACCGACAGGACTCCGAGGGGGAGACATCTAGCAAAGAAATCAAAAAGCCAAAGATCATTGCTGGTGATGTTAGCATATACTAGAAAACCTTAATATGCTGCTACTATGATTTGTTTTAAATTATTTTTTAGTCATATATTAAAGAGCCAGTTGATGCTCTTGGTTTAAAAAAAAAAAAGAAAGAAAGAAAGAAAAAGGAAAAGAAAATTGTGTAGCCACATTATTGTTTTCAACGTCCCGTGTGGAAAGTTGCTATCACTGTACAATTTTGCTTGAGCCTTTATTTTACAACGGGGCTGTCCCTCTAACTCAGAATTGCACGTTAAGAAGGCTATTTAAAAAGTACAATAAAAATTTGCACAAATCAGACTTGGGGAGAGTCAGTGCGCTGTACACTTTCTACAGTATGACGCTGCTAAGTGGAGAGAGAAGGGAAGTGCGGCCGCTAGAACGTCTCGGGTGAGGAATAACTGACTGGAATTTGTTTTTATTTCTTTAAAGGAGGTTTCCCAGGCCGGACTGAGCCCAAGAGCTTATGCGTTGAGCCTCAAGGACTGGTCTTCTCTTCTCCGGGAAGAAATGTCAATGTCTATGGAGTCCTTCCCGACTATCAGCCGCAGGCGCTTGGCTGGAGGAAGAGGAATGAAGTCGTCCTCGAAGTCCTCTTCATAGTCCTCGTCCTCCTCGTCGCCCTCCGAGGAGGAGGGCTCATCCGTGCTCTCCTCCTCGTACTGGCTGTAGTCGTCCACTTCCATGCGGGACTCCAGCAGCGAGAGGGGGTCGCTGCAGCACAGTCCGTTCTCGTGGAGCCCCTCCGAGCACGGCCCCCGACCCTCCTCGTCCCGCTTCAGCTGGATCTTTAGCTTTGTGGAGCTGCTGCCCGACCCTGAGTTAAACCCATTATTGAGCTTTGCTACATACAGATTATTATCGTTTTCGTGGTCTTTACTTAACTTGATGCTTATTTTTGAAGAACTCGTGCCATCGCTCTCTTGGTCGTTTGTCTTGCTGCTGCTATCGTGACGCCTACGAAGAGTCAATTTGGGAATCCCGGAGTTATTCTCCAGGATCAGCTGTGCATCATACCTCGTGATTCGCCTCTTCTTTTTACTTTTTGCAGTTCGGAAGCCGTCTTTCGTTCTGAAGCCGTCGGACGTGACGACCGAGCCGCCGCCGCCGCCGCCGCCGCCACCGCCGCCGGGCGAAGGAGCCCAGTCCGCGTAGCTGCCGGGCACCGTCTCGGGCTCGGGGGCGCGGCGCTCGGCCGGCTCGCAGCGGGTCGCCAGCACCTCGGGCGCCACGCCGGCCTGTCCCGGGCAGTCGTGCCCGGCGGCGGGCTCCTCGGCTTTCGCCAACGGTTTCACCAGCTTCCCTTGCCGCGACTTCTTCTTCGACGCGCTGCCGTCGCTCCTCTGACACTTGGCTTCCCGCTTCTGTGCCGCCCCGGGAGCCAGGCCGTCGTCGGGCGCCGCGGGAGCCGGCCGCTCGCCACTGTCCGGGCAGGGTCCCGTCGAGCCGCTCTGAGAGCCGTCGGACGCGCCGGGCTCCCGCGGGCTGCCAGAAGGCTCCCTCGGAGTCAGCCTCGCCCGCGCCGACCGCCGGGTGGTGTAGGTGCAGGGGGCGCCGTCCGCCGGCGACGGGCCTCGCCCGGAGCCCGCTCGGTGCTCCCGCGCCGCGTGTCTGGTTAAGCACCCGCTGGCTGCCGCGGCTTGAACTGGTCCCTCGGGCTCCTTCTCTTTTTTAATGGGTAAGTTTTTATACAGAACTACTTTGGGCTCTTTGAGTACTAAGCTTCCCATCTCGAGTTTTCTCGAAGCACTCTTTTGCTCCAGCCGTTTGCAATGATTTCTTAATTTTATCTTGGAAAGTAAAGGCTTTGCAGGCTTTTTCAGTTTCTTTGGTACCCTGGAATTATTTATATGAGTTAGCTTAGATGAGGTAGAGTTGGAAGAAGCTGGAATTCTTGACATAGATTGCCTTGTCAGTGTTCTGCTCTTGCTGTTCTTTTTCACACCAACTGAAGATTTTCGGTTAGGAGCTGCAATTAAGGAGAAAAAAAAAAAAAGGATGAAAACCAGCCTTGGTAACACAGGAGTGCTCAACACAACGATGCCCAAACCTGTCAGCTATGAAAGGTTCGCATTATACCCGCACGTGCAAGATGGACCCCGGTGGGTCTCGGCCGGCACACGGGCACCCCACACCACCCTCCTGTAACTTCCCAACTGCTGCCTCCGATTTATGGAGCATCTATGCGTTTCCCACACCAAGGACCTGGACTCCACTCTGAGCTCGTCCATAATCTACCACGATACTTGTCCACAGTATTTCTTTTCCCGAATCTCTTACCACATAGAAGATTTGAAGTAAACTTGAGGAAAAATCAGATTTTTCTTTCACAAATTCTTAACATCATCATTCAAAATAGGTTTCTAAAACCCATTACTCATTAACTCAAAGGAAGTATATTACTTGACCAGTAATACAGAACAGAAATATATTATTAACGAGCTCTAACAGACACTCTATCACAATGGCTTCAAACAAGCCAGAGAGACCCAAAAAACCATATATTGTTAATTCCACAACGAACCGCACTCCACAAAGTTCTTGCTCCCACTCCGTGAGGACCAGCAGACTTCCAAGGGCGGCAGAACTTACTTGGCCCTGTCCCTCCAGGGACCACCTGCTGCCAACAATCAAACTGAGGCGGGAAGAAGCGTGCTGCTGGAGTTACATTCCTGGGACAAAGGGGGACCCAACTTCCTCAGGACAAGCATACAGAAAGGCTATGATGACGCCACAGGGAAGGGCCAACCTGAGGACCAACAGGACCGCTGACCAGTCTCAAAAGGCTTACAGGTGACTCAAGTTTAAGCTGCTTCCACAGTGAGCATGACCTTACCAGGGGCTTTCTGTTGTCTTTATGTTTTTCTCTGCATTGACATTTGGGACCTGTATGTAGAGTGTTTTACAGGAATCCATTTCTCAATTACTTAGTCTTCCCGGCTCCCACCTGAAAACCTCTTCCCCATCAAACTAGCCCTTTCAGTCATTCACTAGGGAAGCTGAGATGACCAAACTGTTACTCCCCACTTCTCTCAGAAAACAGGGAGAGTAAAAAGCGACTATGGGTAAACCGAGCACACTGCCCGACAAAGACTGCTGCCGCCGACATGCCCAAGGGCTGCCAGGGCGACTGTTGTTCCTTCTGCATGGCTAAGCAAGTAAGTTACCATTAGTTAGTTTTTACTGAGAGAAGAGCAAGAATGCATTACAAGCATTCCAAAAATATCAAACCACCAAGAATAGAAGGCTCTATACTCAAAAAGGGTGTCTCATAAATGGCTTTGGGGAACCCAAACCAACACAGTTCCCAGGAGTGAGAGCCCCTGATCGGACCAAGAATGTGCTTATCCATGTGGGCTACCACCCCAAGGCAGCCACTTATTTTTAGAATAGTAGGAGCCGTGGTTTGGATACCGTTCAATTGGAGAACAACTGATGTAGCATGAATTGGAATTATACAGAACTAGCTGGAAATTATTTTTTTAAATACAAGGCTGCACAGGGCATTCTTTTGTTAAAGGATTTCTTCATGCTCACAAGGCTTCCTACAAGGTAGACTGAATAGATGTGCTTGTTGATGTAAATGCACTTGGCTTTCTCAAATGTGGCTGTGAAGTCCTTTGGCTCAGACCAGGCTCCTTGAGGAGGAGTCTATGACCAAAATCAGTGGTTCTCAGCCTTACTTTGCCTTTTGCCATCCTGTTCTCATTCTGTACCTGCAACTGCCCCTTCACAACGAAAACATACACACCACATGCTGGACAGCAATCCCGCTGCAATTTGGATCCGGCTTGTCCCTCTAATGAGACGGCCTTTGCCAATCTTGGAAGACCTTGTCATGAAATCCAGCAGGCACTCTCTAGCCCTTCTCCCTCTTCCTTTCTCTGCATAATGTGACACTGCTAGCCATTTTTCTTCCTGAAAACTCCTGTCCCATTGGCTGCCCACAGGGGCACTCTCTCCTGCCCTCCCATCTGCCCCTTCGACTGCGCTCCTCAGGCCCCTGCTGTCCTAGACCCTTTGGAAACTACACATTCTATGGGTGACAGGCACCCACCCCCGCCCCCCCGCATGGCTCTTACCACTGATGCACTGGCAGCTCCCGAGCCACTTTATCTAGCCTCCCTCCTAGATTACAGATCCGAATCACCCAAATGCCCGCTGGCATCTCGATCTTCCCCTGAGGATGGACTCCTCATCACAGTCAACGTGCCCAAACTGAACTCACCATCAAGCTTCACGGCTGTCCTCCTCCTAAATTCTCCATCCTGCTCAGTACCACCACCATCCACCCAGCTAGCTGCCCAAGCAGACAGCGGGAGGTCATCCCGGCCTTTCCCTAACTGCCTCACCCAGTTGGCCACGTGTCCCGTGGAGCCCACTCCTGAGGAGCCCCTGCGGCCATCTACTTCTCTCGCTTCACAGTCCCCTGCCTGAGTTGTGGCAACAACTTGACTCCCTCCCTTCCTTTCCTCACCCCTCCCATTGCTTCCCCAACATCCCGTTCTCTACCCTGTGGCCGGAGTGAATTTCCTAGTACAACATGTCACTGCTGGGCTTCAAAACTTTCAATAACCTAATGCCCTAAGAATAAATCCAAAATTTTAAACAATGGTCATATCCCTCCTTCCCACCCCCTACTCTAGCCATGCATGACACACTTTCCTTATTCGAGTCCTACGCTCGTCCCCGTTTCTCCATTCATGAATTCCCTCTGCTCTGAACATGCTTCACTTGCCCAACCTCTTACCCCCTGTAAGACTCCGCTTAGGAAATGCTTCGCTCAGGGAGCCTTTCATGACTTCCTACAAATGACAGGTCTCCTTTCCTCTGTATTTTCAGAGCACCTGAGATTATCCTTACTCTGGCTCATATTTTAAATCCATCAGGTTGAGTCTCACTTTATGGGGATTCTGAATCCACCCCTGCTTCCAATGGATTCCTTGCTAGCCGACTGCAGTGAACGACTGACAAAGCACTTGTGTTTGTGTTCTAAACTGCACAAAATAGACTGTATTCGATGCTATGTATTCTTTCGACACAGAGATCTCACTTACATATGTTCATGTATTGGTCAGTCTAGTCTTTTGTTTTAAAAACAGTATCTCAAAAAAAGCCCAGCTAAGAGGTATGCTCAAGTCAAAGGTCAGAAAAGACTGAGACAAACTGGGCAAGAGAAATGTGAGCAATGTGACTAAGATGGGAGCCCCATGGGCGCCAAGGGCTCTACTCTCCCGGACGGGTCTACACTGTCCTCCGGGGTTCAGGAGGATAGTGACGGTAGGCGTAAGGAGGAAGACAGGAGCCACGCTGCAAACTAACGGAAGTCTGTCCAGAGACTGAGGATTCTGACTCAGTGGAGACCAGGACACCTGTGGCCACTCTGGCCTCCAGGCTGCTACACCATGGGCAACTCTCCTGCCTGGCGGCGTAAACCTAAGACAGTATTTTTAGGTGGAGATACACATTCTTAGCAATTATTATATACTGGTGCTGTGCAAAATGGCCCAACCGGTATGATCTCAATCCTAACACGCATCCTTTGTAGTGCTACTAAATCCATGTGACAACCAAGCGCGTATGGATAAGCGCGCCTAAGATTGTCCACCGGTAAGGGCAAGAGATGGGGGATTTGGACTGAGTGAGATCCGTGGCTCCAGATCCACTGTACTAAGTATGCCACAGAGTCACAGTGTGGGCCTCTGCCCCCGGGGGTACAGGACCCACACGGCACGGCCCTCACTGCCATCTCATGGTGTCCTCCGAATCGCAAGGCAGCCCTGCGTGGGCCTCGAGAATTACAGCAGGTACAAGAACAGCAAAACAACAGCAAAGCTCCCCGCGCACTCAGGCTGGGTTCTGTACTGGAAAAGCCCCAGAAATGCACACTATCAACGTGAACCAAGGGAACATGAGGGCCATCCACAGCCTGGCATCTTCAGAGCGTGAAGATCCAGAAAACCCTGAGTAGGACTTTAGAGTTCAGTTCAAGTTTGGCAGGCACAACAAGCATCTTCCATCTGACGTGACCAGCACAGACCGGCAGTGGCTGCCTGCAACAGGGTGTTGGAAAGGACTCCGGAGTAGTCTATAGGCCCAGCAGCAAGGAGTGTTCAGATCAACAGTGAGGTCTGACACAGCTCCCAGTGACAAGTGGGTGACCCAGTTCACTATCTCTAGGATAGGCGCTCCAGAGTTAAGATAAACTTATTCCACCGGCCTTGTCTTCTGGGTCTCACACCAATCTGTGGCATTGGCATGACTCACACCCCGTATCACAGCACTGACTATGGGGGGGGGGGGGTGGCCCAGCCACTGAGGCACCAGAGGCCTAAAACACCACAATCTTCTCATAACGGCATTATAATTCAGGCTTGTGGACTGAATTTGTGAAAATGATCTCGTCTCCTCTTTCCAGATGCTAAAGCCAACAGTCAACTTGGGGCTCCTGAGACACCTTTCAGAAAAGAAATCTGTGCAGAAGAAATAATTTTTCTCCCAACCAGGCAGAAATGTTTCTTTAGAAGAGTACAAGCTGTTCAAAGCAAGCAGTCTCTGCCCCCTGAATTCTAAACGCACGGCAGGGTGAGGATGGCAGCTACGCACGGAGAAAGCACCCCGGATCCAGACGCAACCACGCCGCCCCCTCTGGGAGACGCCCGGACAGCCCTGGCTTTGCTACCAGCTGCGATCTCAAAGAGTCTTTCTTTCAAACAGGTAGGTTATGGTCCAGACACAGACACCAAAAGAAATCCCATCTGAAAGAATACCTGTGGGGGCCTGCAAGAGCAGTGCTATGAAGGGGACCTCGTCTAGGGCGGTCTCAGAGAGGACGGGTGAGAAGCCTCTCGCTCCTCCAGAGCACAGAGCCGCATCTGTCAACTCTACACACGGCCCTCAAAGTTAGCTCCATCGACCCTCCAAGTCCTCAAAACCATAATCCTGCAGAAAGGTAATTTGAACAAAGTCAGCCCCCTCCCATCAGCCATCACTGGGAAGTGCTGCATGTCTGCTCAGTAACGCTGAGACCACGGCTCAAAGGGATTACTGGTTCGCTCTGAACCCGAGCAATGGCATTTATAGTCTGCTCTGCGTAACTGTGTACTTGTCGGATCCCAGCACTAAGGCGTAAGCTGCCTGAGGGACGGGCCTGAGTCTCATCCATCTTGTATCTCTCCAACAACTAGCAGGCTTTAAGTATTTGGTTTACTAAGAAATATTCCCTAGATGGTCACACAGTAGTCAGTACACTCTCACAAACTACCTACACATTATGCTCTTTTTAGCCTCCATGGTGTACTGAACTCGGTATGTATACAGTAGGAATGGAGTTAATGCCCCCCGTGTCAGAGCCATCCGGTGTGGGCAGCGTGGTGGCCGTGTCCGTGCTCTGTAGTGTTTCATGCACATATTTCTAAACCGGGCTTCACAAGTCTCCAGTTTCACCAAGGAACCAGACTCCGAAAACAAAACGTTGATTATGTTCCATTTATTATTAGAACCAACAGTCAACAGTGAATGACGGGCTAACTGCGCTCTTTCTGCTCACTTGGGACATGAGAGACTGGACAAGGAACACAGCACTGCTCTTCTACTACGGGGCTGCACCTGGCCTCTGACCGTCCAGCAGCAGGTGGATGCAGGAATTCACGGCAGTGACAGTCACCATCATGGGAGAGGCCTTCCCTTCTCTCCAGGGTTTTCTGCAGGGGAGGGGTGCACCGTGCTGGGCTGCAAACGTCTGAAGGTAGGGAGAGGAGCCTCAAACAACCCAACTTCAGAAGGCTCAGCCAAGTACCTACGGCCACCTGGCGTGCTGAAACGGGCGTCCCTAGGGATCACCGAGTCAAAACTTTGAAACTTTATTCCTGTCAGAAACAAGTCAGACTAAAGAGCCTACAGCTTTAGTGGCAATGAGAGGAAACTGGTGTTACCCAGAAGAAACCGGCAGCCATGAGCATGGTCCCAGGACTTCAAAGCTCCACAAACATGACGCGTTTCCTTTTGCCCGGCTAGGCTTGCTTCGCTTTCTTTCCTCTTTATGCTCCATTCTCTCTGTTTCCAGTTTCCATACGGTCTTGCCCCACGCACAACTGGTATCTTAATGCTGGCTTCTTCTTTTCACCTCTCTTGCTGCTTTCAGTGGTGGCTAATGCACCACGTCACAGTATGAGCGACCTTCGAAATGCTCCTCTATCACAACTCTGAGTCTGGTAACTGGTGGTTTGGTGAACGGGCTCAGTTCAGCTTGAAAAGGGCAAGCAAGCGGTAAAAAGGTGGAAGCCTTGAGGCCAGAGCTATGAACTGCCCAGGCTGGCATCACGCGTGCTAACGGACTGGCTTGGCGCAGGGACACGTACGTGCCTCTACGCCTCTACCCAGTCCTTCGTCTTCCTGTAGGACCTACCGCCATCACGACAGTCAAACTAATACCTTGAAAATGTTTCTCTCAAACACAGGACGACCCTGGAACACATGATGAAGAATGTAATATCCAGTTACCAGGAATTCAAGAAAAGCAGACAGTTCAGTCTAGAGGACAGGACTGAATCTGGAGGCGGGATACAGACTGCTTTTGTGCTCAGATCGTTTCTAGAACCTTGCAGTGCTGCTGAAGCACATGAGTCCCAGAGCTTCTCTCAATATTTAAAAGATCAAAACTACTGAAGTGAAGCATACTTTAGCAAGATAACTGGGTGAAAATACTTAAAAATAATAATAAAAAAAGAAGATAGATGCTTATCAATCTCCCTTACTTACTTGCATTGTTTTTTTCCTGAGTGGTATCTGCATCAGTGTTAGAGCTGACAGATTGACTGTCTGAGTTTTTGCTGCTGTCACCTAACTTTTTAAGCCTATTTAAGCGTTTATCTGTCTCTCTGAGTCCGTATTTGCTATTGATAACAGGAGCAGGTGCAGGCAGTCCCACTCTGGATTTAAAAGCACCGGTTCCCCGTCTGAAAGAGAAAACAGCACAGGTTAAACAGACAGTGTACTCACTACAAGGTCAGTTGCTGTGGGCTCATGGCCACCTCAGGGGAACAGAGGAGGCACAGTGATGAGGCCTCAATCATCACTGGAAATCTGCCAAGTCTAGGACTCGCAAGAGAATTAAAACTGCATATAAAATTAATGCAAAAAACCCTCTAGATTTTAAATAACAAATTATTGTGACCATTATCAACTGATTATTAACTGCCCATGAGAAACTCCTAGACCCTGAAGAACTCCACATGTAGGTGGAAATAACTAATTCTTCAATTTCAAAGCTGGTTAGTCAATAGTTAGGTCTACATTATAGCTTTTTTTTTTTTAAAGATTTCATTTATTTATTTGAGACAGAGAGAATGAGAGACAGAGAGCATGAGAGGGAGGAGGGTCAGAGGGAGAAGCAGACTCCCCGCCGAGCAGGGAGCCCGATGCGGGACTCGATCCCGGGACTCCAGGATCATGACCTGAGCCGAAGGCAGTCGCTCAACCGACTGAGCCACCCAGGCGCCCCGGTCTACATTATAGCTTAAATAACCCACCTGTTAATTATATTCCAGCTCTGTTCTATGCAATTTACCTCTACAATGCTGAATATTAAGAACTAAGGAATTAAAAAAAGAAACCAGAGAATTTCCATAAATTAATTCATTACTTAGAACTCGATGTTAGATACAAAACAAATCTTAACTAAAATTCTGTGTAAGGTGGCTACACTACATCAGTGAAAATCTGACTTCTAGAACAATAAAAACTGTTTAATTTCTTTCAAGTTATTAAGATAAACATGAATGACCATAATTAACACAATGTTACTTAATAAAAGGCATTCAAAGACTTGCTTTTTTCACAGGACAAGAATGGTTTGTAGCCTCCTCTAATAATTTACATTTTTATAGAAGTTCTTCTGAAGTGAAAGTGCTCGTGAAGAGGCTCTCATCGACCTTATTGAATCTCACTTTGCAGACATTAACTTTATTCAGTGAGTACTGTTGAGTTTCTACTCAGCTCAATTTGAGAGAGTAAGTTACTGAGGGTTAAAAAAAAAAAGGCGCTACATATTACAATTAAAAAATGAGAAATCTCGGGGCGCCTGGTGGCTCAGCCGTTAGGTGTCTGCCTTCGGCTTGGGTCACGATCACAGGGTCCTGGGATCGAGCCCCGCATCAGGCTCCCTGCTCAGCCGGGAGCCTGCTTCTCTTTCTCCCACTCCCCCTGCTTGTGTTCCCTCTCTCGCTGGTCTCTCTCTGTCAAGTAAATAAATAAAATCTTTAACAAAAAAAAAAAAAAAAAAAAGAAATCTCTTTGTCCAAAATTGCCTTCACGGACTTGCCTTTTTGTCCTCAGCTTGTTAAGGAAAAGCCGTATAACAGCAGCTTTTGAACACACAGCAAAACCGTAGGCGCCCTCCAGCCTGGGAGCAGTACCGGCCTCCAGAAGAGCCCGTGTGATCCCCTCCTTTCAGGATGTGGATGAAGACAAAGGAACTACTCCCCCAACCCCCACCAGTAATCCGAGCGCTCCACTTTTAGCTAAGGGACACCAGAACTTTCAATCTCCCTTCCTACCACCTTACCTCTTAAAGCAAGGGGCCACACACCTAAACCGATGGCCAAACCTATCTCTGGTAAGTAAGGTGAGCATTCCTGCTTCCTTCACCTTCCCAGAACAGATCTGGAATTCCATTTTTATGAACGTTTCTGCAAAAATCACAACAAACTGGGCGCCTGGGTGGCTCAGTCGGTTAAGTGTCTGCCTTCAGCTCAGGTCATGATCCCAGGTCCTGGGATCAAGCCCCACATCGGGCTCCCTGCTCAGTGGGGAGTCTGCTTCTCCTTCTCCCTCTGCTTGTGCTCGCTCTCAAATAAATAAAATCTTAAAAAAAGAAAAATCACAACAAACTTATTGTGTGGCTGCCTCAGTTCTGGTCTTGGAAAGTGTGTCAGAAATCATGGTAAAACGTCCAGGTTATTGCGACCCAGACAGGCAGGCAGTTCCACTCCAGTCCACACTGACACATGTGCAGAAAGAAAATGCAGAGATGTCAAAGGTGATTTTTTTCTCATAGGAATTAGAGTAATACGGTATTTTCAGATAGTCCATGCCTTTTCCCCATAACCTATAACATTTCTAGTTCACTTCCAGAAAAATGGGCCATATTTAAATTATGCTTAAATACAGGGGCGCCTGGGTGGCTCAGATGGTTAAGCATCTACCTTCGGCTCAGGTCATGATCCCAGGGTCCTGGGATCGAGCCCTGTCTTGGGCTCCTGGCTCAGTGGGGAGCCTGCTTCTGCCTCTCTCCCTGCTCGTGCTCTCTCTCTGTGTCTCAAGTGAATAAATAAAATCTTTCAAAAAAAAAAGTTATGCTTAAATACAAATGATCATGGTGGAATTATTTTTTTCTGGAATTAGAGGTTTTTGTTTTTTTTTAAAGTAAAACTCTACCACTCAACTGCTTCTCTACTTCCCTGATTTTTTTCTTTCTAACTTATGCAAGTAAGACGTGCTCCAGCTTTGCCCCAACAAGCAAAACAATCCTAGGATCTAAGTCCATAAAGCAAAAGTTGCCGGTCAGCCACCCTGCACCCCCAAAACCCCGAGGTGCCTGCCAGTGTGTCATCCTCCACCCCTCTGCCACGGTCTGCACTCTGGTCTATGCAGTTGCTTCTTTTTAAAAAAGCAAACAAAACCAAAAACAAAACCAAAATGTATGGTAATACTCAGCAACCAGCTTTATCATTATGCAATAGACAAATAAATCTAAACTGAACATATGTTTTGAAAACTGTACATTTTACACTGAATAAACATTCCCTGATGCATTCAATCATTCCTCACTGGTGGTTAGTGAAACTTGCAGGGATTTTTATTTTTGTTTTTGTTTGCCACCAGGAACACTGCTGGTAATACTGCTCTTGAAACCAAATCCTTACTAACGATTGCTCGTATTTCCACAGGAGAGATTCTCCCATATGAGACTGACTGCCGGGTAATAGGGTGCACTTATTTTGAATGATTGCCAGACAATTCATGGCCCGACTAACAATGTATGAGTGCCCATTTCTCCACATCCTCACCAGCACTATAGAGTATAACTCTTACATTTTGCCAATTTGATTAGCGACAACAAATACCTGCTTACTGTTTTAACTGCCTTGTTTATGGCCATGATTTTCTGTGCGGCATCCTCCTTACCTTTCTCTTCTGGAGTCTGTCTTTTCCTTATGAGCTTCTAGGAGCTTTTTGTTATTTGGATTATTAACTCTGCCACATGCGTACCGTTTTCCCTTTGGTTCATCAGTTGTCTTTGATTTTACTTTTGACCTTTCAAACATTCTCGTATTCACTGTTTTTTACCTTACTTCTTTCAAAACATCTCTACCACCCCAAGGTTAGACAGATATTCTACTAATATTTTTCTAACAATTTTGCATTGTATTTTAAAATTTCAATCTTTAACCCATCTTGAACTTAGCTTGGTTTTCTTCCAGATGCACAATGAATGATACTAACATCATTCATTAGACAAATCATCATTTCCCTGTATGTGATATCAGATCTCACACACACTCGCCGCTGTTTCAGGTCTCTGTTCGTGTCCTTTTTTCTGTTTGTCCAATTCTGGGCTAATAGCATCAAATGTTGATCGCAACTGCTTCCTAGTTACTTTTGGTATCTGTTAATGCAAATCTCCTCTAACTATACTTGAGAAATTTTTTCTTGGCTATCATCAGACATATTTCTATATAAACTTAAAAATAATCTAAACCTTCATATTTTTTGGTCCTTCATTAGACTTTATTCCTCACATTTTCTACAGTAAGATCCGCAGCACTTACTTACGAACATACTACATTCACGATAGTGATTGTCAGGACGGTTATAGTCAGAAACGTGCATCAGATGCATCCTGGATGCTTCACCCACGATCTCAGTGCCTTTGTAAACCTTCTGCTCACTGATTTCTTCACGGGGCCACCTCTTCTCATCCTGCAGCCCTGGCAGAGCGCATGTGTGCATGTCCCTGCACTGCTCTCACATCAGGCATTGTGCTAGTCTTGTTTACTCGGCATGTACTAGACCTAACTAAGTCAGTTATTCACTTAATAGCTGATGAATAACTGAATGAGTCCCTTTGACTAGTCTTGCCCTCTTAGGTGTTCCTAAGAATTTCAAGAATATTTGCAATCAACCTTTAAATCAAAGTGCTCAAATAGTCTGAAAAGAGCCGTGGCTGCTGTTTGGAGTGAGCCTTTCCATTAAAAATGGATCTGCTTGTGTATCCATCCATTCCTCACACTAACCCTGTGGAGGAGACAGGATCACCCCCATCTGACCAGTGGGAAACTGAGGCTCACAGAGAACTAATGTGTCTGAGAAACAGGCTGATATATGCAATTCCAGACTGGTAAAAGAGCTGTTTCAGGCTTGGCCCGGAATCCTGAACATGTGGCTGCATTTCTCAGGACAGCCTCTGAAAGCTTATCGAGCATCCCGTTTGCCCCATTGGTTTGCTCATGCTCCGTTCAGGGACCAAATACTTATGAAGAACCTACTAGTGCCAGGCGCTGTTCTGGACGCTGGGGGTGTAGTAAGTGACAGGATAAAAAAAATCTCTGCCTTCATGGAGCTTACACTCTAATGCGCAAATAACCAGAAACCACAAAATAACCTGATAGCTAACATCTGAGTATTAACTGTGCACTGTTCTATGTGCTTCACAGGAAATAATAAATTTAATCCTCATAGTGACCCTGTGAGACTGCTTCCAGTGTTACCTCCACTTTATAGATGGGGTAATTAAAGCACAAAAAGCAGCTAAGTCGCCCAAGATCACGTAGGTAATAATGAAGTGCAGTCACAGGATTTCAACTCATGCAAGTTCCAGATCTTAGGCACTTAAGTGCGACACTATATGCTTTCCCTAGAAAATGATTTTTGAAGCATTATTCAAGTATAATTAAACTACTTCATGGATTAAAGGTCTTTTTGTGGGCTGTTCTAAGATTTAACCAACATTCAAACCATTTTTTATGTAGAAAATGATAAACTTTTTACACCACCACCCCCAAAGGGGAGGGGGACAAATATTCAGCACGACCAGAAATAGGTTTTCTGCCATTCCTTATGGCAAGGACCCCGATGATGGGAGAGAAGCGGCTGGAGTAGTACCATGACTCCGTGCTTCTGCTCTCTCGTGACATGGGACAATACTGCCAGCTACCTGGAAAGAAGGGGAGCGGGGCCTCTGGGGCATTCACTCCCTCCCCCGAGGCTGGCTGGCTACAGGCTGGGTGTTTTCAGAGGGAGAAGGAGCACTACCGGACAGCCCTGCTCATATTTGCAAAAGTAGTATGAAGTGGGCAGAACGAGGGCGCTGGAATTCGGCTGCCCCGGGTTCAGACACTTCCGTGTCTGTCCTTGCAATGTGGACTTATCACTGGTACTCTCTCTCACAGGATGGCCGCGGGGACTGAGTGAGTCAGGGTTAGTGAAGCACCCAGCACAGCACAAGGTAAGGAAAACAGACTCCACAAACCCAGGTTTGCCCTGCTGTATGGCCCTATGCCAACGTGCACTGCTTCGTGACAGAAGCCTTCCCGCAGCGCCAGCGAGACAAGCTCGTGAGGCCGCCCCTGGGTGAGGCCGCCCCTGGGAGCTCTTCTATGCAGAAACCAGTGCAGCGAGTGAGTGGAAACCAGGAGTCCCGCTAAGCGCGCTCTGGGGGATTTCTACAAGGACTCCAGAATCCTGACGGGACACAAGAGGTACCTTATTAAGGACGAGACAGAACTTAGGAATTACGAAAAGTATGGACATCAAAACAGAAAAATTCCTGTGGTGAGCATAGCATAACATACAGAGAGGCCGAATCACTATGTTGTACACCTGAAACTAGCGTATTGTGGTGTGTCCACTATACTCGAATAAAAAAATTAAAACAAACAAAACCCATAAAAATTCCAGAAGCCACAGCTTGTTAATACCCAAGACAACTTCAGGGTTTTTACATGATTATCTGTGGTGAATGTCAGTTGCCATTTTTTGGGCAACCCCACTCTGGCACTGTGTGTGTGTGTGTGTGTGTGTGTGTGTACATACACATGTGTGTTAGTTCCCATTGTGTGTGTGTGTGTGTGTGTGTGTGTACATACACATGTGTGTTAGTTCCCATTCTCTCTTTAGGCACACTGGTATTCTGACCAAATCAGAAAACAATAAGCTGGTAGTAAGATTTTAAAGGCTGAGGTGCCAAGGTCCCTAAAGAGCTCTTCATCTTTGGCTGCTGACTCACGCCGCGCCAGGTGCAAGGCTACGGAACACAGAGGACGACCCCTGCGTGCAAATGAGGAGGAAGTGACCTCAGCTCATGCCACAACCACCTTACTCAATACTCTACCTTTCGCAAGTGTAACACTCGCAGAACTCATTATTTTCTCCAAAAAACCCGTCTCCGTAATAACAAGAAATCTCTTCTCCAGGTTCAATGTCTCTCAGGGCCTTCACACATGCTGTATCTCGACCAGTCGACACAAACTGAAATACAATCGACTTATTAAGAAACTCATACATGAGGCAGGAACAAAACACTTGAAATAAAAAAATGTCTCCACTTACCTTGCAGTTAGGTCTGCAATCTGAAAAATGTCCAAAAGATAAAGTCAATTAACTGTAGATAAGATCTGAAACACGAACAATTACAGAAATCTGAAATAAGCTTTCCACATAATTTTACAACTTTTGATAGAAGTTTAGGTCTCGAGTTCAACTACAGGATTATTTATTTAATAAGTTGGTGGGGAAAGATCAAGAGGTTCCATCTCCAACCTCCTGTTAAGGGAGACGAGGTCTGACGGTCTGACAAGGCCATGCTAAGTCTTAGCAGTCCTGCCCGCCACTCGCGCCCACCCGAGAAGCACAGCTTACCATGGTTTATAAAGGCGGCGGGGCCAAGCCAGAGCTGAGCACAGTTTTTCCTTGTGGAATACATGACACTGAAGTCGTTTTCTCCGTGTCTAAGTAGCATGTTCTCCTCAATTTCTGAAAGTTCGGCAATACAACCCACCAGTAATTCTATTTTGTCATTTCGTTTCCTATTTAAAATATGTCATGTTAAAAATTACTAGTAATTATAAGTAACAAGGCTTCTTTTAATAAAATAAGCCTGTCCAATCAATACCAGGAATTGAGAAAGCCTAGCTGTGTGTCTATCAGCTGAGCCCCTGGGACCGCCACCGGGCTACGTCCTCGCCCTCCCCGGAAGCCCCACAGCCTCGAGCCACGGCTGCCTGCCTAGCTGCGTCTTCGCTACGAGAGGCCAGAAGCTGCGCTAACCTCTGTCTCTGAATCCCCTGCAGCACGCAGTGTCATGTTTTGCAGGCAGGAAGGATGCAAATACCCGCTGCCCTCAATTCAACTTGCTGACAGTGGATGAAGGAGACAGAGACATAATAAAATTAAAAAAAATAAATAAATAAAAACAAAATAAAATAAATAAATTTAAAAAAAAAAGGGAGACAGAGACAAGCAGGAGGAAAAAGTCACAGGGACCCAGGAATGGGATGCCACCCTCTAGAGCAGCACCATCCAAGAGAAATGTAATGGAAGCCAAACACGGAATCCTCAGCGTTCTAGCAGCCACATTAAGAAAGTAAAGGAAAGACCAGGCAAAATTACTTCTAGTCATATATTTTAACCCAATATACCCCCAATCCTATTCCAGCAGAAATGTTAATGAGGACTACAGTTTAGTATAGCATCTGGCACATAAACCACACGGACAACACTTCCCAGTTCACACTGAGCCACGAGCGGCTGGTAACCACCGCACTGGACAGCCCAGCCCTAGAAGACAAGACCCCAAAGCTCTACATCCACAGACAACACAGGGAGCCAGGGGAGCTGGGGAGCAGGCTCGATATATTCCCATGTACACTCACAAGCACACATCTATCCCAGAGGCCTGGGCGTGCTGCTCTTTGGCCATCCCATTTTCAGGTACCTGATTCTAACATTTTTGCTATAAAAAATACTGAGGGTATTGAGGGTAGCTTATGAGAGGGGCAACATGTTCCTTCTTCTGAGAGATAAGGTAGGAACAGGCATCAGAGGAAAAATATAATCCAATATTCTCTCTCATGAATGGCTTTCATCCCTCCTACCTGGGCTCCACTTCACTACCCTTATTTAAATGGGCACATCTATGTCTGTGTACATATTTAGGCAGGCCACACAGAAGAAAATTTCCACCTGTGAAATTCCTAGGATCATTAAGACTTCACAGCCCACCTTCCTCTAGGCCAGCAGGAGACGAACTCTCGAAGCCAGGTTCTCCAGCCCTGGCACCCACACGCTTCCAGCAGCCTCGTCACCGAGCCGCACTCAGACTCAAAGCACGGTGGCTTAGGGACAGATCTGGTTCAACTCCGATTTCTCATTTCACTGTCCTGACCCAGGTCCCTGGGCCAAGTCACTGGCCCTGCAATGGCTCCTTTAGGGTGAGCCTGGCTTCACTCCTTCCCACAACTCTCTTAGCACTTCCACAGTTATTTACGAGAGAACTTTAACTAACATGACATGACGGGTTATACTAGTATAATAGTTACCACTCTTTCGTTGCAACGATTTTGGCTCCATTTTGTTCGGATGAGTATCGATTACAAGGCAGTATTTCAAATCCACTGTCAGTTGCAAACATTCGCAAGTAAATAAATACCTAAAACAGAAAAAAAAAAAAAAAAGAATATTAACTTTGTATTGTTTATCCAGTTAGACTTGCTCAGAATTATAAAAGCAAACCATCACCAACAACATAAAACATTAAAGATCATTAAGTAACAAACTCTGTTGTTACTTTAAAATTTCACATATTTGAGTACCTAGAAGCTTGGCCAAGTTCCTCTAAAAGTTCACAGTAAATTTCACCTTTAGATGACAAAGTTTTCTCTTTGGAGAGTCATACAAACGATCTTATGTATGATTAGAACTTCACATTGCTCAGCTTTATGTAAAATTGATTTAAAGTTTCAAGTTCACTAAAATTTAAGCTTTAGTTTTCTCTACTCTTATCCAAACATAAAAATAGTATTAATCTTATCAATAAACCTACATGTTCCTTGAATAATTTCTCCTGCATTTTGTTCTTGTTGAGAAAATAATGCCGTGCCCATTCGCCTGAAGTCAAACATTTGAAGGCTTTCTCCAAGTGTTCATCTTTCTTAAAACGTTCAATGACTTCCTTTAGTTCTTCTTGCCTTCCCTTAATAGGCCGAAATCTGAACAAAATCAAAACATTCACTTTAGTTATCTGCTATCATCCCTGGGCCACTGTTGCGAGTTCCTGAGATAAGAGATTAATAAACTAAAAACAGCCAGACTTAACAAAAGATAATCATCAATAATCCTGAGAATTATGCTCAATAGCGATCACCAGGAACTAGAACTTCTCTTTCTTCAAACTATACTTTGATATTCTTATTTTACTATTACCTCATTGAACTGATAAATGACCAGATGACTCAAATGAAAGCTGTCTGATTCAGGCTCATACTAGCCATATACTTTGGATGGTACAAAAGATCTAGAACAGAATGTGTCTAATTGAGAGTTAGAATGACAAGATTTTTTTTAAAACATGCAGAATTCAAGCCAGAAGAGTGCAAGGCAATGAGCTTCAGAGGGATGAAGCAAACAAAATCATGCCATAAACAACATTCTGTATGTGCACAGTTAGAAAAATCCCAAACCAACTAGTATCCCAAGAGGTCCCAAAATACACCCTGATGTTCTAACACCCATGTCAAATTAATCTTTGATAACTGCATTCAGAGAGCAAAGAGTTTTGCAAAAAGCACAACTCTAGCGGTGATACTGCTAAATTGGTGATTTCAAAGAAAAAACTGTCGGGGTAGAATTCTGAAAGGCTTCTATAATAAAACCAGCCATGCTTTCAGAATACTGTACAATCGTGGTCCAAAAAAGACTTCTGTTTGTAAAGCCCCTTATTCTAAAGCTGTGTTCTCTCAGTAAAACGTGTAACTTGCACCTTAATTTCAAAATTTCTTCTCATGTCAATTTCCTTTGGTTTATTTTCCCAAATAAAGTTCTTTTGTTTTGTTTTTGGAATGTCCAGCAACAAAAAAGGAGCTAGACTGCTACTGAAATAAACTGTGAAGAAAAAACTATTAGTGGCTGAGGAAAAAATATATTTGAACTCCGCATCTTACTCCAACAATTAAAATTGCACGTCTTGCAAACCCTGAACACACTAACATGGAAGTAAGATCTGGCACAAACTCTAGCAAAGGAAGTATCCAAGCAGAATTTTTTTCCAGGTAAGCTATCATAAAGGTCTCCATCACATTTCAGTGAGATTTTAAGCCACAGTATCTCACCACAGATTCTTTATTAGGCGCTGTGTACACAGGTGGTGTGGAGGAAAATATGAGCAAAGACACAACCCCTGCTCTTGAATGGAAAACCCCTTTGGGACTAAGAGACACATACATGCATCCAATGGTTAGGCAAGTTAACAGGGCACAAACTACACGCTACAGCACTTTCAAGTATGGAAACCAACGGAGGTGTAAGGTCTATTTGAGAAGGGGTTTTGGATTTGACAGTGATGTGGGCAATGAGGAAAGTGGTGATTTCAGCTTTCTAAAGAAAAAGCAGATTATTACCATAGGCAGGAAAGAATCAAAAGGCAGCAGGCAAAGTGAGGGGAAGTCTAAGCAGAGGATCTTAATGAGGGTGGATTCAAAGAGTTGAACAAGGGCTGAGAGAGTCAGCTTGGCCAGCAACATTGAGGGAAAGTACTAGAACAAGGAAGAGGAAAGACGTGAGCCCCTGAGTGGGGAGAAGGCTGTTTACTGGACAGGACCCATATCCACTCTAGAAATGCAAGCTGACTCCGCTAGACTAACTAGCCAGAGTGTCAATAAGCTGCTCACAACTAGTAAGCAGAACTAGGAGAAAGACTTCAGGCACATCCTAGAGAGATCATATGAATAAACGGACAATGCCCTACATTATTTTCCATTTCAATCAATTAGCATACCAGCCCTCACAGGCAGGTGAGTGCAAGTCCTTCAAACAATTCAGAAGGTCTTTAACTAAGCTGTCAGAATACGGTGTCAGAGAACCACCGTTAAAATGACCTAAAAAAACCACCTGCAGAATTGTGGAAACATCCATACTTCCACACAGACAGAACACTAAACTACTTACTTGTGGCCACCACAAGCGATTTTGTCAAGAGTGGCTTTCTTAGAAAACCTAAACCCTCCGTGCCGCAATGCTACACTATGAAGTTCCCTGCAGAGGAAGGACAGACAAGACGCCCCAGCAGCTGTCAGCTAAGGCACTCCTCCTCTTCGAGCAAGACAGAATGTGAAATGGTGGGAAACAGATAACCCATGCTTTGTGGAGGAAACAGAAAAGCAACAGTTCACTTATAGAACGAATATGAGGACTCATCTATGATGTTAAGTGGCTACAAAGCACAGAAACAGCCAAGCCATCTTTCCAAGTTTAACGTGGAATCGACCAACGTTGACACTGTGTTTTAAAATAACCACATGGCTTGATGCATTAGAAAGCAAGCCAAAGTCAGGGCTAAATTCACCTAAAGCTCTTGAGAACATGTCAGAAAAATAAGCTGCAGACGTGGAATGGATGCTGCCTATTCCTGACAGGCCTTCTGTGCGCTCTCCACTTCCTGAAACACGTTCCTCCCTCTCTGAAAATGCCTGTCAGCTCTCCTTAGTTTTGCTTACTCTTTGTTCATGATGCCAAACAATTTATATGCTAAAACCAACACAAAATAACCAACCTGCGATTTAGTAATAGTCTGCCTTTGTTTCTGCTTTCCTGACTTCTACTGCTTCGAACACAAACAAAACCCCCGAAACTGCCCCTTGCTACTACTCACTGGCAAGAACCCCTATTTCACTTAAGATGTAATTTACTGTCAGAACTTACTGTCTCAGTTGGCTGCTATAGGCGTGAAATGACAGTGAGGCAAAGGAAGAAATGGTTCTGGGTGCAGACAGGAAGGGGATGAGACAGTTGTTTTCGATAATCCTACAGAAGTACATCAAAATCACCTGGCTGACAGCTCAAGTCAAATCCCATTATAACAGATACTGCGGGGAGATAAAATTACTTAATAACATAAGATTATTACAACTAATAGAGCCAGAGCAAAAAGGCACTGAAGACCCTGGAAAAAAGTGAAGTGTTTTTCTACTATTGAGGAGAAAAATACCCTTTGTCCTCTCCTTAACCACAATCATTCTAAACCTACCATGCAAACTGTACAAAGCTATCCTCACACCACGGTTCTTAAAGCTGGAAGAATATTTAGGTTATATGAAACAATGCTCCTGGTCCATAAATGAGGAAAACAAGGCCTAATGTAAGGGCTGTTAATGGAGGGACTATTATTACCCGGCCTTGTGCCCAGTCCTACTCTCTCGTGTACGACTCTGAGGGTCCTCTGGTGCTTCATGATCAGAATAGGATTTGACTGAGCACAGCACAGAGCCCAGCCAGAGACTGCGAAAGGGGTGGACACAAATATACACTTTTGAATTTAGTATCCGGGAAGTGGCAATTAGCGTGGCAGGGGAGGCAAGAGACAGGAATTTGGCATTTCCAAATCAGTATGTCCCTCCTTCCCTCTCTTAATATAAACTTTACAACTTTAAATAAACCAAACATTGTTCTCTTCCCACACCTCTGATCAATGGCTGGTATAAGAAATACAAAAATATGTCACTTAAGTCATTTATTATTAAAAAGGGCAGAAAGAAACATGAATTCACACTCCCACACACCTGTTCCCCACTCTTTCCAGAGACTGACTTCCCAGGTTTTCTTGCTATTTGGTTTTTCTGTTTCCAAACCCAAGGGACCAGTGTGGCAATGAAGGGAAGTTGCGGATTTGTATTAGGTGTACTACTGTGCCCTTCCATTAGCATGTACACCCAAGAGCTGACTGGAGGGAGCGGGAAAGAAGAGGGGGACAGAAAAAAGGGAGCAGGGGAAGGAGAGAGGAAGAGAGAGAAAATGCTCAAATATTTAAGATATAAAATAAGAAGACGGTGAGGCAACATTGTGAACACATTTCCCCCTCTGAAGAAAGTTCAGCTGCACATGGACAGTTGGTAGATGCTGAGGAATCATGCTAGAACCACAGCTCTTCATTCCTTCTGGACCTGAAAGGAGACAATCCCCAGACACATACCTGGCTGAGTCCTGCAATCAGTGCTCAGCTAATCCCAGGGAGTGACTCCTGATCTTTTGATGAATGCTTTCTCTTAAAATTACCCTGTTATGGAGTACAAGTGGTTTTTTAAATACAGCTATTACTATGATCAAACTATTTTAAAAGGTTTGCAAAATGTTCTAAAAATCATGTTTATGCTGACACCTCCAATTACTTAACACAAAAGAACATCATAAAGATTGAAACAGGTTAGCTGGTATCTTATTACTGTTTGTAATGCACTCTACCTACCTCACAGGGTTGTTGTGAGGAAAACTGTCAGATTTTGAAAAATGCCTTGAGCTCCTCGAAGGAAAGGCGCTATATAAATGCAAAAACAAACAACAACAATAAAAACTATTTGTATAAGTTGTATTTATAACTTCGAAACAGACTTACAATATTAGTTGTCCCACAAGTCCTTAAAACGCTGTGACACTCAAGAGCTTTGTGAAGCCGTGGGCAGACTCAGCATATAAACAAAGGCCAAGATGCCAAAAATCTCTTTCCCACACGACATCCTTTCCCCCTTGATCACATTAAGTTAGAAGGCCTAAAAATGTCTTTGTTTTCTAATCAAACGCTTGATTTTAAAGTGACATTTAAAGTGATTTATAAATTTACACCCCATACTGGATATGAAAAATCAAATACATAAATAAGCAAAATTAAAATTAGACGGTTACAACAGTAGAAGGATGAGACAAGCCGAGTATAATTTGGATTAGAAAAATAGAGAAAAGTTCCAAAAATCCTGTGAGGATTCTTCCCATTTTTTCATCGTGTTATTTCCTGCTCAGCGTCCCCCACTCCCCAGGAGACGGAAACCTCCAAGTCGTGCCGCCTACAACAAGGGGCATCATGGAAGGCATCCACCCCTGCTTTACACTATCACCTGTCCACGTGCTTTCTAAAAAATTAGAGACATTAGGGCGCCTGGGTGGCTCAGTTGGTTAAGCAACTGCCTTCGGCTCAGGTCATGATCCTGGAGTCCCGGGATCGAGTCCCGCATCGGGCACCTTGCTCAGCGAGGAGTCTGCTTCTCCCTCTGACCCTCCCCCCCTCATGCTCTCTCTCCCTCCCATTTTCTCCCCCTCAAAAAAAAAAAAAAAAAAAAAAAAATTAGAGACATTAAAAAAAAATCAGAGGCATAACTAGCAACTCTGTTCTCTGGTTAAAAGGAAGAATTTCATTTTCATAATGGACAGAAGTCAACTAAATCTAAATATTCCCCAATAAATTGAAATTACTACATTTTTTTTTTTTTTTTTTTTTTTTAAAGATTTTATTTATTTATTTGACAGAGAAAGACACAGCGAGAGAGGGAACACAAACGGGGAGTGGGAGAGGGAGAAGCAGACTCCCCGCCGAGCAGGGAGCCCGATGCGGGACTCGATCCCGGGACTCCAGGATCATGACCTGAGCTGAAGGCAGTCGCTTAACCAACTGAGCCACCCAGGCGCCCGAAATTACTACATTTTTTATACCATTTCTAGATAGTCATGCTACAACTCTAACTTGTTTGTTTGTAAATGTAGGGATTTATCAAGATTAAAACATAAGCATTCATAACAGAGCTGGGGAAATTCTTAAGCTGTGAAGTATCTACTGTATCTGAACATGGTTTCTGATGGCACACCGTGAGAAGTAGAGGGAGGGGAAAAGGCATAAAACAGAGAAACTGAAAAAGGACAATCAAATTACAGATGTACAAACATGGGAACGAGGAGATCACTCTTACAAGTGACAGACAGCTTGGACAGTGAAGATCCAAGCTCCAGTCATGTCTTTCATACCCCAAAGAGAAGTCCATAAGCTTAATAATTTAAGAAACAGTCAAAATTATTCTAATGCAGCACCACTGATTTTCCTCATTTCCTATAAAATGCTATCTTTGAGAATGACGTAAGTCAACATTCTGTTAAATTCTTGCTCAAAAGGTGAAGAATTAGAAGACAGTTTTATTTTCAAGTTCACGAAGATTAAATGAACACGTACGCCTTTCACTAAGATTAACAAGCTTCATTAATAAAACTTCTGTGTATTCCCTAATGGTAGCCTACAAAAGCCTGTTAAAAGACCTTTGAGGGGCGCCTGGGTGGCTCAGTCAGTTAAGCGGCTGCCTTCGGCTCGGGTCATGATCCCAGGGTCCTGGGATTGAGCCCCGTGTCTGGCTCCCTGCTTGGCGGGGACCCTGCTTTTCCCTCTCCCTCTGCCTGCCACTCTGCTTACTTGTGCTCTCTCTCTCTCTGTGAAATAAATAAATAAAATCTTAAAAAAAAAAAAAAAAAGACCTTTGAAATGGGAGCGCCTGGGTGGCTCAGTCAGTTAAGCGTCCGACTCAGGTCATGATCTCAGAGTCGTGGGACCGAGCCCCATGTCAGGCGCCATGCTCACTGGGGAGTCTACTTGAGGATTCTCTCTCTTCTCCCCCCCTGCCCCCCCACCCTACATGCACGCACTCTCAAATAAATAAATCTTTTTTTAAAAAAAAAAGGCCTTTGAAATGACACCTCTAGTAAAGGTGGACAGTGCTCGGGAACACAGCAGCACTGCCTGCTCAGCCACGCAGGCCCAAGGTGCTCTAGAAAGGGCAGAGCACAACCATCTCCACCACCTATGGCTACTCTAGGAACTCCAGGAGTAGAATTACATGTTGTACTGAAAAATACGAACAGATGTTTTCTTCTGAATGTTTAATGTGGTTTAACTAATTTAAGATCCTGCATTTTAATTTAGGGTTATCTGGATACGGTAGTGTCTTGAATTTTAATATTTGTGGAGTAACCCTGAAGTTTACATCTTAGGACTGCATGTTTTTATTTATTTTTTAAAAGATTTTATTTAGGGCACCTGGGTGGCTCAGTTGGTTAAGCGACTGCCTTCAGCTCGGGTCATGATCCCGGGGTCCTGGGATCGAGTCCCGCATCGGGCTCCCTGCTCTGCGGGGAGCCTGCTTCTCCCTCTCCCACTCCCCCTGCTTGTGTTCCCTCTCTCGCTGTGTCTCTCTCTGTCAAATAAATAAATAAAATCTTTAAAAAAAAAAAAAAAGATTTTATTTAGTTAGAGACAGAGCAAGAGCGTGTATGCGAGAGCACGGAAGGGAGGGGGGAGTGGGAGAGACTCTCAAGCAGATTCTGTGCTGAGTGCCGAGACCAAAGCGGGGCTCGATCCCACGACCCTGAGATCACAACCTGAGCTGAAACCAAGAGTCGGACACTCAACTGACTATGCCATGTGGGTGTCCCAGATTGCACATTTTTAAATGAAGCTAGGAAACTACTGATAAGGAACTTTTTATCCACTCATTATATCATAACAAAGCTCAGTAGGCCAAATGGCCTAGGACCTTGCTACTCTAAGTATAGTTGGCAGCTTGTTAGAAATGGAGCATCTCAGGCCCCAGCCCACAGCTACTGAATCAGAACCTACAACTGAACAAGACTCCCCAAGTGACTCACATGAAAACTAATTATGGGAAGCAGTTGTCAAGGAGGACTTTTATTTAAAAATACGAGTTATTTCCTATTGCAGGAGCCACTAACAGGTAACTGCTCATCTTTTGGAACAAAGAATGGCTGGGGGAGAGGGGACCGAATACACAGGAATTCTTTCCTGAACCACTGAAAATTTTATTGTAATTCTGATGCAATGCTTCCTAAGATGGCTTACATGCTTCCGTATTTCAGTATACCAGGCATAATGAACATGACCTTTCTTCTCTTGCTTGATGACTCCAGGTCATAATTATGGGCCTTTACAGTAATACCCTGAGTATCTCTAAGACTATTATGTGAAAGTGAGTCACATTTCTTAAATATTATCAGGATCTCCTAGGAGAACAGGTGCTAGCCTCACTGGGGAAAGAAGGGAAATGGACTTAATGCAGACCAGATTTTAATTGGATACTAGGGCATCCAGTCCTGCTGACTTTCCAGACAACAGTCATCCACCTGCCTACTTACAAAATTTAGGTATCTATCCTTCTGATGGCAGGGAGCTATTTAAATAAGTTCTCAAGTCCACATCAACTTGTCACTTCATTTTATAGCAAGAAAAGGTCTATGATGACAGAAAATCACATGAAAATACCAAAGGCTCGGGGTGCCTGGGTGGCTCAGTTGGTTAGACAGCTGCCTTAGGCTCAAGTCATGATCCCGGGGTCCTGGGGTTGAGCCCCACATCAGGCTCCCTGCTCAGCAGGGAGTCTGCCTCTCCCTCTCCCCCCTGCTCATTCCCTCTCTCTCTCATTCAAATAAATAAAATCTTAAAAAAAAAAAAAAGAAGAAAGAAAATACGAAAGGCTCATTTTTATCTGAATTACTTCTTTCTGGATTTAGAATATAATTGATACAAATGAATCACACTGTCTCTTGTTTTAAATTCTAGCAAGGGACCGAATTTAAAAGGGGAAAAAAATGGCACAAGATTTCCTCTAGTCACCTTTACTCACCAATTCTTCCCTCCCCCCACTATTGGTGACTAGTCACCTGGTGATCAAGTCCCTCTAGGGCTGTCACTGGCCCTGGAGCTACAAACACCAGTGCAAGTGTGAGGGAGGTGGGAGGGATCAGGGCCCTAGAACTGGCTCGACATTCTCAGTCCCTGCTGTTACGCTCTTCCACCAGCCTTGAAAACCCTTTGCCACTCAAGTTAAGAGGTAAAGAAAAGTTGTGAAGTTCCGACTTAGTGTGTGGTGGCAATTATGAAATTATCTAATGGCCTTTTTTGGGGGAAAGATGATGTTTAAGAGAATGTAATAGATTTCAGAAGCAATGTAATACTATTTTATACAGGTGCCTTCTTAGCCCAATGGGCAGCGCTCAGTCTCATATTTTATACAGATGGCATGTGATACTCAATAAAGCACTTACGCATCTCTTTTCTTATCTGTGTACTGAACAGAAGCACATCTTTAAAAATACTCACTCTTCCCATGATTAGCTGAATCTCAAAGGTTAAACATGATGGCAAAATTCTCTATATACAGTTGCAATTATTTAAAAGAAGAAAAGTCTACAATAAAATCATGAAAACAACCCTGATGTAACCTACTTTGAGCAGACAAAAAATCATATACATTTTCAAGGTTTCACAAGATTTTTCTTTCAGCTAAGATAATTATCAGTAACATTTAAAATAAAATATGAGATGCTCCTCCAGCTTTATATTTTAATAGAAACAGCCTAAGATAAAATAAGAGCACAGAATTAAAACTGACAAGACCCTTGGAAGCTTTTGTTGCTTTTCTTGGCTCACATATAGAAAATCTTCTACAGCAAAGATCTTTCCTTTAATGTCATTTTAAATTCTGACTAAAAGTAAAATTAGCATCTCTTTTCTTAAATTCAACATCATCATCTGCTCCACTTCAGGATAAAGACTTACAATTACCTAGTATTCATTTTGTGTGTTTGAAAACCTAAATAGGGATCAAGAACCAAACTGGTCGCCAGATCATCATTCTCACAGAGTTCCTTGGCAGACATTCCAGAAGATGGTACATATCGACTCTGTCCTTCAAATCCCGAATTACCATTACCTACGAAAAGAAAAAGAAAGAAAAGTAACTCAAATAGAAAACTACTTATATTCTAGTAACTCAGAATTGAAATTACTTGTTTCAATCTGTTTAATTAAGAGCTGAGTACCTTTTGCATAAACAGAAAGCCAAATACAGTAAGTAATGGAGAGTATTTTGGTTAGTAGATGATGATATCAGGTTTCCCAAGAACAGGGTCTGACTAGGTGAGAGATCTTGGGCTCAAATGCCTTACTAGCCCCTTGGAGGAAGATGAGAAACGGGATGAGTGGATGCTCATTACCATAGCAAGACAGCATCAGGAGGCGTTACAGATGGGGGGAGGGGGGAGGGCACAAGAAATGCTCTGCAGTAAGTGCCAGAAGGGTGGACCTCAAGGATCAAAAGGAGCCCTGAGGAGATCACTTCACCTGCCAGCTTTGGGGCAGGTGGATGAGAACCATCCCCACCCGGCAGGCAAAGCGTTCAGAAACTCAACTAGAAGAGTTAGGTGGCAGAGGCAGGGAAAGTAGAGAGAATGACAGGCCGATTTCCAGCCTGTATGAAACAAATTCTGAACGAATGGATAAGAACAGGGGAGTGCCGGAGATACCTAACTGAAGTAATTTGGTTTGGTGGGGAAGAAACACAGCGCAGAGAGGACAGGAAGGCCACACTCGTCTGGGTGAAGTTTCATCGGTGCTCAGCCATGTAGGTCAGCGATAGTCTTTTAATTATGCTAACAGTATAATCTTAAACCTCTCACAATTAAGGTGTGGAGGAATGAAAGACACAGTGAGAGGTAACCTTCTTTTCTACACTCTTTCAAAAAACAAATGAACACTAAACATCTAAGTCCCTATCAGAAGGTAAGTATATGTTTTGCAATCAAACCATTTGCACGTAGGTATGTAAAAGCTAACCAGGTTGGTATATTTTCTATTTTCTTTATTGAAATGTAATTCACAAACCATAGAATTCACCCATTTAAAGCGTACAGTTTAATGGTTTTTAACGTATTCACAGAACTGTGTAGCCATCACCACAATCAATTCTGGAACATTTTCATCACCCCCAAAACAAACCCCATACCCATGAGCAGTCACTATCGATTTTCCCTTTCCCCAGCCGTTGGCAACCACTAATCTACTCTCTAGTTCTATGGATTTGCCTGATCTGGAAATTTTGTATCAGTGAAGTCGACAATATGTGATCTTTTGTGATTGGTTTCTTTCAATTAGCATAATGTTTTCAGGGTTCATCCATGTGGTACCATACAGCAGTACTTTATTCCTTATTATGGCCAAATAATATTCCATTGTGTGGAGAGATCACATTTTGTTAGTTCATCCATCAGTTGATGGACACTGGGCTGTTTCCACTTTGGGGCTATTATGAACAATGTTTCTATGAACATTCATGTAAAAGTTTCTGTGTATACCTATGTCTTCCATTCTCTTAGGCCCATATCTAGGAGTGGAAGTGCTAGGTCATATGGTAACTCTATGTTTAACCTTCTGAGAAACTGCCAGGCTGTTTTCCAAAGTGGCTGCACCATTTTACATTTCCACCAGCAGTGTATGATTGTTTCTAAATTCTCCACATCATCACCAACATCTGCTACTATCTGTCCCTTTAATTTGACACATTCTGGCGGCTGTGAAGTGGTAGCTTGTGGTTTTGATTTGCATTTCCCAGATGACTAATGATTTCAAGCATCTTTTCACGTACTGGCCATTTGTGTATCTTGGAGAAATGTCTATTCAGATTCCTTTGCTCATTTTGAATTGGAGTTTGTCTTTTACTGCTGACTTGTAAAGAGTTCTTTGTATATTCTAAATACCAGTCCTTTACCAGATACATGATTTGAAAATGGTTTTTCTTTCCCTTCTGGGAGTTTTTTTCATGGTCTTGATGTTTCCCTTAAAGCACAAAAGTCTGTAACTTTAATGAATTTCAATTTATCTTTTATTTTTCCTTTTGTTCCTTGTGCTTTTAGTGTCCTAAGAAACCACTGCCTAGTCCAAAGTCATGAAAATGTATGCTTATGTTCCCTAGGAATTTTATACTTAAGGTTTTGATCCATTTGAGTTAATTTCTCACACATACTACGAGGTCGGGTCCAACTTCATCCTTTTGCATGTGGATATCCAGTTTTCCAGCATCATTTATTGAAAGACCATTCTTTCCCCAATTAATTTTCTTGGAATGCTTGTCGAAAATCAACTGATTGCAAACATGAGGGTTCATTTCCAGACTCTCGAATCTATTCCATCGATATATGTCTAGCCACATGCCAAAATAACACTGTGGTTTTGTATTAAGTTTTGAAAATGAGGAGTGCATGTGTGCCATCTTTGTTCTTTTTCAAGACTGTTTTGGCTACTCTGGGTCCCCTGAATTTCCATAAGAATTTTAGGACTGGCTTGCCAATTTCTCTGCAAAGGAGCCAATTGAGATTTTGATAGGGACTGTGTTCAATCTGTAGATCATTTGGGGAGTACTGCCATCGTAATATTAAGTCTTCTAATCAATGAACATGGGATGTCTTTCCATTTATTTAGGTCTTTTTAAATTTCTTTCAACAATGACTTGTAGTTTACAGAGTGTAAGTTTTATACTTTTATTCTTTGCATATTGATCTATCCTGCTGAACTCATTTATCAGTTCCAATAGCTTTTAAGTGGATTCCTTTTTATATACACAATCATGTCATCTGCAAACAGATTATTTTACTTCTATTTTACTTCTTCCTTTCCAATCTGGATGCCTTTTAGTTAATTTTCTTGCCTAACTGCTGTGGTTAGAACCTCTAGCACAAGGCTGAATAGAAGTGGTAAGAACAGATATTATTGTCTTGTTCCCTATCTCAAGGGAAAAGCATTTAATCTTTCACCATTAAATAGGACATCAGCTGTGGGTTTTTGTAGACGTCCTTTATCAGGTTGAAGAATTTCCTTCTATTCCTGGTTTGTCGAGTGTTTCTATCCTGTAAGGGTCTTGTTGAATTCGGTCAAATGCTTTTTCTGCATCTACTGGAATGATCCTAGGGTTTTTGTCCTTCATGTTATTGATGTGGTAGTATTACATTAATTTTCAGATATTAAGACAACTTTGCATTCCTGGGATAAATCCCACTTGCTTATGTTATAGAACCCTTCCCACTTCTTGCTGGATTTGCTTAGTATTTTAGTGAAGATTTTGTGTCCATATTTCTTAGAGATATTGGTCTGTAGTTCTTTGGGTATTTTTTGCTTGTGATATCTTTGGTTTTGGTGGCATAATAATAGTGGTCTCATTGAATGAGGAAGTGCTCCCTTACCTTCTATTTTTTGGAACAGTGTGTGAAGAATTGGTGTTAATTTTTCTTTAAATATCTGCCAGTATTCACCAACAAAGCCATCCAGGCCTGAGATTTTCTTAGCAGTGTTTTTAAAAAATTACTGATTCAACCTCTTTACTCGTTACAGGTTTATTCAGATGTTGTATTTCTTCTTGAATCAGTTTTGGTAGTTTGTTCTTTCTACGAATTTGTTCATTTAATCTAAGTTATCTAATGTGTTGGTATCCAGGTGTTCACAATATTGAGTTGTAACCTTTTTTTTTACTTCTGTGAGGCAATAGTAATGTCCCCTCTTTCATTCTTGAGGCTTCTCTTTTTCTTGGTTAGTCTTGGGTAAAGGTTTGCCAATTTTGTTCATTTTTTTTTTTTTTTCAAAGAGTCAACTTTTAGCTTTGCTGATTTTCTGTTGTCCTTCTACTTCTCTATTTGTAAATTTCCACTCTATTATTTCCTTCTGCTTGCTTTGGGTTTAGTTTTCTCTGCTTTTTCTGGTGTTTTAAGGTAAGAAGTTAGGTTACTGATGAAGAGTGATCTTTCTTCTTTTTTAATACAGTTGTTCACAACTATAAATTTTCCTCTAAGCACTGCTTTAGCTGCATCCTGTAAGTTTTAGTATGTTGTATCCTCATTTTCAATCATCTTGAAGTACCTTCTCATTTCTCTTTGGACTTCCTCAACTCATTGGTTATTTAGGAGTGTGTTGTTTAATTTACACATATTTGTGATTTTCTCAAATTTCTGTTATTCACTTCTAATTTTACTCCATTGTAACCAGAGAACATATACACTGTATGATTCCAATCCTTTAACATTTATTGAGGCTTGTTGCACGGCCTAGCCTATGGCCTACCCTGAAGAATGTTCCATGTGCACCTAAGAAGAATGTGTGTTCTGTTGTCATTGGGTGGTCCTTTATACAGATGTCCATCAGGAAGAACTAGTTTAGGGTACTCTTTAAGTCTTTCTCCCCTGTTGATCTTTTGCATAGTTGTTCAATTCATTATTGAAAGTGGGAAACTGAAGTCTCCAAATTACTGTTGAGTTGTCTATTTCTCCCTTCAGTTTTGTCCATTTCTGTATCACGTACTTTGAGGCTCTGCTGTTAGGTGAACTCACTGTAGTTACTGAGGATGGAGCACAACTTTGTTTTGCTTCATCATCGGCTCTCACTTTGTACCATTCTTGTCTAGTGACATTCAATGTGACGCTGTCCATCTTCACACTTGCTGGATTTTCCCAGCCTGTCCTCAGAATCGGTCTACTCTTGGCAAACTGTAGCACATGTAACGATCATTTTCTACATTATTATGTACCTCCAACAATTAAACTAATTAAGACCTTTTGCTCTATCATGCACAAAAGGAGGCCAACAGCCATTTGAAAAAACAAACAAACAAACAAAAACAACCAAAAAAAAGTTGCCTAATTTACTGACCAGAGCCAATACCACCTGCTATGGTCACTAATTTCTCATTTCCTTCAGGTTCCCATCACATGCTCCGGGGTGAGCAGGTGTCCGTGAGGAGGAGAATCTATTCAGTCTTGGGCTCTCTCTCTAACTCCTATCCCAAGCAGGGCTTTCTGCCTAGTTTTTTACAGAAACAGTGACCTGTGCTGATATGGAAATGTTAAGCACCCTGGGCCCAATAAACTGCATGAACCTCTAAACAGTAGGAAGATAATCAGTTGGAACTGGTGCAATCTATGTGAAACTGCTGCAAGTCCCAGGAAAATCCAACTCTACTCAGGGCAGGGAAACCACAACATAAACTAAAACTATTCTGTAGGGGGGCTAAATTAACCTCAGGAGAAGCAAGAACTTAGAAAGCTATCCTCCTCAACATGGCCGTACGCGGTTGGATATCTTCATGTAGCTGCCTACTTAGGTTCACACTTACCCTGGGGCACTTTCCTGCTCTCAAAAGAACTACTTCCTGAACTCTTAACAGTAGCCTCCTTCTCACCAAGAGGTAGCAAGGTAAAAAAGTAACTCATTATCACCAGTGCTCCAGTGTCAGGATAAACGACTGTTCACCCCGTAAAAATAGGGCAACAATTTGGGAAGCTGCCCTAAATTCCACTTCTCCTGTAGAAATGACTTGATTATTCATGTTGCTAAGTTTTCAAAGAAAGACGTACTTATACTTACATCAGATGTAAAAAATATGATTTGAACTTATAGGAAATCCAGTGGCAGCACTTTAATATTTTTTTATAGAACAGATTAAGCACTCAGGTATACATTCTACAAAATATAACTTAGGTCATGGATATAAGGGCATAATTATAGTTATCATATTAAGCATTAAACTAGAGGTATGCACATCAGATGAGAATAAGAACTGTTATAACTTTGAAAGGGTAAAAAAAACCCAGTTAACTGTGAGAACATGAACAAGTGTTCTGAAAACAACAGAGACAGAATATATGTTACAAGCCACAAAGAATTACCGGCCAGATCACAATGAAAAGGACAGTTGCACTGTGTACATACATCTGCTTGACCTCCTCTCAACTGCGTGTTTGCCAGCCTTCGTGGCCTCCTTCCCCGTGTGCTGCAATTTTGATGGACTCTGCTGATGGTCATTAGACAACTTGCCTCCACTCCTCCTGCCATTCACCACCATGTTCTTGGATTCTCCCAACCACTTCATGCCCACAGACCGCCTGACCCAGGTGCATTGAGTCGCTCTCTTCAGATAGCTCAGAGAATAATCCCAATGTTCTCTCCTGACAGAAACAAAATATAGAAAACAAAACCGGGAGGTAAATACATAAAAGACCATACTGCCCGGACCCTTGAGAAAGATATAAAGTATTAACTCTTTGGTGCTGGGAGCCGTGGAGGAGCAGCAGGGCCACAAGGAGGGAAGAATGGGAGCAGCCAAGGCCCAGCCGCCGCCGTGGGCACCCCACCAAGCACACCAAGTCCGTGCAGAGCAGATCCAAGGTGTCACAGCGCTGCTCAAGGTCTCCAAGGACAAGCGCACCCTCAAGCTCATTGAGGAAAAGGTGGGGCCACACATCTGTGCCAAGAGGAAAAGACAGCAGCTGAGCGACTCCCTGGCAGCCATGAGGAAGGTGGCAGCCAAGGACCGAACCCCACCCCTCTGTATGTCATAAAGCCTTTTTTTTGGTGGGGGGGGAGGTAATTTAGTAACTAACATTTCCCCTCTTTAAAGACCACTTGGTACCCCAAGCCATCCAGTGTCATGCTGAGGTCTCCAGCACCCCCAGACTCTGAGGGGAGCTCACTCTGCCGTGCACATTGCTTGTGCTGTGCATAGAGACTGGTAAATAGTAAACGCTCCTTAAATACTTACCTTTCAGTTACCAGTAAGATTCATTCTGCACCTTGTTATGTTGGCATTTAGGTACACCTCAATAATCTGCTCAAATGACATGTTTTGGTAACAGCACATTAACTGTGAGTAAACTACCAGGAAGTTCTCTCTTCTGTTATGAGGAAAGCTTAAGAAAAAGTATCTAAGTTAAGCTTTGTCCACAACAGCTTTGTCTTTTGTTGTTAATTTAAAGTCAACGGTCAAGGTTCTTCAGAGACTGATACTCAAATATCAAAGTATTGCCCATCATGAAATGTCTGCCTTTACAACAGCAACGAAAACTGAGAAATTACATTTACTAATACAGAGCTATCCTTCACCGTCTGAATTTTAATTAGCTGAATTTGGGAACTGAATGATTTGGATAGTGAGGGATGCTTGTAATTTATAAGGACCTTTGCAAGTAAGGGTATAACAGGTTACATTTTGCTGGTAATGGAACGAGACTAGGGATGTCCATGGCATCACCTCATTATGGAATTATGCTTTATTATAAATCAGACTAAAAGAGTTTCAGGATAAGAAAGTGCAAACACACAGAACTTCAGAGCTAACGGGGCTTTAAGACCCTAGTACAGCTCCTTCGATTTGCAGATGGAACCACCACCACAGAGGCTGAGAGGTCCCATGGCCCAGGCCACACCATCGGGTTGCGGCAGAATGAGCAGAACCCAGCACTGCTGCCTGAGGCTCTCTCACTACCCCAGACAAAGGCCAATTTCCCTTATTTTTAAAAAACACAAATGATACATTACTTTGAAGTACTTCTAGAAATGTACACCTGGTCATAACTCTAATGATACCCAACAATAATACAAAACATTAATTTTTTAAAAATCCTTATTTATTTTAGAGATGCGTGCACATGTGCAAGTCGGGGGAAGGACAGAGGGAGAGAGAGGTTCCAAAGCAGACTCCCTGCTGAGCGCAGAGCCCAACGCGGGGCTCATTCCCACGATCCTGAGATCATGACCTGAGCCAAAACCAAGAGTAGATGCTTAACCGGCTAAGCCACCCAGGCACCCCGCAACTACTTTGTGTATTGTTTTAAACTGTAAAATACTAAAGTTATAACCTGATCTCTTCAAGTCCTCTTCTTTCTCAAGGTGCCTCTGCTGTTAAAGGCAGTGAGTGAAGCCCCCGCCCGCGCACAGACATGGCAGGAATCACGGCCACTATGGACAGCAACCCCCCAACCACCTGCCCTTCTGCCTTCTGCTTCACGCCCTAGTTCTGCACCTTCAGAGGAAAAGAACAAGAAGGAGAAGGTAAAGTGCTTTTGGTCCTTTAGGAAGTCCATCTCAAGAATGCCCTCCTAGAACACACAGTTTATGGAGCATGACTGAAAAATGTGTTTTCAGGACTCAGGAGTCCTAATACCCTTCAACGGTGAGACATAAAATAGAACCACATGGAACAGAAAAGAGCAATTAAGAGAGAATTAAGAGAGAAAAGAAATAGCAAGTTATCTCTCCACAGAGAATCCTGAATCCCAACCCCGATTCTCACTCAGAGATAAAAAGCAGAAAACCCGGGATGAAGCCCAGCAACTTGTCCTTAGTAAAGCTCCCCACATGGTTCTGAAGTAAACTCCAGTGTGAGAACTATTGTTCTCAGTTACTTACTCATTCACTTGATCATATGTTGGGGCAAAGAACAGATGCCAAAATTTTAATCTGAGGAAATTATACCTATTGACCCAGTTTTCTCCCTGAGAATTAGGAAAGTTCACCAATAAATCATTTGAGTAGCACACTTCAGCTCAGTTCATGGAACAGAGACTGAGATCCACTCTAACTTATACATAATTTCAACTAAATTGAAGATTAATGATCGATCCAAACTGGAGCAAACTCATAACCTTTAGTCTCATTTATACTGCAGTCAACTGATACTATTTTGTTTGAACTTAAGTACTAAGGTATCACTCTGTCAATAAGAGAAAGTGAAAGCTGAATTTCACTAGTATGAATACACTGCACATGTCTGGATATATATATATTTTTAAAGATTTTATTTATTTATTTGAGAGAGAGAGAATGAGAGACAGAGAGCATGAGAGGGAGGAGGGTCAGAGGGAGAAGCAGACTCCCTGCTCAGCGGGGAGCCTGCTTCTCCCTCTCTCTCTGCCCCTCCTCCTGCTCGTACTCGCTCTCTCAAACAAATAAAATCTTAAAAAAATAATAAATTTCTAGCTCAAAACGAATATACACTCTACTAATTCTCTGGTCATTGATTGTTCTGCCCTTCTGAGTGTAGAATCTGTTCTTGTTGGCATGGTTTTCCTGTAAGACCACAAGCTGAGAGAGTACTTACATATTAAAGGTGGAGATGGAATTTCAAAGGCTAACACAGCTGATACTGCAGTAGACTGTGGAGAAACAGAAGTTGAGGACACTGGGTGGCTAGCAAAGCCTAAAGGTTTCACAGCTCCCACGGAGGTCCCACTCCCAACAGAAGCAAGGTGCCGTCTCTCTGGCCTGGGACACAGATGGCTCACACAGAAACACCACCATGGTCTTGGCTTGGTTGACAGTGTCCGAGCTAACTGGCCACTAACTATATTTAGAAGTAAACATTACCTGCAATTTATCCCAAAATTGGAAGAAAAAAATTTTAAGAAAGGAGTACTGGCCACTCCTTAAATGGCGTAACAACTACAAATCTTTCTCTGTTAGGATTTCCCAATACAGTTGACCCTTGAACAACATGGGTTTGAACGGTGAGCGTCCACTTCTTTGTAGAAAAAAAAAAATTTTTTTTTTCTTTAAGATCTTATTTGTTTATTTGACAGAGAGAGAGACAGCGAGAGAGGGAACACAAGCAGGCGGAGTGGGAGAGAGAGAAGCAGGCTTCTGGCCGAGCAGGGAGCCCGATGCGGGGCTCGATCCCAGGACCCCAGGATCATGACCTGAGCCCAAGGCAGATGCTTAACGGCTGAGCCATCCAGGTGCTCCGAAATTTTTTTTAATACAGTACAGCACTATAGATGTATTTTCTCTTCCTTATGATTTTCTCAATAACATCTTCTGTAGCTTTACATTATTGTAAGAATACAGTGGATAATACATGTAACATACAAAATTTGTGTTAACCATTTATTTTGTCTCAAAGGCTTCTGGTCAACAGTAGGCTAATAGTTAAGTTTCTAAGGAGTCCAAAGTTGTTTGTAGAATTTTGACTGCACGGGGGGGTTCAAGGGTGTGTAAAAATATCAGGAAATATTATTAGACATCTACTATATTCCTGTTCCAGGCCCTGAGGATACAGCAAAAAACAAAAACAGGTTTCTGCCCTCATATGTGCTTATATTCTAATGAAGAAATCTCTAGGAAATAACAAGTTAACACATCAACGCCAGCACCTTGGAGAAAATAAAGCAGTCTGTAAGTGGCAGGGAGTGCTTCAGGTGGTGCAAGGTGGGGGGGGGGATGCCAGGCAGCAATGGGGAGCATGCACCAGCAAAGGGCAAGCACAAAGCTGGGGGAGAAAAGCAGCGGGTGTGCAGAGGACCATCATGGTGCCTAGTGTGGCTGTGGTGGGGTGAGTGGGGCAGGGGCAGAAGGGAGGTCAGACGGGCCGCTGGAACATGTAACAGAGGGCCTCCAAGCCACTGCTGAGACTTGGGCACGAACTCTCACGGAGATGGAAAGCAGGAATGACGTGGTTCAAGTTACCATTTTAAAGGCCCACACTTAGCTGCTTGCTACGTGGAGAAAAGCTCACAAATAAATGCTTTTAAAAAAAGCAAATTTAATGCCACTACAAGTAACTGGGGGACATGAGAGAAAACACCAGTTAAGAGGCTACTGCAATGAACCAGAGGATACTGGGTGGGGGCTTGGAGCAGCACAGGTGGTGAGAAGTAGCTGGTTTCGAGATCTCTTCTGAAGGTTCGAGGATAGGTTCGAGGATAGACAGGATCTGTGAAAGAAAGAGGACTCTAATATGCCTCCGAACTGAAGGACACTTTTTACAGAGGCGGCAAAGACCACAGGAAGCTCAGGTTTTGGCAGGGGTTGGGGCACAGGAGTTTGGTTTCGGTCATGTGTGAGATGCCCAGCAGAGACCAAGCAGAGATGCCGAATGGGCCTCGGGATACAAGGGCCTGGAGTACCGGTCAGGGTGGTCAGAGCACTAATGGGACAGGAAATCACCTGGGGGGTGAGTACAGATGAAAGAAGTCTAAGGACAGAGGGGGCAGCCCTCAAGACGAGGAACTAGCAGCAAAGGATACTGAAAGGGGCAACTAGGGAGGGAGGGAGGAGAAGCAAGAGCAAACAAGGGATCAGTGCTTCAGGAAGGAGTGACCCACTCGGGCACAGGCTGCAGATGCTCACAAGGCAAAGCTCTCTCTCAGGAACTGAGACTCACGGACAGGATGGGCCACTGACGATCTGAGAGCCCCTCTCAGAAACGACAGAGAACTTCTAAAATGGACGTGAGTCTTGAAACATGGGCTTGTGGGGAAAGAGTCAGATGGCAGAGGGGAACGTAAGGAATAACGAACAGAAAGAGTCCTAAGTTCTAGGTCATTTGTTTCAAATGAGAGGAGAAAATTGCACATGACTGAAGGACACATGTAAATTAAACTCAGAGAATGGGATGATGGGAAGGGGTTAATTTGAGAACAGCACCCCTTCAGAGAGTTTATAAGGATTTTTCTTTAAAAAAAAAAAAATAAGTTTTTTTTCTGGGGGACGGAGCCCCACATCAGGCTCCCTGCTCCGCGGAGAGCCTGCTTCTCCCTCTCCCTCTGCCACTCCCCGTGCTTGGGCCCTCTTGCTTGCTCTCTTTCTCAAATAAAATAAATAAAATCTTAAAAAAAAAAAAGTTTTTAAAAGAACAGGGTAGTTTTCTATTGGAGTGAGAAAGACCATCTGAGTGTAACAGGGCGGAGTTCCTGAGAGCACTGTGCAAGGCTCTGCTCCCTCTACTTTTATGGGTGTTCACAAGAATGATGCAAGCGGGCTCTAAGGAAACACAGTTGTGCCAATGCTCCGGGCCAGGCAGCACCAGGCCCCCGAGGCTCACCCGGTCTGAAGTCAACAGGAAAGGGGGAGTCACCTCACGGGGCTTCACTGGGCCAACACGTGGGGAAGGAAGCACCTACTTCAGATTCTACTATCAAACATAAATTTTATTTATTTTTTAAAAGATTTTATTTATTCACTTGAGACATAGAGATACAGACAGAGCGCGCATGAGCAGGAAGAGAGGCAGAGGGAGAGGGAGAAGCAAGCTGCCCACCGAGCAGGGAGCCCGATGCGGGGCTCGATCCCAGGACCCCGGGATCAAGACACGAGCTGAAGGCAGACGCTTAACCATCTGAGCCACCCAGGCGCCCCTTAAACATAAGTTTTGAAAAAGGCAGGCAATTCGTGATAATACAAAATGTATTTGAAAACCGCTAAACTAAGAGTTGCACTTAAAGAGGAAACTTTTTAGGGCGCCTGGCGGGCTCAATCAGTGGAGCATGTGACTCTTGATCTCGGGGTCGTGAGTTAGAGCCCCACATTGGGTATAGAGATTACTTAAAAATAAAAAATCTTAAAAAATAGATGAGGGAACATGATACCATAATACCACTACGGTAAGAGGCACACAGGCGCACACCACCCCCACCCGTCCCAAATCACCAACAACATTCCTCGTCTTGGGGGGAACGGGATTAACATTAAAAAAATTCCTCCCCCAAATGTTTACTATTTATAATTAGAAAAAAACAACCAAACAAAAAACCTTCTGACGCTTGAAAAATTTTCAAAGGAAAGCACAGAGTTGTTTGGTTCCTGTCAAGTACCCTGTACCGTTCCCAGCAGTGACAGATCCTGGACAAATGTCAATGACCTTCTCTCCTTCCACTGCCCCTTTGTGGACACACGGGGTTATAAACTGTTTAGTGACTTCAGACTTAACTGCTCATGCCCAATTTGAAAACTCTGGTACCAATCCTTTCCTACTTAAAGCTTTTGGACGTTTCCTGCTGAATGTCTTAAACACAAACCAGGATTTTAAAAACTGTCAGAAAAATGAAAACACTGATTCTAAAAGAATCAAGAATTTTCATATAATTCCTGCAATATTACCAAGAATTCTCTAACCAGTTTACATGTTGAACTTATCTCAGTTTATCATGGAGAAGTTATCCAGTAACAAAGAAACAAGTCCCAAGGGGTTGAGAACGTAACACACATTTTTAAAAAGCAGACTCCAGCTTGCTGGAGGACTTTTGGAAAACTTCACCGAGAAAAAGCAGAGCAAACACTTTTCAAGTGATTCAGCTACAATATGCTGAGAAAACAATTCAAAACACCAAATGGTTAACAGTATTATCTCTGGAGAATGAGATCACGAACAATTTTTTTTTAAAGATTTTATTTATTTGACAGAGACAGCGAGAAAGGGAACACAAGCAGGGGGGAGTGGGAGAGGGAGAAGCAGGCCTCCCGCAGAGCAGGGAGCCTGATGCGGGCTCGATCCCAGGACCCTGGGATCATGACCCGATGCAAAGGCAGATGCCCAATGACTGAGCCACCCAGGCGCCCCAATTTTTTTGTTACATGGTATATTTTTCACAAGGTTCAACTTTTCAAAATGAGCATGTATTACTTTTATAATAAAAATTTAAACATATAAAAAGGAAAATAAAACAGACATCACAAAAATCCTTCTTCATCATTCTTATGCATGTAAGTTAAAGCCAATTTCTAAAACCTTAAATACAGGAATTCAACATCAGGTAAGTCACATGTCACTGAAATACTTCCACACGTTTCTGATGCCTTTGCTTGTGGACCGACTCTGTGATGTTCAAGTGCCACAATCCCAGACTCCCCGGAGCTTTGTATTTAAAATAAGCACAAGGAAGACAAACACAAATAAAGAGCATAAAAATAAAAGAAAGCACTATCCAAAGAGGAGACAAAAAGCAAACACACACACCCCAAAGGAACAAAAGCGCCCACACTGGACCAGGAGTGACCGCACAGGCTAGGGTCAGTGCCAACAATGTCCGATTTCCATTCTAGGCTCACACGCCGGGCCTACATGCAATAGCAAAAACAAAAGTATTTGGAAATCGTTATGAACCACCATTAACAGAACTTACCTTGCCGGTGCCTATGAAGGTCTTGCATGACGCAGCCCTGCCCCCTCTCCCCTCACTCCGGCTACAACTCCAGACACAGCCCAGTTCTCATCCTGCTAGTTTGCTAGGCGCGTTCCCTACACAGGGCCTTTGTACTTGGGATGCTGTCAAGCTGCCCACCAGCCCCCGCCCCCAACCCCAGCCCTCCATCCCACAGACTGCCTTGTTATACGCTTTCTCTTTCATGGCCCTTAGTACAACTGTACTTACTTCTTCATGTAATAACTTGGTAATACTTGGCTTCCCCACTGCAGTGCACGCTAGCTAAGGTACACTTTCGTATCACTGGAACCTAGCACAAGGCCCAACAGACCAGAGGTCCATCATATCACATCCCCCCTCTAGTCACAAACCTAACTGCTACATGTGAGCCCAACTGGTGATTAGTTCTTTCTCTTAAATCTGAAGTTACAAAAGGCTCTACAATAATAGATCAAGGAAACAAATCAGTCTTTATCAATGGCTATTCCAAATCCATCTGTAATCAATATATATTCAAGGCTCCATGGAATCCTAGAACAATAATTCATACTATCAGGCCAGTATAAGAAGCCCCATGAAGCTATCAGAAGCACCTGTGGTCAATATTCCACATTATAATACAGTAAGACTGTAATACACTTTGACAAGACCGTTACCTGCCAGTTTGTTAGAAGACAACCGTGAATTCATGATCACACCTGTAACCTTACAACCTGCTCCTATAAATATTGTCAGAATGAAGTGTCATTTGAGAAGTTAGATGACTAAGTATCGTTGCTGCTTTCTTTTCCAGCTTTGGTAGAGTCAAACTCATCAAGCATTTTGCTTCAGCCAATTTAACAGTCTCCCCAAGCGGCCTCAGGTGGCAAAGCCCCATCCGACCCAGGCAAGAGATGGCACCTGACTCAGAGCAGTTTCCCACAGTGCATAGTAAGATATGGCTAGATCAAGATAAAATCCAAGATAAAAGCATGGCTAGAGCCAGCACTATTTATCATGCTGAACTGGTTGTGCTAACTGCTCCAAAGGGCTGAAAAATGTCCCCAAAGGTATCAGGTTCTAATGTGGAACCCGTGAATATTAGCTTATAAGGAAAAGGGCCTTCGGAGAGGTGATTCAAATTATGGATTTTGAGATGACAGGTTATCTGAGCAGGCTCTAAATGCTATCGCAAGAGGCCTTACGAGAGCGGCAGAGGGAGCTGACACCACACACCCAAGAGGAGGAGAGGCAAGGACTACAGTGACCCGGCCACCAGCAGAGGAACGCCACGCAGAAGCTGGCAGAGGCAAGGAACGGATTCTCTCCTACGGCCTCCAGGGGGAGCGCTAACATACCGTGACTTTGGCCCATTGAAACAGATGGTGAGCCTCTGGTGGTAATTTGTCACAGCAGCCACAGGCAACTAATACAGACCATGACAAAATAAACCGAAGTGAAAATGCTTTACAGTTACCAGACCCCAAAACACATAAAATTCACAGGAAAAACTCTTAAAGGCCTTTGAAAAGTTGTTTTAAATATACTTTTAAAAAAGGCCATTGTCCCCCTTCAACTGCAAGTGTGAGTCGCGGCTACAGGGAGAGCTGTATGGATTTTGAAGATAAAGCTAGCATCTCAATTACACATTTAATTGCTTTAACCCCAGACAACCAAGACCCTCCACAGAAGTGTTACAATTGAACATTTTTCTATTAATGTAAAAATTTTACAATAAAAATGAAAACTAAAATTCTTAGCTAGGATTTTTCATTTAGCAGAACATCTGAAACAGCAAAACACACACTACTGGTAAGTCCACAATTAGATATTACAACACTTAAGCCTGCTGACCTGCAACTGGGTATGTAATAAACTCCCCCCCCCAATGCCTCAGGACAAAAAAATATTAATTCACGGTTCCTTATTTACCCAGTAATACCCAATATTCATCCAAAACGTATCACAACAAAGGATTTGATATGAGAATGATTTGTGTCTTCAATTGTCTTGGTAGGTATTTCCAAAATAAAGGTTTTAGCTGATGTGGCTGTTGGGAGAAATCCTGCAAAAACAAAACAACTTGCTTCCCCATCTCGCCACATCTGATCCATCTGCTTACCTAGTAGTGCCTATAAATAAAATCAAGGATGCTTCCTTTGTTACTCCTCCCTGAGACCCACACAGCATTTTACTTTTCTATGAACAGATGCCACCTAGTGTCAAAAGTCTGTAAGTACGGCCCACAGTTCCTCAGAAGGGGCGAGGTAAGCAGAACAAAGAACAATCCATTCTTACCAGGGCAAAGACCTGGGTGAGGAAAAACTTGCAAAAGCTGATTCTTGGGCCGGGTTTTAAAGGCCAAGACTAAGTCTGTCACCTGACAGACTTTGCAGGAGGCAGCGCACACAGGGTTCAGAATGGTGCTCTGGATGGAGTCCATGCACCTAAGTTCCACTCTGACCCCATTCATTACTCTCTAGCAGTGCAGCTATGGACAAGTCCTTTAACCTCACAAATGCCTCGTAAGTAAAATGAAAATATGGCCTACCTCCTCGGTTTGGCACACGGATCAAACGAGCAGAAATAGCTCATGAAGATCTCCAACTGTCCCCTCTTTTCAAGTAATGAAGGCAAGAAACAGAGGGTCAGATACAATGATGCATTGTTCACAAAACTTCCCCTCGATTCCTTATCCTACCATAACTCTCCCAAGAAATCACATCACCATTTCCATTAAAAAGAGCACATATTTTCAAGAAAATAAAAGGACTGGGGTGCTAATTTATGAGAAAGACCCAAGACCAGCTTTGTTTTTCCTACTGCTCCTTAAGAGAAGGAATGTGGCTTCTGGCAACAATGTAGAATTAAAAATCATACCAAACTACATCTCACACATCAACATCCGGGGGGATTACAGATTTTGTTACAGTGGAAGTTAGCCTGTTGTGTTTCTGGTAAGATTTTTTTTTTCTTACTGTAACTCCACTGTTTTTTGTTCTTTGTTTTTTAAGATTTTAAATAATCTCTGCACCCAGCGTGGGGCTTGAACTCACAAGCCCCAGATCAAGAGTCTCACACTCCACTGACTGCACCAGCTGGGCGCCCCATTATAACTCCACTTTTTTTTTTTTTTTAAGATTTTTTATTTATTTATTTGACAGAGAGAGAGAGACAGCGAGAGAGGGAACACAAGCAGGGGGAGTGGGAGAGGGAGAAGCAGGCTTCCCGCAGAGCAGGGAGCCTGATGCGGGGCTCGATCCCAGGACCCTGGGATCATGACCTGAGCCGAAGGCAGACGCTTAACGACTGAGCCACCCAGGCGCCCCTGTAACTCCACTTTTAAAACAACAATAAATAATAGCTCCTCCATTCATTTGCCATTTAATTCTCACATCCTGTAAAGTATGTACTTTTTTTTTTCTTGGTTATACAGACGGAAGGTGGCAGAATTTGCTCACTTGTACTCTAGAAGGGATCCTACTGGTGAAAAAAGCATGTGGCTGGAGGTAGAGAGAAGCTCGAATGCAACAGTAGCAGCAGACTGGGACGGGGGAAGAGGGAGGAAAGCTCCGGTGTTTCAAATAGAAGGCTGGCAAGACTTAGTAACAAATTAGACACAGGTGTGAGGGACAGAAAGGCATTTAAGATGGGTCAGAATTCTCTAGCTGGGGAGACTGCAAGATTGCCATGAACTGAGCTACAGAAGGAACAGGTTTGCAGGAAAGATGAGAAAGATTAAATGTGCTGAATTTGAGGAGGGGGGTCACAACCCAGGTGAAGTTGTCATAAGACATCAGAACTCAGGAGAGAAGTGGGGGCTGTGAAGAGAGCAACACTAACAAAAAGACTTTACAGTTTACCAAGTGTTTCAACATCATCTCAATTCAAAGAATCACAGAACTGCAGAGCAAAGTCTTAGATTAAAACAAACAGGCTCAGGAATCCCTGCCTGCCCAAAGTAATTCACTCCTGACAAGATAATATGCTACCCATACACGAAACCAAAGGAAAAAAAAATGTTGAGCTTTCTCACGGGCAGTTAGTGGAAGGAAAAGGGGGGAGGGAAGAGAGAAGGAAATACATTGGGCAAGAGGCACGCACAGGGAGAGAGACGGAGGTCCTGCAGACGGGTAAGCGCTGTGAAGTCCAACACACAGCTAAGGAAACGTCTGCTCAAGACGGGAATAGAGAACTGGGTGCGGCAGGGGCAACCTGGCAGTCCTGGGCACGACAGAGAGACAGCTGAGTTCTTGGGTCCCAGGCACCATTTTCACAATATCGCTCCTGCCAGCATTCCAGAACTGTGCCAGCGCCTTTACGTGCATCCTGCCATTTACCCCCATCACAGCCCTTTAACCATACACTGTACGTTCAACGTATGTTAACACGGAACAAAACATATTCTCTCACGTGTACTTTATATACAGTCAAAGTAGTCAACGTGTACAGTAACATACACCCCCATTTTACAAATGGGACGCCTGGGTGGCTCAGTCGGTTAAGCGTCTGCCTTCGGCTCAGGTCATGATCCCAGGGTCCTGGGATCGAGTCCCGCATCGGGCTCCCTGCTCCGCGGGGAGCCTGCTTCTCCCTCTGCCTCTCTCTGTCTCTCATGAATAAATAAATAAAATCTTTAAAAAAACAAACAAACAAATGAGAACAAGCCTTAGAGAATTAGAAACAAATTAAGCCGGGGTTGGGTTGAGGGCCTGTACGCTCTGGACACTATGAAGAAAGCAATACAATCCTGACACAAACACAATTTTAAACATACTTTGCTCCATATTTGAAGAGTAAGACCCTAGAACAAAAGTGGCATGGTTCCTAATTTCACGGAGCTCAGAGGATAGCGTGGGAAAAGAAACAACCCAGTTAAGTATAAAACTACAAATTCTGGTAAGAGCTTTAAAGGAAACAAATAGAATGTCAGAGAGAATCATGTGGGAACAGACTTTACACTGGGTGACCAGGGAAAAGAAATAAAAAGCACAAATATAGAAAAAAATCACCCCCACTTTTGGGGGGGGAGGGGTATCAAAAACACTCCTAGCATCTATTTCCATCAAACAAATATTTTCTGACGCAACTGGCTTTGTCTAAATCCTCTTGGACCCTGAGTGAGGTGTGTTTTTGTTTCTCTTTTGAAGGAGAGAGAGAAGGTTTCCATATGGCCTCTCTAGCCCTAGACTCCACTGGTTCACTGGCTGAAGGATCAAGCCCCCCTTTACTCTTCAGTGTGTGGGGGGGGAACTCCATCTTCCTAAGAGTAGGTTGGTTTTGTTGCTAAAAATATATATATCCCTCCACATCATGCAACATAGGCATTTCCTTGAAAATAAAAATACTCCTCAGAGATCATTACACTGTATCAGCTACTGCAACCTTGTTCCACAAATCAGACAGACAAAATGAATCATTCTGCAGACCTAGAATCCAACATTTATCAAGAACCTACTGGGAGCCACCGGGCACTGTTCGTGGTGCTGGAATATTGTTGCGTCCACGGGCCACTAGAGGGCGCATGTGAACGTCGACTTTCAGGAAAATCGGGCATGGCTACTAGAGTGGGAGACCTTGCAAGTCCAAAGGGAAGTCTGTGAAAACTGGCTATCTGAAGAACAGGGCAGAAGGGTGCAGAGTGGAAAGCAGGATACCCTTCACTGAAGGGACTTTCTGCCTGAGACCTGAGAGGCAATCCCAGTACCATCAGAGATCTGCTGGGAAGGAGTTCTGATAAAGATGCTCAAGTTAAAAACACAGGTGTTTGTTTCACCTGACACGCCACTGAGGGTTCACCTGCTTGGCAACCCTATGAGGTCGGTGAGACAGGCATTATCACTACACGTGAGATGGCTAAAGCTCAGAAATAAAACTGCTTCCCTGAAATCAAATTGCTACTCAGTGGTAAGGCCGGGTCTAAAACCCTAGTGTTCAAACTGAAGTCTGGGTTTTACTCCAATACTTGAGCCACATGTGCATCACCCATAAATGAAAAGACTTATCACTAGGGGATGCTCCCTAGGTCTATTTACTTTTTCTTTAGTGTATTATTACTAATACAGAAAAAGAGAGACATCTGGTAGAGATGCAACTGACAAATAGGAGCCATACAGAAGTAGGAGCCATCAAGCTTTTGGGCCATTAATATACGCTAGCCTCTCAATTCTAATACCCAACTGATAGTAAGCTATAGCACCAATTCAGAAAAAGGGAGGGAAAACTACATAGGATACATAAACGAAACACGTATATCAATTAGAGAGATGTCAAAATATTAAAATAGCTCTTAGAAGGGAGAAAACAGAGTGGCAATTAAGTGTAAATGATAAAATGTAATTTAGACAGAGATTAAAGTTCAGTTGTAGAAGCTGAGGCTTGGCCCCATGTCTTACATAAATAATGACAGAGCAGACTGAAACACAGTTCTTACTCCAGTGGTCCTTCATCCAGCTCCAGAATTATACGTAATGTAGTCATAATCACAGACAAGCCTAGAAGGCTGTGTGGTTTGAGTCTGTCTCACACAGACATCAGAGAGCCCCAAATCTGGCTGGGAGAGGTGGGAGCCAGAGGCAGTGAGTGACCAAACTGGTCCTAGGAACCCTTTGGCACGATGGATGCAAAACTGTGAAGCAAAACATAATTTCGAGCATCAATGGCTATGGAAATCAGTGACTTCTTTTCTCCTTTTTTGAGAATATTTTAGAATGCAAATGGTTCCTGGTTCCATCACGAGCTCTATAAAGATAATATAACCACTCTATCTCCAAGCAATATAGGGGTCAAAAGAAAAGGTGTTTTGTTTTGTTTTTTAAAGCTAACATTAGGCATTAACATGGCTTTACAAAAATAAGGTTGAGTCTTTCCTGTACAGATTCTAGATTCTCTCCATGACATTCCTTTAAAATAGTAAAATCCTGTAATGCAGATAAATTAAGACATGCATGACTAAAATTTAGGAGTATGTCTGTTAAATCAAAATATGTTTGTAAATGACAAGTGCTTTCTTTTATTTGACTAGGACAAAAAGAAACTCAGATCACATTAATAAATACAGGGTTAGATACTGGTCAGGCATGACCTTTCCTCTCAGCTGACACTTCTATATTCTAGGAAACACCAAATTATGGGAGAGAAAAAGGGACTGCAATAGTAACTAAAGTAAAAACAGATTTGTAGAGGGTTTTTTTTTGGGGGGGGGGGGATGATGTAGAGTTGGTAAAAAGAATTTAAAGAAAGCTGTTAAACTTTCCCTCATTAAAAATCCTTTGGACAAAGACCCAGGTACTCACTCCCTACTGTTTGCTAGGACCCCTTCCTTGTACAGCATGTTCATAGGAACTCAGCCATTAAAATTTCAGGGCTTAACTCGTATTTCAAACTTAAGAGCTCCAAACAGAAAGTAGTTTTATGAGTTCAAAGTTGGCAGTCTATCCAAGAAATTACTTTTCAAATCACTGTGTTCTAATGTTTAGAACACCCTAATGATTACAATTTAAAGTGCATTAGCTAGTTTTAGTTTTACCTTCTAATAATTTGAGCTTGTGCTTCTTATAGCAATTAAACCCATTTCCTATACCAAGACATGTCAGTAAAATAACTTTTGCCCCCAAAATAAAAAGTAACTAAAAATCACACTGAAAAATTCAGTTACAGGGCGCATGGGTGGCTCAGTCGGTTAAGCATCTGCCTTCGGCTCAGATCATCATCCCAGGGTCCTGGGATTGAGTCCCGCATCAGGTCCCTCTCTGCCTGCTGCTCCCCCTGCTTGTGCTCTTTCTCTGACAAATAAGTAAATAAAATCTTTAAAAAAATTCAGTTACATCCTATATAGAAAACGTCTTTCTATTGCATACAGCTGTATCTGAACTAGAACCCCATGCTCTCTCCCTGCATTTACTTAGTGTATCTATGTAACCAGCACTGGGTCATGGTGGAGCAAGGACATAGGGTCCCTGCATGGAAAACTCAACAATCACAGTGTTCTAGGGCTAACACATAACAGAGGCCTGCAACTCTTGCTCCATGGAGAAAGATTTTGGTGAGTGGAGAAAAAGTAAAGCTAATATATGGTAGGCAAGAGCATAAAATAATGGAATCCCCATGGTTTATCTGAAAGGATTTGCTCTCATAAGCCATGGGAAGGACATTTCTGTGGACGGGGAGCTGTTCAGATGGCACACATGTCTTTGCAACACAACTGGGCCACTCACGTCCTACACAGAGAAAAATCAGATTCGATCCCAGATTTATATGACCCAAGGGAAAAATGACACATCAACATCCCCACCCACAAAACTCTATGCTCGAACACACAAACAACCTGTGACCACTTCCTTCACATCATATTCTGCTATACCCCCCAACCCTCCTCCACTTCCCCCCAGTATGCACACTGGTATCTGGTTCAAGTACAGAAAGCAGTTCAGTGTCTGAGAAGACAGATGAACATACCGGCAAGAGGGCACTTGGAAATGACTTTGAAAGAGTCTGGCTTCAAAGTTCATGGGTACAAAATTGAGCCCTCCTCTTGAAGACTAAGTATCCATAATATTCCTTTCACTCTCAAACTAAGTTGCTTTGTTTTTTGTTTTGTTTTGTTTTTAAGATTTTATTTATTTGACAGAAAGACACACAGTGAGAGAGGGAACACAAGCAGGGGGGAGTGGGAGAGGGAGAAGCAGGCTTCCCGCTGAGCAAGGAGCCAGATGCGGGGCTCAATCCCAGGACCCTGGGATCATGACCTGAGCCAAAGGCAGACGCTTAACGACTGAGCCACCCAGGTGCCCCCAGGTTGCTTTGTTTATAACAACGTTTTAAAGTAACATTAGAATGGACATATTTCAAAAAACTAAATACAAGCTATGAAGCTCCATAACTTGGAGATTAACAAATTCACTTTCATCAAATGCCTACTAAGCACCTACTCTGCACCTGCTCCAGACAGAGGAAATAAATAATAATCCAACAAATTCACAAGAAAGCTGAAGGGATGGGCAAATAACCAAATAGAAAACCAAGTAACAACTGCTCAGGGAACGCAGAGGAAGTGTGCATCCTCCAGAGTGGGCCAGTCTTTGCAGGTAACTTTCTCACTGGACCTTTCTGAAGGATGGGGGGGCGGGGAGGGGGCAGAGAGTGGCTAGGAATGCTGGGCAGAATGTGACCAAAAGGTGCCAGGCATGGGAAGCTCGTTGCACTAGAGCCTGGGAAAAGGAGAGTAGACTGCAGAATGTTTAGAGATTAAAAACTGGAAAATGGGCCGGGAGTTGCCCCACATGCTGGGATTAAAGCGTTTGTGGACTTTACTCTTGGGATATAGGGAGCCCCGACAGTGACGGGGCCACACCTGTGTTTCAAGTTGCCAAACGTTCGGCTACAAAGTAACCTTGTTTCTACAGCAAGTAACTCTTTAGATACGTTTTTCAGTATATGCAAGTTATCGGCAATTATTTCAGGCAAAATGATTTCCCCCACCCTTTTCGAAATACTTGTTTTTACTACTAGTCGTCAAAAGTTACAGCCGTGTTTTCGATATGAAAAACTACAGGAAAAAGTTCCAGCTGGCAAATGCTTCCTCTGACGATCCTACACAGCAGTCTTCCGACCACATTTCACTACACTTTTATAAAGTTTAAAGTACCTTAAATCTAAAACGGTCCTGATGAAAAGTCACAATCACGACCGACCAATTCATCTGCCCACTACTCTACATAAGACCTCCCCGCGAGGATGAATTTCACTTAGCAAGTTTCTAAAAATCATCTTCAAAGAACACACGTTCACCTCCTTAGTAATCCGAGTTTCCCCACTCAACGGATCGGAAGTGATAGCTCCTGAACGGGGTCAAACGAGCCCAAAGAGAGAGAGAGAATCAATTTCTCCGGTCGTGCTTCTACACCACTCTCGCAAGTTGGATCCCGCCGTCACCACGAAAACACGGTCCTCCCCACCGCCAGGTGGGAGGGACGCCGATACCTATCACCTCTGGGTGTGCAGAAGGACAACCGCCACTCTGCGAGGACGGCCGGGGACCGAAGGGGCCCGGGGCGAGGAAAGCGAGCCGCGGCCCAAGGCCGGCACCGCTGTCAGGAGAGGGACGGGGAGGGTGGGGGACCGGCCCCGGAGGAGACCTGGAACGAGGCTCCAGCCCAAACAAAAACAAGCCCAAGTGGAGCGCGGCAGAGGTAGCAGATTGGGCGAGCCTGATCACGGCTGCCCATTGGAGAAGAGGAAAAACAGAGTCCCCCAATCGCGAGCGGCGGGGCTGCTCCCCTCGTGCGGCCGCGGGCCGCCCCGGCGCTTCCCGGCCCCGCGCTGCCCGGCGGCCGCTACCGCTCCCTTCCGGCGGCCGATCTCACAGCAAGGCCCGCGCCCCCGCCCGCCG
>NC_058413.1:4898227-4941964 GCF_002201575.2 Neomonachus schauinslandi | reverse complement strand
CCCCCCGCTCACCGCCGGGCGCTGCCCGCTCCTCCTCGCGGCGCAGCGCGGCCCCGCGGCCCGGCCGCTGCGCTGGGGGGTCCGCGCTGCCGGGCGGCACTTCCCCGGCCCCCAAGAAAATTAATCACCAAAAAATAATTCCCGAGAAAAATGGAGAGTAAAATCCAAGATGGCGGCGCCGGCCGCAGCACCGCCCGCTCCATCCGCTGTCGGGAAATAAGTCCCAGCCGCGGCCGGAGCCCCCCGCCCCCACCGCGCCGCGCCCCCGCGTCCCCGCGTCCGGCCTCACCTCGCCTCTCGCGCGGCCCCGGCGTCCCAAAGGCCGCCTTCGCCGGGGGTCCGCGTCCCGGGTCCTGGCGCCGCGCGCGCCGCCTCCGGTGTCCGGGCACCCTCACCTCATAGCCCCAGAGCCTCGCCTCCCGCGCCGCAGACGCGTCGCCGCCCCCGGTGAGCCGTCCGGACGCCGCCCGGGAACGGTGGAAGGACACGAAAAGGAGTGCCTTCGGCCGGGCGGAGGGACACCACTCCGTCTCGCGCCACCCCTGCCGCCTCTGTTGCTTTTACGGGACTCGCGGGGGGCGGGGGGCGGGGGAGGCGGAGAAACACGGGAAAGAAACGAGTTCCTCGCTGGGTGCTCCCCGCGGCGGAGGGACAAAAAGCGAATTTGGAGAGAGCCGAAGGAACCGTCGCCTCGCGTCGCCGCGGCGGAGGGATCCGCGCTGAGGGTCGGCAGGGATCCCTCCGCCCCTCGCTGCCCTTTAAATCGCGGCTGGAGGCGGCGTCGCCGCGCGCCCCTCGGGCGCCAGCCCGGCTTCGTCTTGGCTTTCGGCGCAGCTGCGCCCGCGGGGGACGGCTCCCGAACGTGGTCGGGGGGGCAGCGCCGGGGGACGGGCGGGCTCCTCGCCCTCTGTGTGTGCCGGTGGCGCCGAGGGGAGGTGGCCAACGGAGACAAGGTTCTTTGTTGTGGGAGTGGGTGTCGTTGGAAGCGGATACACCCTGAGAGACCGTGTGGGCAGCCCGAGCATTCCGCCGCGTAGTGTGTGTGGAGGGGGAGCGTGCGCTCACCGGGCCACTGGCTTCCCGGTGTCAGTCGGCCATCCCTTGAGCACCTACTGTGTGCCTGTCGGGCTTTCCGAGAAACTGGGCTACTTCCGCTTCCCTCCCTCGTTGGGCAGTGCCAGCGCCAGAGATGCAACCGCACCCTACCCCCACCCCCGCCCAGGACCTGGGCAGGTGCGGAAGATGCTGAGAGTCTAGCACGCTCCAGGTGCTGAGCTGGGGGAAGAGTGCGAAGCACCGCCCTTTGGGTCCCGCAGTCTGATAATGGCTACAAAGTAACAGTAATGAGAATAATATGTATACAGTCTTCACTGGATGGTGGGCACCGTTCTCTGGGTTTGGGTGCCGTAGCTCATCGACTTTTGACAACCACCCCCAGGAGGTGGGGACCATTGTGGTTCTTCCTTACACGTAGGGAAACAGCGATTAGGCGACTCCTGGGACAGCTAGTCAGGGCTTGAGCCAGAGCCCTTATCCAGTATTCCCGTGAAAAATGAAGACCTCCAGAAGTCAAGTTGCCACAGACGTCAGATGCACAGAGACGGTGCCTGAAGGTGTCCCCTTGGGCAGTGGAGACAGAAAGGGTGGGTTGCAGTATGTGAGGAAAAAGGGGTGGCTAGGAAATGTGGGACCAATAAGTGCAAAGTCCTGGTGGGAGGGGGAGGGGGAGCCGGGAAAAGGCTCTGGCCTCTGGAACTGAGGAAAGCCCAGTGTAGCTCCTACAAAGAGGAGGCTGCCTGGGCAGGTGGATGGATGGATTCCAGAAAGAGCCCCGTTTCTGCCTTGGTTTCCCCTGTATCCCCAGGGCCTGGCACAAAATAGGCACACCATAAAGGATAATTCAGTGGAGATTGTGGATGATCACAAGGACTGTGGTCCAACTAACACCAACACACGTGCTTACCTTATTTGCCCTCCTTGACCTTGGGTAGTAGATATGCTTATTATTCCTTCCACATATGGGAAACTAAGGCACCGTGATTTGCCAAGAGCGTGTGTGTGTAACACGCAGACGGGCGTCTAGATCTTCCAAACCAAAGCTCCTCCTGCTGTCGGCACCTGCTTTCCCCACTTCCCCCTCTGGAAGCCAACTGGGGGGGGGGGCAGAGTGTGGGCAGAGCCTCACCACCCCTCAAATAAAGCAGACCCAGGCACATAGCTCGGCTTTTACTGGATCAAAATTCACCTTGCCCTGTTCCTCTTGCAGACACAACTAACAAATGATTGCTTTGGTTTTGTTAGTTTCTGATTTATCACTAAACGTTCTTTCCAAGATTTTTATAGTGCTTGGCTCCAAATACTCAAATTACATCCCAGAAACACTGAGATTGCCTTTGCCACCCCCTCCCCCCTGGATGCCCACAGGAGGCATGCACACAAGGGAAACGAGGGAACCCCATCTGCCTGCAATGGGCAGCTGCAGCCCTGTGTGGGTCTTGGTGCCCAGGCTTCAAGGCCAACCATGCCTGCACAGCCCTTCACAGCTCCGAGCACCAGTGTCCTCCCCATTCCAAGCTTTCCAGAGGTCACCCCAACACAGATCCCTGGGACTGATACCCAAACCCTGACTCCTATAAAGCCCCCAGACTCGCAAGATGCTGGCACCTCCACTCATTCATGGCCCAGGGCCAGGCCAAGTGTTCTGGGCAGTGACTTGCAAGGGAGCAGGCCAGGCCTACAGCCCAGCAGGGGAGACAGATGAGTAGACCCCAAGCACAGCATCCTCTCAGGCTCCCCAGTTCTGGATCTGCCTCTCCTCCAGCCCCTCCCCCCCGCCCGAATTGCTGGCTGCTCTTGCAGCCTCAGCTGAGAGACTCAGGGTGGGCCAGAGCTCTTAGCACAGCTGAGTTGGGGCTCAGGAACTTGATGAAGCCAGGATTGAGGGTGGCTAGGGCTACGCTGGGCAGAGGGCACTGCCCAGAGCCATCCTCCTGGGGGAGCCTGGAAATTTGACTCCCCACAGTGAGCGTGGCCAGCTGGAGGCCTCCTGTTGCCAGCTGGCAGGAGAGGGGTGGATGGGGGACAGGAAGTCCTGTGGCCAGGCACCTGCCCAGCCCCCATGTGACAGGAGCCACTGGCATTTACACTGCGAAACCTCTGGATGCCCCAAAGTGGAAGTGCTAAGCCACAGAGGCAGTAGGGCCCCCACCAGGCCTGGACAGATGGAAAGATATTAACAACTCTAAAGAAAGACTGAGTTGGCGGAAGGGGCCTGGCCAGCCCCGGAAGCTCTAGGAGTGCCAGCCCAGCCTGGAGCTGACCTGGGAGTGGTGCCCTTGGCAGGGCACTGAGCCTCAGCCCTGGAACTGGAACAGGCTCTGTTTCCGTCCTCCCAGTAGGGCCCAGGGGCACTCCACAGAGACCCAGCTTGGTCCTACTAACCCTGCTTCACTCTCTAATTTCCCTTCTTCAAATGCCAAGTTCACCCAGCAACTGGCTGGCAGGGATTTGCTTGGTGGAATCTTGTGCCCACAGGGAGGGCCTGCAGGTCACGCTGACCCCAGAATTCCAGGCTGGGTGGCAGTGGCTTCTTGTAAATTGATATCTGGACTCGTGGACTCTGCACATGTGTCTCACCGGTCCCCCACCCCTGCCCAGAAGACAGGGCTGTTCCGATGAGAGCAGATGTCCAAGACTAATGGGAGAAGGGCAGGGGGCAAAACCAGGACCATTACAGTGACCTGTCTGAGCAGCTGCTTGAGCACCACGAGGCCCCCTGCACCATCCTTGCCTTCACCTGCCCTCACACTGCTCACCTCTCCTTTGATAGATGAGGACACCCAGCCTCTGAAAGGTCAGGTGACCTGCCCAAGGCCGCATAGTCAATAGCAGCAAGACTTTATGGCAACTTTGAACAGGGGTGCAAGTCTGCCCCGGGTTTGAATCCCAGCTCCACGACTTCCCAGCCATGTGAGCTGGGGCCAATGATGTGGCCTGTCTACATACCATCCCTTCAACTGTGAAATGTCCCAGTCCTTGGGTCTGTCCAGAACTCACTCATATCTTCAAAATCGTTCATCTAGTTAACACCCAAATTCTGATCTCCAGCCTGGCCCCCAACTTTGAACTTCTGACTCCACCACTTAGGTATTTAACAGGCATTTCATATATAGCATGGCTAAAACAACACACACACACACACACACACACACACACACACGCTGTCACGCACGCACGCACGCACGTGCACATGCACACACCCACCTCTCAGACCTTCCTGTTGCTTTCATTCTCCGTTATCACCCTTGGTGGCTTTCTCCCCGTAGCACACATCAGTCTGCATTCTGTACATTTTACTTATTCATCGCGTCTACTGGTTGTCTGTCCCTTCCAGGCTGTAAGCTCCTTGAGGGCAGGAGCCTTTGTCTGCCTTGTTCACGGCTACATCTCCAGCGTCCAGAGTAGTGCCTCGGGTGCTAACGTAACAGGCTCAATACACGAAGGATGATGTTAACCTTCCAAGGGTGCTACTGGGTTAAAGGAGGTGCAAGGGGTTCTCTACCCGCTCTCCTGGCCCGGAGGGCTCAGGCGTGTTCAGCCACGCCCACAAAGCGCACAGACCCCTCCCTGCCTTTCAAGATCAGGGTGCCCTGGGAGCCCGGGGGCAATCAGACAGGTACAGCCTTATGTCCCTGAGGGATGGCGCCCTTTCAGGTCCCCACTATCACCAAAAAGAAGCCCGACTGTGGTGACCCCTGTCCTCACACACGCTTAGAAGTAAACACAGAAAGGACCAATGGCAGTTGAAAAACGCGTTTCCTCAAGGGCAGAAAAAGCTTAATCTTACTATTTTTTAATAATTTCAAATTTACAGGAAGTTTCCAAGGAATTCCAATGCAAGGAATTATTTTACCTGAGCTATCTGCCTATAAGTCGCTATCCAGATACTCCATGACTTCAGAGCACATTAGGGTGTATTTCCTTCCAACTGAGATATCCTCCTACAAAACCAGACCCTGGTGATCAAAGTCAAGAAATCACATCCATAGGTTGTTGTCATTGGATCTTCAGATCCCATTCAGATCTTCCCAATGACAATAATAATGTCCTTTATAGCAAGGGAACCCATCCAGAATCTGAGTTCCCTTGGTTTGTCAAGTCTCTTCAGCTTCTTTCTGGAACATTCCTCCCACTTTCTTTGACTTGCATGCCCTTGGCACTCCTGAAGGTTACGGACCAGTTATTTTGTAGTATGTCCTTCAATCGAGGTTTTTCAGCTGGTTCCTTATGGTTCGATTAAGGTCAAGGATCTTTGAGGAGAATGTCGCAGGAGCGAGGCTGTGTTCTCATCGCATCCTATCAGGTGGTGGAGGATTTCAGTTTGCCCCATAACTAATGATGTTCCCTTGGGTCACCTGATGAAGGAATGTCTGCCAAGCTTCTCCACTGGAGAGTCACTTATTTTCCCTTTGTACTAAGTATTCTGTGGAAAGGTACTTTAAGGGGATGCAAACACCGTATTCCTCATCAAACTTGCAATATATTAATATATTTATGTCAGTATGACATGGATTCCTATTTTTTTCAGTTGGTTATAATCTGTTCCTCTCTCTCCCTTTCCTTCCTCCCCCTTTCTTCAAAGATTTTAGTAGCCCCAAACTGGTCACAACACAAATGCCAATCAACAAAAGAATGGATAGACAAAGTGTGGTCAATCTACACAATGAAATCCTACAGAAATAAGAGCAAATGAGTTACAACAGGACGAATTTCAACAACATTAGAGGGAATAGAAGCCAGAAACGGTAGGGTCCAGATTGTTTGATTTCAAATATGTGGTGTCCTAGAACAGAAAAAACAAACCTACGGGGATAGAAATCTGAAGAGTCATTTGCCTCCGGGCAGGCAGGAGAAACTTCGGGTGCAATGTGAACATTCTCTATCAGAGGGTGGTCACCTGGGAATGTGGGCTTGGGGAAAACTCTCAAGCCGGGTGTCAGAGTTCTGTACAAATTACTGCATGTGAATTATACACTCAAAAAGGGCGGGGGGACCTGGGGAGAAAAAAGAGAACTGAACCGGGCGTCTGCTCTGTGAAAACGTCTCCAGTTTTTCCGTGACTTGTCTCCAGACTGAGTTCCTTTTGCAAAATAGCTTCTCTTTGGGTGTTTCCCAGACCTTGCTTTTGGGAATGACCCAGGTTCAACAGGAGGCTCAGAGTCCAAAGTGCAGGTGAGGGAGCTGAAGATCCTGGCTCCTTCCTCCCTCCCGGGCGCTGTCAGTGCTGGCTGTGGCTGAGTGATAAGTACAGGGGAGGAAAAACCGCTCCTGCTCCGCATAGACTGGATGGAATCTTCTCCCAGCAGGTGAGCGTCCACCCCTGCAGGCCCTCGGGCCGCCTCCCAGCTGCCTCTCCTGGACTGGAAGCCTCCAGCCAATTTTCAGTTGGCCTTGGTTTCCTCTGGCCAGGAGATCTTGTGGCATCAGGGTTTGCCCTGTTTCATTACCCTTAATTCCTTTGTCCTACCTCACAGATACACTCTGGGCTATTGGCCTGTTCCCTCATAAATTCCCAGGGGTGGTGTTTCCTGAGTCAAAAGCAGAGATTATTTTCCTCTAGAGCGTTCTGGGTGGCCAGGCAGAGAAGATAAATAGGGCCAAGGCTCTGGCATTTGGAGTGGAGACCCTGGCTTCAGAGTTGGGGGGGCCCCTGGAGGTTCAGTTCCGGAAGGCCTTAGGGTCGGGGAGGGAGCTAGTTCACGAAGGCAGAAAGAAGGGGTTTTGACTGTCTGCCTGTGAGATCATTTTTTTTTTTTTAAGTTTTTTTTCTTTAAGTAATCTCTACACCAAGCACGGGGCTCGAACTCACAACCCTGAGATCAAGAGTTGCATGCTTTTGCTCTTTAATCAAAGAGTCGAAGAAATGTGGTAAGCCCCCTGCCCCCATGAGCCAACTGAAAGGATAAGCAACAAAGAATCAGAATCTTTCTTTGTCCCCTCAGTCCCCAAGCACAAAATCTACTCCCCAGCCCTCAGGCGTTCCCCACGGCAGTGCTCAGGCCTTGGCGGGGACCCTCAGGAGACTGGACCCTCGGCAACTGCGGCCCAGACTAGAGCTCAGTTTGGGGATGCAAGTTGGAGGAACCAGCAAGAACTTGCTGGAGAGAAGGAGGGCTCCAGGGGGAAGGCTGGGCGGACATGCTGACCCATCGGGCAGGTGGGGGGCGAACAAGTGCCCAGGGTGTGGGAGCAGTGCACGCAGTGGCTGTGCAGCCCAGGCGGGCAAAGCTCCCTCCCACACGCCCAGCACCACAGACGGCCACAGCCACGCGCTGGTCCAAGCCCCTGGCATTCTGCATCTGAGGCTCTGGAGGCAGAACTGGTTGTACAGGATCTCGTACCAGCCAGATCCCAAGCACAGACTCTGCAAAGGCTCTATCTCTTTACGAAGGGCTTTAAACCGAGCAGAGAAGAATCGTTCCATCCGGGACGGGCTCAGCTCACAGGGAGTTGACTGTCTCATTTGTATTCATTTCCTGTGGCTTCAAACAACAGAAAATGATTCTCTCACAGTTCTGGAGGCCAAAAGTCCAAAATCAAGGTGTTGACAGGGTGCTCCCTCCGGAAGCTTAGAGGAGATCCTTCCTGCCTCTGCCAGCTGCTGGGGGCTCTGGGCACTCCTGGGCTCGCCGCTGCATCCCTCCGGACTCTGCCTCTGTCTTCACATGGCCCCTCCTCTGTGTCAAATCCCCCTTACCTTTCTCTTATGACACTTGTCATTGGATGTAGGGCCCACTAAGAGAATCCAGAATGATCTCGTCTGGAGATCCTTAACTTAAAATTACACCTGCAAAGACCCTTTTTCCAAATTAGGTCACATTTGCAGGCTCTGAGGATGAGGACGTGGACACACCTTTTGGTGGGGGACACACCATTCAACGTACTCCAGAACTGTTCATTTTGATGCCCACATTGTCCCGGATTGGGCCAATGGAAACCGATTCTCACTGGCTTCTGTCCCATTTTATATGCCTCTGTGGTTCTTTGGGCCTCAGCCCCAGGATCAGTCATTTCTCCAAGGAGCTCTGGTTCTTGTCAGGGCAGCCAAGCTCTGGGTTCTAGGCATGCCCAGGGCCATGGTGGTGCTGCTTCTCCCTGGCCCTCTCAGTGGACCAAGCCAGAGAATGTGAATGTCCACGAGTGTACGTGCACACACATACATAATATGCATACCTTTGTATATGTATATATATTTATGCACACATTTACTAAACCTCTATATTTTTAAAAGATTTTATTTACTTTAGAGAGAGAGAAAGGGAGAGAGAGTGTGTGTGTGTGTAAGCAGAGAGGGAGGGAGAGGGAGAGAGAATCTTGAGCAGACTCCAGGCTGAGCTCAGAGCTCAACATGGGGCTCCATCTCATGACCCTGAAATCATGACCTGAGCAGAAACCAAGAGTTGCGCGCTTAACCAACGAAGCCACCCAGGAGTCTCTACACTATATTTCTTTTTTAAAATATATTTTATTTATTTATTTGAAAGAGAGAGAGAGAGAGCATGAGCAGGGGGAGGGGCAGAGGGAGAGGGAGAAGCAGACTCCCCTCTGAGCAGGGAGCGTGTCGTGGGGCTCGATCCCAGGACCCTGAGAATGTAACCTGAGCAAAGGCAGACGATAACCAACTGAGCCACCCAGGGGACCCATCTACATCTATATTTCTATATCTAAATATATATGGGGCATCTGGGTGATGCGTTCGGTTAAGCATCTGACTCTTGATCTCAGCTCAGCTCTTGATCTCAGGGTTATAAGTTCAAGCCCCGTGTTGGGCTCCACTTAAAAAATAATAATCAAAAAAGTAAATAAGTAAGTAAATAAATAAATACGCATAAACAGATTTCAGCCTAATTCCAATACAGCATTCCTGGTTCCTTTTCATATTTTCCCTTCACCCATTTTAATAACCCGTGACTACCATCTTTGTCTGGGCTGTTACAATACAATACCACAGACTGTGTGGCTTACACAACAGACATTTCTTTCTCAGGATTCCAGAGTCTGGGAAGCCCAAATCAAGGTGCCTGCAGATTGCGTGTCTGGTGAGGACCTGCTTCCTCAGGTTCACAGACATCCTCTTCTCCTTGTGGCCTCACCCTGCAGAAGGGGTGAGGGAACTCTCTGCCATCTTCCTTTATGAGGACACTGATTCCATTCATGAGGGCTCCTCCCTCATGTCCTAATCGCCTCCCCAAAGCCCCGCCCCCCAATACCGTCGCACTGGGGATTAGGTTTCTGTACATGAATTGCCGGGGCGGGGAGGAGGGGGTTACCCAAACATTCGGTCTATAGCACTACCATTACTTACTTTGATTGCCCCGGGTTTGGCCAGTGGAGTCCCCTTCAAGCTGGTGCCTGTCCCCTTGGACATGTTCCTGTCATTCTTAGAATACTTCCTTACTTTGTGAAGTCACAAGAAATCCCAGGATCAACTTGTCCTTTCCCTGCGCCCGTTCTGAACCAGTCATTTCTCTAGGAAGGGTCGCTTCCTGTTAGTGGAGAATGGATATAGAAAGCAAGGTTCTGGTGCCAGATGAGAGCATTTCCAGTGGGGTGCCATTGTTCCTAGGCCGTCTTAGCAGACACAACAGAGAGTATGTGCAGCCTACACAACACACCTATTTCACTTACGACTATTATTGTTTCTGTGCAGTGCGTCAGTCAAAAAACAAGAGTTCAGTCCTATGTTCATAACCCTTCCCCAGCAGGCAGAGACCTGACTCCCATTAACCTCAATTGTTGGACTCATTTCTCAAGTCTAAAATACACAGAAGGTAGCTTCAAAGTGACCAACCCATTCCATCATAAGAAGCCACTCTATTAACAAGCATTCAATATTTGGTTGCAGTTCCTTTTTTTTTTTTAAGGTAAAATGTACATATATTGAAATTCTCAAATCTTAAGGGTATAATTATGTCCTGACAAATGGATAGAACCATGTAACCCGCAACCTATCAAGATAGAGCATATTCCCATGATCCCCAGAAAGCTCCCTCGTGTCTCCAGTGTCTTCTCCCAGAGGCAGCCACAGTGCTGAGTTTTCTCACCATAGATGAGTTTTCCAGTTCTAGAGCTTCATATAATTGAAGCGTGTTTCTGTGATTCATTCAGGTTGTTGGATGTATCAGGCATTTGCTCATTTTTTTTTTAAAGTTTATTTATTTAAGTAAACTCTACACTCATTGCAGGGCTTGAACTCATGACCCTGAAATCAAGAACCAGCCAGGCGCCCCAGGAGTTTGCTCATTTTTATTGCTGAGAAGTAATTCCGTGATATGCATACAATGGATAGATTCCGTGACTTGTCTGCCTCCTCCCCTGTGGTGGACTTTGGGATTGTTTCCAGTTTGGGGTACTATGAATAAAGCTACCAGGAACATTCGTGTACCAGTCTTTCTATGGGAAAATATTTTCATTTCTCTTGGGAGCCGAATGGCCGGGTCAAAGGGTAGGTGTGTGTTTAATCATAAGAAACTGCCGCCCATTTCCCAAAGTGCTGCACCCTTCCCCACCCCTGCCAACGAGCAGGACGGGCTCTATCTGCTCAAATCCTCACCAGCGTTTGATACTGTCAGTCTGTTTAAGTTCGGCCATCCTAGGGGGTGGGTAATAATATCTCATCGTGGATGTAATTTGCATTTCTCCGATGACTAAGGATGTTGAGCATTTTTTTTTTTTTTGACGGGCTCATTGTCCATTGTGTATCTTCCTTTGGCAAAGTGTCTGTTCAAATCTTTGGCCAACTTTTTTTTTTTTTAAAGATTTTATTTATTTATTTGAGAGAGAGAGAATGAGACACAGAGAGCATGAGAGGGAGGAGGGTCAGAGGGAGAAGCAGACTCCCTGCCGAGCAGGGAGCCCGATGCGGGACTTGATCCCAGGACTCCAGGATCATGACCTGAGCCGAAGGCAGTCGCTTAACCAACTGAGCCACCCAGGCGCCCTGGCCCACTTTTTTAATTGGATTTTTTTGTCTTGTTATTGGTGAGTTATAAACTTTCTTTATTGGGATACAGGATGATATGTGTTTTGTATATATATATATGTGTATATGTACACATATATATATAACTAATACATAACCACTTTATTCTAATAAATTTGACAAGTTAGATAAGATGGGCATATTTCTCGAAAGACAAAAAAAATACTATGAATAACCAAAGAAGAAATATAAAAATCTGAATAGCCCAATACTTATATCTATCAAAGTAATTGAAATCATTATGAAAAACTTTATCTCTCTCTCTCTCTCACACACACACACACAAACACACACACACACACACACAGAATCCAGGCCTACATGTCTTCACTGGTCAATTCTAGTTTTATTTAAGGAAGAAATAATGTAAATCTTACACAAACTCCTTCAGAAAACAGGAGAGAATGGAATACTTTCCAACTCACTCTATAAAGCTAGCTCAATCCCAGTGCTATAACTGAAAAAGACATTACAAGAAAATAAAATCGCAGCATGACATCTCTCATGACACCCATGCAAATATTCTTTTTTTTTTTTAATTAGAAAATGAATGTATTGAGGGCGACTGGGTGGCTCAGTTGGTTAAGCGACTCCCTTCGGCTCAGGTCATGGTCCCGGAGGCCTGGGATCGAGTCCCACATCGGGCTCCCGGCTCAGCGGGGAGCCTGCTTCTCCCTCTGACCCTCTCCCCTCTCATGCTGTTTCTCTCACTCTCTCTCTCAAATAAATAAATAAATAAAATCTTAAAAAAAAAAAAAAGAAAATGAATGTATTGAAATACAAGACCAAAGAGTTTGAAGAAGCCATAGACAGGAAAATGTGTAACATACTTGGGGGATGGGACTTCTTTAGTGGAACTAGACCTGCCATCACTGATTCTTGGAGCCAGATGACAGAAATTCCACCACTGTGGTCCCCCTCCCTCAGCCCAGTGATGGTGGGGAATGGAGGTGAGGACACAGTGAGTATGAGGGTGGGGGAGAGTCCTGGCTTCAAACCTCTCACCCTCCAGTCACTCCAGTAGGGAAGAGATGTGCCTGTGCATTCCCTCATTCATTCCACAAATATTTATGGACTGTATCCTTGCTACCAGAAACCCATGCTAAGTGCTAGGGATAAAGTAACAAAAGGTGCTTAATTCTTGCTATCATGGTGCTTCCAGGCTCCTGGATAAGACAGAGCCAAAGCAAACAGACCCATCTGGAGAAGGGAAGAGGCAGGGCTCTGCTGAGGACGGTGGGGCTGCAGAGGCTGACCTGTTTCAGAAGCGGCCATAGCTGGGCCCTACATGGGCCTCCTGGGACCTCGGGGAGCACAGGTGCCAGGCCCTCCCAGGCCAGTCCTGGTTATTCACCCTGCAAGTGCTGGCCCATTCCTCCTTCTCCAGGAAGCAGTTCTCCTTCCCTCTTGAAGAGTCCAGAGCTGGCATTGAAGAAACACCTGGTCAACAGGGCCCTGCGGGGACCCGGGAAAGGAGGCTCATGGCAGAAGGCAGGTGGCAGGTCTTGGGAAGAGGTACTGGCTGCAGGGAAGCAGAGCCACATCATCTCATGGCCTTGAGGGAGGGCTCCTCCATGCAAGTATTCTTAATAATATATTAGCAAAATAAACCCAGCAATATATATGAAAGATAAAAATATGTAATGACAAAGTAGGGTTAATCCCGTGAATGCAACTCTGATTTAATACTGGCAAAAGTCAACATAGTTCACCATGTTTACATAATGAAACTTATGTCAATTAATTAAAATTAAAGAGAAAACCCATGTGACATTTTAATAGATATATTTAATAAGCATTTCACAGAATTCAGTACTTTGATGATCTGAAAAAAAAAGGAGGAGAAAGAAAACTGTCAGCAAATTAGGAATCGAAGGGAACTTGTTCAATCTTAAAAAGGTTGTCCTCCAAAAATAGCCCTGCCGTCACTGATTTGTATTTGGTTTGTATTTCGTCCTCCACAGCTGACATCACACTTCATGGTTAAAAAGCATTAGGTTCTCAGGGCACCTGGGTGGCTCAGTTGTTAAGCATCTGCCTTCGGCTCAGGTCATGATCCCATGGTCCTGGGATGGAGCCCTGCATCAGGCTCCCTGCTCCGCGGGAAGCCTGCTTCTCCCTCTCCCACTCCCCCTGCTTGTGTTCCTGCTCTCACTGTGTTTCTCTCTGTCAGATAAATGAATAAAATTTTAAAAAAAATAATGGGCAACAGATCTGAACAGACACCTCACCAAAGCAGATATACAGATGGCAAATCAGCATTTGGAAAGCTGGCCAACATAATGTGTCCTTAAGGAACTGTACACTGAAACAACAATGAGATACCACTACCCACCTCTCAGAATGGCTAAAATCCAAAAAAATTGACAATAGTAAATGCTGATGAGGATGTGGAGCAACAGGAACTCTCGGTCTTTGCCGGTGGGAGTACAAAGTGAAATGGCCACTTTGCTAGATGTTTAGTAGTTTCTTACAAAACCAAATATCGTTTTACCATACAATCCAGCAGTCATAGTCCTTGGTATTTACCCAGTTGAGTTGAAAACTTACGTCCTCACAAAAACCTGCACAGGAATGCAGCTTTATTCAATCTCCAAAAACAGAAACAATCAAGATGTCATGCAGCAGGTGTAAGGAGAAAGAGACTGTGGTAGGTCCAGACAATGAAGTGTCATTCAGCGATCAGAAGAAATGAGCTATTAAGCCACAAAAAGTCATGGAAGAACCTTAAATGCATACTGCTAAGTGAAAGAAGCCAATGAGAAAATCACACATACTGTGTGATTCCAACTGTAAGACATTCTAGAAAAGATTAAACTGTAGACAGTAATAAGATCAGTGGTTTCCAGGGATTTGGGGGAGTCAGGAAGGATGTAGGGGGAGGAAGGAGACTCTGAGGGCATGCAACCATTCTGTGTATCACTGCAACTGTGGATACAGAGAACACACAACACCAAGAGGGAACCTTAATGTAAGGTATGGGCTTCAGTTAATAATAATGGATCAATGTTGGTTGACTGAGTGCAACAAATGTGCTGCACTAATACAGGATATTAGTGATAGGGGAAACCCTGGGGTGGGGTGGGGGTGGGGTGTATACTGTAACTTTCTGTACTATCACTAAATTTTTCTGTAGATCTAAAATCGTTCTAAAAGAAATAAAGTCGATCGGGGCGCCTGGGTGGCTTAGTCCGTTAAGCTTCCGACTCTTGGTTTCAGCTTGGGTCATGATCTCAGGGTCCTGGGATCAAGCCCTGTGTCAGGCTCCATACTCAGTAGGGAGTCTGCTTGGGATTCTCTCTCCCTCTTCTTCTGCCCCTTCCCCCCAGAAAAATAAATAAATCTCTTAAACAACAACAACAAAAAGAAAGTCGATTAATTAAAAAAGCCCAGGGGATGAAGCCCATGGGACTCAACAGGGGATTTGAATTTGCCCATCAGAAATGTCATTTGTACCCTGCTGGTCTCCTGAATTAGGGTCACGTAAGCTCAGCAGTCCTCAGCCGGCTCCCGATGCTGTGTTCCAGGGCAAATGGAACTACCTGGTCTACTGAGAGAAGAGAGCAGCTCTGCAGGGAAAGGCAGGAAGTTGAGACTGGGGAGGGCAATGTCCCAGACAGAACTTGAAGAACAGCCTCTTTTGTTGCTTTGTCTGTCTAGTTTCCTGTTCCCAACTCTGGGGTGGGCTAGCAGCCCTTTCTGCCTGTGGGATCCATATGATATCCACGAAATGGGACAGTATGGTATCTACCTCAAAGGACGACTGTGGAGATTGGGGGCAGTCGTGTAGGTGCTCAGTGAACGTCAGCTCTTACTCAGCCATCAATGTTTCACCTTCGAGTTTTTCCAGTAAAGTCCCCTCTTGGGCCCTACCTGTTTTGATTTTTTTTTTTTATATTTCTTATAATTAAAGGAGTCTTGAGTAAGATGAGAATATTCACAAAGGAGTGGCTGAGCTTGTGGTGGGTCATGGGCTGCAAGCCAGAGAAAGAGGATAGAAGACCAGAGCTGGGGGCTCGGGGTCAGGCTGAAACGGCTTCTGGGGAGTCTATACAGGGTCTCTCAATCTCAGCTATCTTGACAACTGCGGCCAAACGATTCTTTGTCGTGGGCTCTGTCCTGCATATTATAAGACGTTTAGCAGCATCCTAGCCACACCATCCCCAGTCACGACAAAAATGTCTTCGGACATGGCCCAATGCCCTCTGGGGACAACATAACTCCTGTGGAAGAGCCACTGGCTCAGAGACTGGTTGCTTTGAGTTACAGCCTAATTCGGAGGCAGAGCCATTCCTGGTGGCAGGAAGATCCAGGTGCGGCCATGGGAGTGGGTAGCTGCACTGGAGGCAGGAAGAGGACCCGAGAGATAAAGGAGTCAAAGTATCAGGAAGTTGCCCAGCTCTGGCAAGAAGGTGGCATAAGATAACCTGAAAACTCCTCTGCTCACAAACACCCAGAAATGCTGAATAAACTATACCCAAAATCATTTCTAATGTACCACTGAGGTTTTTTGTTTGTTTTTTTAATTAAATGCCGTTTTCTTTTATTTGGTTTTGGTATACGCTTCTGCAAGATTTCACATGTGTGAATATCTGGGCATCCACCATGACAGTGAGGGATGGAATGGCCCCATCACCCCCAAATTCCCTCATGCTCTTTGTAGTCAGTCCATCCCCTAAACCCTGGTAACCCCTGGTCTGTTCCCCATCTTTTTCTTGTAAATGGAGTTCTTCAGTAAGTAAACTTTTGAGACTGGCTTGTTTCACTTAGCATAGTGCTTTTGAGAGGCTTTTATGATGTCAGTGTATCAAGAGTTGGTTTCTTTATGCTGCTAAGTAGTATTCCAGTGTGCGTCTGTTTGTCTGTTTGCCTATCTGTTCTCCTGTCAAGGACATTTGGGTTGTTTCCAGTTTTTCACTACCATGAATAACGCTGCTATAAACATTCATGGACCGGTTTTGGTGTGAACGGAGTTTTCTTTCCCCTTGGGTAAGCAACCAGAAGTGGCAATGCTGGGCCAAACAGTGTGTTTTATTTTATAAGAAACTGCCATACCACTTTCCAGATGCTGTGCCATGCTGCATCCCAGCAATGTGTGAGATGTCCAGCTCCCCACCTCCTTGTCCACACTTGGTTTTGTCAGTCTTTTTTATTTTAGCCATTCTAATAGGTCTGGAGTAGGGTGTCATGTGGGATTAATGAGGGTGAGCATTTTTTCAGGCTTATTTGCCATGCTTATATCTTCTTTGATGAAGTGTCTGCTCAAACCTTTCACCCATTTTTAAATTAGGTTATTTGTGAGGCACCTGGCTGGGTCAGTCGTCAGAACATGGGACTCAACCTTGGGATCATGAGTTTGAGCCCCATATTGGGGGTAGAGATCACATACATACATACATATTAAAAAAATTAATTGGATTGTTTGTTTTCTTATTGTTTAATTTTTTTTTAGAGAGAGAGAGGAGGGGAGGGGCAGAGAAAGAGGGAGAAGGAGAATCTTAATCAGGCTCCATGCCCAGCATGGAGCCTGATCTCACAACCCTGAGTCAAAATCAAGAGTCAGATGTTTAACCAACTGAGCTACCCAGGCACCCCTCTTATTGCTTAATTTTGAGAGTTCTTTATACCCTGAATACAAGTCCTTTTTAGATAGGTGATTTGTAAATGTTTTTCCAGTCTATGTCTTTTTTTTTTTTTTAAGATTTATTTATTTATTTCAGTGAGAGAGAGAGAGAACGCAGTGGGGAGGGGCAGAGGAAGAGGGAGAGAGAAATTTAAGCAGACTCCCTGCTGAGCACAGAGCTGAGGTGGCGCTCAGTTTCACCAACCTGAGATCACACCTGAGCTGAAACCAAGAGTCAGAAGCTTAACCGACTGAGCCACCCAGGCACCCCCAGTCTGTCTTATACGTCATTCTCTTGAGATATACATGGGGCTTGAACTGAAGACCCTTGATATCAAGAGCGCAGGTAAGGGAAATGCTCAGGCCAGGGAAAGAAACACCTAAAAGGATCCGAGGGAATAATCACAATAGCTTAAACGGGGCCAGGAGTAGATTTCCTGCTCCCACTAGCCAGAGGGGAAACCTTATAGAGCTTTGGGTAAAGTACAGAAGGCTCCTGCCTGTGTAGTGGGGAAAATTAGCCCTTGACTAAATATTGCTCTGATCTTGCCTCCCAAAGCAAGACCAGAAAGAATCAAACTCTGTCTGAGGAACATAACTGTGTCCCAGAACAAAGTTCAAGAATATTTATGTGAGCACAAAATAACACAAAACAAAGTAAAATTATTTTTAAAACTAGTATGAATGGTGTATGGCATCCAAAAAAAAGTTGCCAGGTATGCAAAGAAGCAAGAAACTATGAGCCATAATGAGAAGAAAATTCAGTCAATTGAACTGAACCAGAAATAACACAGGTGATAGAATAAGTAGAGAAAGACATTAAAGTAGTTATTATAACTTTATCCCATATGCTGAAAACTAAAGGAAAGGTTAAAAATGTTCAGTAGAGACATGGAAAATATTTGTTAAAATACCCAAAGTAAACTCCCAGATATTAAAACTACAATGTCTGAGACAGAACATACATTAGATAGGATTCACAGCAGATTAGGCATGGCAAAAGCAAAGATTAAGGAACTAACATGTCAAAGGAAGTCCTTTGGGCAGAAGGAAAATGATACCTGAGGGAAACCAGAATGGAATGAAGAGCTTTAGAAATGCTAACCATGCATAAGACATTTTCTTATTATTTAGATCTCATTATGAGGTAACTGACTGTTTTAGTAGTGGGATTTACGTAAAAGCAAACTCTATGATAACAATGGCATAAGACTATGAGGGAAGAAATGGAAACACACTCTTGTAAGTTTCTTACAATATACATGAAGAGGTGTATAGCACCTGAAGGTAGACTGCGATAAGTTGAAGATATATACTACAAAGCAACCACTAAAATACAAAGCCAAAAAGTTTTAGCTAATAAGCCAACAGAGGAGATAACATGGAATTCTAAAATATATACAATTAGTACAAAAGAAGGCAGAAAAAGTGTAAAAAAGGAAAGAAGAGATGGACAAATAAAATGCAAATAACAAGATGATAGATTTAAACCTAACCATATCCATAATCACATCAAATTTAAACTGTCTAAACGTCCCAATTAAAAGGCAGAGATAGTTAAACTATATTTTAAAAAATACCCTCCTATATACTACCTCCAAGAAATCAACTTTAAATATAAAGGCACAACTAAAAGGCAAAAAGAGAGAGAGAGATACCATGTTAACACCAGTAAAAAGACATCTGGGGAGGTTATATTAGCATCAAGGCGGTTTTTGGGTGCACCTTGGTGGATCAGCTGGTTAAGCATCTGACTTTGGCTCAGGTCATGATCTCAGGGTCCTGGGATCGAGCCCCTGTGGGGCTCTGTGCTCAGCGGAGAGTCTGCTTGTCCCTCTCCTGCTCCCCCAATTCATTCTCTCTCTCTCTCCCCCCCTCAAATAAATAAATAAAATCTTTTTTAAAAAGTAGGTTTTAGGGAAAAGAGTATTACCAAGTATCAATAATTTTATTTCATTGTGAAAAGTAGGTCAATTCATTGAGGGGACACAACAATCCTAAATGTTTATGCGTCTAATAAGAGAGCTTCAAAATACATGAAGCAAGAAGTGAAAGAAATATAAGAAGGAATGCACAAATCCACAATTTTAGCTGGAGATTTAATACCTCATTCTCAGTAGTTGATAGAACATGTAGATGGCGGAGTGCCTGGGTGGCTCAGTCGTTAAGCATCTGCCTTCGGCTCAGGTCGTGACACCAGGGTCCTGGGATCGAGCCCCCCATCTGGCTCCCTGCTCAGTGGGAAGCCTGCTTCTCCCTCTCCCACCCCCCCTGCTCGTGTTCCCTCTCTCGCTGTGTCTCTCTCTGTCAAATAAATAAATAAAAATCTTTAAAAAAAAAGAACATGTAGACAGAAAATCAATATATATATATATATTTTTTAAAAAATATATATCAGGCTTCCCACTGAGCAGGGAGCCAGATGGGGGGCTCGATCCCAGGACCCTGGTGTCACGACCTGAGCCGAAGGCAGATGCTTAACGACTGAGCCACCCAGGCGCCCGAAAATCAATATGTTTTTTAAAGATTTTATTTATTTATTTGACAGAGAAAGACAGCGAGAGAGGGAACATGAGCAGGGGGAGTGGGAGAGGGAGAAGCAGGCTTCCCGCTGAGCAGGGAGCCCGATGCGGGGCTTGATCCCAGGACCCTGCAATCAGGACCTAAGCCAAAGGCAGACACTTAATGACTGAGCCACCCAGGCACCCCAGAAAATCAATATTATCACACAGCTTGACTCTATTGACATTTATAGAACACATCATCCAATAACAGCAAAATACATTCTTTTCAAGCTCACATGCTAAACCATCTTCTGAGCCATAAAACAAGTCTCAATAAATTTAAAAAGATTCACTTTATACAAAGTATGCTCTCTGATTACAATGGAATTGAATTAGAAATGAATAACAGAAATAGCTTTGGAAATTCTCCAAGTATTTGGAAACTAAACAACACACTTACACGTAATAAATGGATCAAAAACTCAGAACAGAAATTAGAAACTGTTTTTAACTCAATGAAAATGAAACACAACACATCAAAATGTGTACCTGAAGTAGTATCTAGGAGGAAATAAAAAGCACTAAAAATGTATATTAGAAAAGAAGAAAGGTCTCAAAGACTTCAGCTTCCACTTCAAGAAACCAGTAAAAGAAGGGGCGCCTGGGTGGCTCAGTCGTTAAGCGTCTGCCTTCTGCTCAGGTCATGATCCCAGGGTCCTGGGATCGAGCCCCGCATCGGGCTCCCTGCTCTGTGGGAAGCCCGCTTCTCCCTCTCCCACTCCCCCTGCTTGTGTTCCCTCTCTCGTTGTGTCTCTCTGTCAAATAAATAAAATCTTAAAAAAAAAAACAGTAAAAGAAGATTAAATTAATCCCAAAATAAGGAAAAGAGAGGAAATAATGAAGATAAAACTGGAAATCAATGAAATAGAGGGCAGAAACAATAGAGAAAACCAACTAATCCAAAAGTGGTTTTATGATATCAATCAGATTTATAAATCTCTAGCTATATTGATCAAAAATAAAGGAGAGAAGATACAAATGACCAATTTCAGGCATAAAGGAGGCAACTCACTATAGGACTCATATATATTAAAAGAGTAGTAAGTAAGAATTGTGAACAACATGCTAAAAATTCAACAACAACTAGATGAAGTAGACAAATTCCTTGAAAGACAAGTTACTAAAGCTCACTCAAGAAGAAATAGACAACCCAAGTAGCCATATATCTATTAGATAAATTTAATTTGCAGTTAAAATTCTTCCCACAAATTAAACTCTAGGCCCAGATGGCTTCACCAGTGAATTCTAACAAACATTTAGGGAAATAAAAAACACCACTTCTATGCAAAATCTTCCAGAAAATTGAAGACATGAAAATATTTTTTTTTAAGATTTTATTTATTTATTTATTAGAGAGCGAGCGAGAGAGAAACAGCATGAGAGAGGAGAGGGTCAGAGGGAGAAGCAGGCTCCCCGCTGAGCCAGGAGCCCAATGTGGGACTTGATCCCAGGACCCTGGGATCATGACCTGAGCTGAAGGCAGTTGCTTAACCAACTGAGCCACCCAGGCACCCCGATGTGAAAATATTTCTTAACTCATTCTTTGAGGCCAGAATTATTCTGATCCTGAAACAAAGATATCACAGGGAAAAACAAACAAACAAACAAGAAAAACCCTGCAGATCACTATCTTCATGAACATAGAAGCAAACATTCTTAACACATTTTCAGCAAATTCAATCCAATGAAATACTGAAAGGATAACATACCATGACCAAGTTGTGTTACTGTAGGAATGCAAGATTGGTTTAACAATAAGAACTTCAAGAAAGTTAATGTAATTCACCATATTAACAAACCAAATAAGAAAAACTATATTATCATCTCAATAGATGCATAAAGCATTTTATAAAGTCCAACATCCAGGGGCACCTGGGTGGCTCAGTTGGTTGAGCATCTGCCTTCGGCTTGGGTCATGATCCTGGGGTCCTGGAATTGAGCCCCGAGTTGGGCTCACTCCTCAGCAGGGAGTCTGATGCAGGGCTTGATCCCAGGACCATGGGATCATGACCTGAGCCGAAGGCAGATGCTTAACAACTGAGCCACCCAGGCGCCCCTGTGTGCTCTCTTTGTCTCTTTCTCTTGCTCACTCTCACAAATAAAATCTTTTTAAAAAAATCCAACATCCGTCCATCCATCCTGATAAAAATAGTAAGCAAACTATGAACAAAAGAGAACTTCCTCAACCTGATAAGGGCATCTATGAAAATCCTACAACTAACATTATACCTAACAGTCCACTCTAAACTTATGTATTCAACATTGTCCTGGAGTTACAGGCCAGTGTAATCTAGCAAGAAAAAGGAATTAATGACATCAGATTGGAAAGGAAGCAGTAAAACTGCCTTTATTCACAGATGACATGATTATTTATGTTAAACATCCAGTGAGATCTACAAAAAAGCTATTAATAAAAGTGTGTAGCAAGATTGCAAGATACAAAAATTGATTGTGTTTTTACCTACTAGTAACAAATAATACTATGTACAATAGCATCAAAAATTGAAATATTTAGGAAAAATGAAACAAAAGATGTGTAAGACTTACATATCAAAAACTATAAAATATTATTGAGAGAAACAAAAGAATACCTAAATAAGTAGAGACACATACCTTGTTAGTGGGTTGGAAATTTTAATATTGTTCAAATGTCAATTTCTCTCAGATGATCTATAGATTCAACACAGTTTCAATCAAAATCTTAGACTATTTTGTAAGAAATTGACAAACTGATTCTAAAATTCTCATGGCAGTTCAAAGGCCTAGAATGGCCAAAACAGCTTTCATAAAGAACAACAAAGTTGGAGGACTAACATTACCTGATTTCAAGACTTAATATAAAGCCTCAGTATCAAAATAGCGTGATGTTAACATGAAGACAGACAAATAAAGCAATAGAACAGAATAGAGATTTCAGAAGTCCATAAATATATGTAGAACTCATTTTGACAAAAGTACAAAAGCAAATCAGTGAGGAAAGGATAGTCTTTTCAATAAATGCAGTTGGAACAGTTGCACATGCGCATGCCAAGAGCAAACTTCAATCCATACTTCTCAACAGATACAAAAATTAACTCAAAATAGATCATAGACCTAAATGTAAAATACAGAAATTTTAGAAAAAAAACAGGAGAAAATCTTTGTGACTGTGGGTTGGGCAGAACTTTCTTAGGTACAACATCAAAAACATGATCCATTAATTTATAAATTTGACTTCACCCGGGCAGCTGGGTGGCTCAGTTGGTTGAGCATTCAATTCTTGATTTCGGCTCAGGTCTGGATCTCTGGCTTGTGGGATTGAGCTCCAAGTGGGGCTCTGTGCTCAGCGCAGAGTGTGCTTGAGATTCTCTCTCCCTTTTCCTCTGCGCCTAACCTGTCCACACTCTATCTTTAACTCTCTCTAAAATAAATAAATAAATACATTTGACTTCACCAAAATAAAAAAAAATTGTGCTATTCAAAAGACATCATTAGGAGGATGAAAAGATAAGCTATATACTGGGAGGGAATCTTTGCAAATCATATCTGATAAAGGACTTGCATTGAGAGTTTATATATGAGTATATATATACATATATATGTACATATATATATCTCTCAAAGCTCAGTAATTAGAAAATAAGCCAAATTAAAAATAGTCAAAAGATTTGAATAGATAATTCACCAAAGAAGATACATGCATAACCAACAATCACAGGAAAATATGCTTAAAGCATTAGACTTTAGATAAATGCAAATTAAAACCATAATGAGATACCACTCATACCTATTAGAATGGCTAAAATTAAAAAGACTGACAATATCAAATGTTGGTGAGGATATGGAGCAACTAGAACACTCATACACTAATGGTGGGAATTTAAAATGGTACAAACACGAGCGCCTGTGTGGATCAGTCAGTTAAGTGTCTGCCTTCGGCTCAGGTCATGATCCCAGGGTCCTGGGATTGAGCCCCACATCGGGCTCCCTCCTCAGTAGGGAGTCTGCTTCTCCCTCTCCCTCTGCCCCTCTCCCCCTGCCTCCACTTGTGCTTGCTCTCTCTCTCCCTCTCACTCACTCTCTCAAATAATAAGATCTTAAAAAAAAAAATTTAGACACCAACCATATGATCCAGCCACTCCATTCCTAGTTATTTACCTTAGAGAAACAAAAGCAAATGCCTATAAAAAGACTTGTACACAAATATTGATAGAGTTTAATAGCTCCTACTGGGAATAACACAATGTCCACCAATAGATGAAGGAACAAAGAAATTGTGGTATGTTCATACAATGTAATACTACTCATAAATAAAAAGGAATGAAGTGTTGACACACACAACATACTAGTGAAAAAAGCCACACATACTGTACTGTTCCATTTATATAAAGCTTTAGAAATGCAAACTAATCAATAATTACAGAAGATAATCAAATGGAAAGATGGACAACATGCATGAACAGATGGGGAATTCCAGCAGAGGGATGGAAACCAAAAGAAGGCATAAAATGGAAACACAAAATTTTTAAAAAGTCTCAGATATGAAGATTTCCTTCAACAGGTTCATCAGAAGACTTGATATGGCCAAGGAATAAATCAGTAAACATGAATATATTTCAATAGAAATTGCCCAGACTGAAATACAAAGTGGAAAAAGAGTGGGAAAAAAATTGAACAGAGGAGCATCAAAAAGCTGTGGGATAATAACAAAAAGTTTTAAATAATGTTATTGGAGTCCCAAAAGAAGAGAGAGAGAATGGAGCAGAAAAAATGTTTAAAGAATGTCTCTAAGAATTTTACAAAAGAATTGAAAGGTAACAAACTGTAGATCCAAGAATCTCAGAGAACCCCAAGCCCAATAAACACACACACACACACACACACACACGACACATCATACTAAAACTACTGACACGCCAGGGCGCCTGGGTGGCTCAGTTGGTTAAGCGACTGCCTTCGGCTCAGGTCATGATCCTGGAGTCCCGGGATCGAGTCCCGCATCGGGCTCCCTGCTCGGCAGGGAGCCTGCTTCTCCCTCTGACCCTCCCCTCTCTCATATGCTCTCTGTCTCTCTCATTCTCTCTGTCTCAAATAAATAAATAAAATCTTTAAAAAATAAATAAATAAAACTACTGACACGCCAATAGAAGAGAAAATAACACAGCTCTGGAGGGAAAGTACATTGCTTACATAAGAGCATAGATTATACTTATAGCCAAGTTCTCATCAGAAAATAGGCAAGCTGGGGAGGGGGGTGGGAGGATGGGTTAGCCTGGTGGTGGGTATTGAGGAGGGCACATTCTGCATGGAGCACTGGGTGTTATGCACAAACAATGAATCATGGAACACTTCATCTAAAACTAATGATGTAATGTATGGGGATTAACATAAGAATAAAAAAAAAAAAAGAAAATAGGCAAGCTGAAAATAGAGTGACGTCTTTAAAATGCTGAGAGAAAAATCTGTCAATCCAGAATTCTCTGTACAGGGAGAATATCTTTTAAAAATGAGGGTGAAATAAAGACTTCTAAAGAAAAACCTAAAATCTGAGAAAATTCATTGCTTGCAGACCTATGCTACAAAACTTGTAAAGGACGTTCTTTGGGAAGAAATTGGATATAAGAAGAAATATGGTACCAAACAGAAACTTTGGCCAACGTACAAAAATGAACTCTGGAAATGGTGAAGTTGAAGGTAAATACTAAAAGATGCAAACATTTTTTTCTAATCTCTCTAAAACATAACTATCTAAAGCAAAAATAGTAACAATGTATAATTTTTTAAATATTTATTTATTTATTTTAGAGAGGGAGAGAAGGGAGAGAAGGGGTACAGGGAGAAGGAGAGGGATAGAATCTCCAACAGACTGCCCACTGAGCGTGGAGCCCAATGCAGGGCTTGATCTCCCGACCCTGAGATCATGACCTGAGCCAAAACCAAGAGTCAGACACTTAACCAACTAAGCCACCCAGGTGCCCCAACAATGTATAATTTATAGCATCATGTGAAAGTAAATTCTGTGACAAAAATTTAGCACAAAGGATGAAATGAAGAAACTAGAAGTTTATTGAAAATTGTGATATCATACCAATATGTCCAATACCCATCCAACACCATAGGTTCCATTCTAGATTTCTCCCTTTTACGTTTGTACCTTCCTTCTCCAGCTGTGAGAAACATGTTTCTCTAAATCCTTAATCTCTTTACTTAATCAATTCCTTTCAATGTAACCAAATCTCCCACTGATGTACCACAATGCCAATGCCTCCCCTCACCATACTCTGACAACTTACGCCAGGATGCACATAGCCACTTGGAAGCTCTTCTCAACCCGCCTGGGCTTTAGAAATCTGCCCTGGTCTTCCCTCCTTCATGAACACTCTCCTACCTTTCTTGGGGTCCAACTCCCTGCACCTGGCCCCTACTGTGTGGGTGTCCTCTTCACCTAGTTAAGGCTCTGACACTCTGCACCAAGATGCCTCCTATGTGGACATCCTCCTCACTCAGGCTCTGAAACCCCGTGCTTAGCTGTTACCCATGTGGACACCTCATGGTCTCTGGTCAAGTTCTTACACCCCACATTGGGCCATACCCTCACATGAATGCCTTCTTGAAATTGAAGTGCTATGCTGAGTCATATTGGAGCTTGAGGCAAAAGAATAATTCAGTAATACTGATCCTTTGTTTAATATTTTTGATATTTTGCTCATTATGGATTTTTTTGCACTTATTTTGCTTTTTTTTTTTTAAGATTTTATTTATTTATTTGACAGAGACAGAGATAGCGAGAGCAGGAACACAAGCAGCGGGAGTGGGAGAGGGAGAGCAGGCTTCCCACCGAGGAGGAAGCCCGATGTGGGACTCGATCCCAGGACCCTGGGATCATGACCTGAGCCGAAGGCAGACGCTTAACGACTGAGCCACCCAGGCGCCCCGCATTTATTTTGCTTTTTTAAAGTAATACATTAAAATATGATTTATCTTAATTAATGAATTATTGAACACACTCTTAATGTTCTTAGCCAAGGTGAGTGCCTCACTCTCCTTACCCTAGTCCTGGCCCTGCATCTTCACCTCGACCTACATGAATTCCTTCTATTTTCTGTCCTCCCTAGTGGCTTTTGGGTTGAATTGTTCAGAATGGGAAGAGAAAGAAAGGGAAACTGGAAGAGACTTCCAACATCTAAGTATTTAGCACATTTTCAGTACTCATATTTGTATTCTTGGACTGGACACTGCAAATGTTTGGGGCAAAGGGAATCAGTGAAAATTCTTAAATCAATAGATGTTTCCTTCTTCCTAAAGAACTCCAGACTCAGCTCAAATACAAATGTTTATCTCTTCTCTAAAGGAAATGTTTACAATTCTTTAGCCATTTTTTGGGATAATATTTAAATATATTTTCTTTCAAAAAAGTAAAACTTCACCTCCTTACTTTTCCCCAAGCTCTGCAAACAATCCTTGTCCCTTGACTTCTCTTATTTAAGAACTCAATGCATCTTTTCCCAGAACTTTCCCCATTCTTTCACATATATGCATATGTTTGTTTATTTAGAAATAACACAGAAGCAGAATAGAGGATGGACTGAGGTAGTCTCAATGGTCTCAGCCTCCTGGTATTCATGACCTTGTGTAAGCCCCTCCCCTTGAGTGTGGGAAGGACCTGCAACTTGCTTCTTGTAACCAGTAGAATGCAGCAAAGGTAACAGAATATCTGTGATTATAGGTAAGTAATTATATTACATAGATGTCACACAAAATGGTAGAGTAGGAAGCTCTAGGAGTTGATCCCTCCACTGAAGCAATGACGGAGGAGGAAAGAATGAATGGAACCAAGAATTCTGGAACTCTGAAACCTGATTGGATACTTACAACAATCAGAGGAATGTTTAATGAAGGGAGAAGCTGCTATTCTTTGGTAAGAGAGAAGTGTGTAGTAACCATCTACCATTCCCTGTTCCTCAGTCTTGCCACAGCTGTGGGGATAGGGGCCCATGTTGCTGGAGTGACTGGCTTGTGCCAGGGTGGGCAGTAGGGTCCTTGTTCTTCACATATTTGGGGTTGTATGTTTTGGTTGGTCTGGCAGTGTTTTGAGGGGCCAGTGCAGATGCTTGCCTTCATTTCAGATCTCTCAGCTGCAGCAGCTGAGGGCCCCTGGCAGGATCTGTGGGGAGATTTAAAGAGACAAAAAGAAACAACAACAAAAATTATTATTATTTTTTTTTTTGAGCCAGACAGTTAAAGAAATCTTTGTCAGGTCACTGGCTGACCACAAATTTAATGGAACAGAAATTTCCCTGACCATTCAATACAAGGAATACACACTTTGCAAGAATAGTTTGGAAAAGTCACAAATGGACAGTTCCAACCTTCAACAAGCAAAACCCAGCAATCCCTGAGGAGTGGGAGCATCAGATTTACAGAGTGACTTCATTATGATTCTCAACTAAAATTACAAAACATACAAATAAAATGGAAAGAATGACCCATTCACAGGAAAAAAAACTTGACAGGATACATCCCTGAGGAAGGCTAGATATTGGCATTGCTGGTCAAGAACATGAAATCAATTCTTAAATATGCTCGATGAGCTAAAGGGAACCATGGACGAAGAACTACAAGAAATCAGGAAAATGATGTTTGAAGAAAATGAGAATATCAACTAAAAGATAGAGACACACAAAAAAGAGCTAAATAAAAATTCTGGAGCTGAAAATTATAACCGAAATGAAAAATTCACTAGAGGGGTTCAACATCTGATTTGAGCAGGCAGAAGAAAGGATCAGTAAACTTCAAGACAAGGTGATTGAAATTATACAATCTGATGGGCAGAAAGAAAAAATAATAAAAAAATGAGCAGAATTTAAGGGACCTGTAGGACACTACCATGCATATTGACAAATGCATTATAGGAGTCTGAGGAGGAGAGAGAGAGGAAGGGGCAGAAAAGCATTTGAAGATATAATGGCTGAAAACTTCCCCAATCTGAAAAAAAAAAAAAACAAACAAACCATGAATATACATATCTAAGAAGCTCAACAAATCTCCAGCAGGATAAACTCAAAGAGATCCATGCTGAGACACATTAGAGTGAAATTGTCAAAATCCAAAGACAGAGGGAATTTTGAAAGTAGCAAGAGTACAGCAACTTATCGCATACAAGGAATCCTCAAAAGATAGCTACCCGATTTCTCCTCAGAAACTACAGAGGCCAGAAGGCAGTGAGACGATATATGTGAGGTCCTGAAAGAAAAAAATTCAACCAAGAATTCTATATCCAGCAAAACTCTCCTTCAAGAGTGAAGGAGAAATTAAGATATTTCCAGATAAACCAAAGCTGACAGAGTTTATTACCAGTGGACCTTCCCTACAAGATATGCTAAAGGGAGTCCTTCAGGTTTAATTGAAAGGACAACAGACTGTAACTTAAAGTCATAAAGAACATTGGTAAATGTAACTACATAGGTAAATATAGAAGCCAGTATTATTGTACTTCTGATTTGTAGCCAATCTTTTTTTCGTATATGATTTAAAAGATAAGTGCATAACACAATAATTATAAATCTATGTTAATGGGCAATAAAAATGTAATCTGTGGCAAAAACAACATAAAGGGGAAGGGACAGGGATTTACAGGGGCAGAATGTTGATATACTATTGAAACAAAGTTGCTATTACTCAAACTAGGTTGCTATGAGGCTAAGAGGTTAATTGTAATCCCCAAAGTAACCACTAAGAAAATAACTAAAAAGTATACAGAGAAGGGGGAGACGCAACTGGGTGGCTCAGTCCGTTAAGTGTCTGACTTGATTTTGGCTCAGGTCATGATCTTGGGGTTGTGAGATCAAGCCCCATCTTGGGCTCTGCACTGGGCATGGAACCTGCTAGGGATTCTCTCTTTCCCTTTCTCTCTGTCCCTCCTCTCTCCCCTACTTGTGTGCTCTCTCTCAAAAATAAAACTAAAAGAAATATATATATATACAGAAAAGTAAAAAAGAAGGGAATCAAAATAGCTTTCTACAAAAAAAAATCAACTATAATCAAATACAAAAAGAGGCAGTAATGGAGGAAACTGAAGATCAGAAAAATACAAAACAGAAAATGAATAGCTAAATGGCACAGTAAATCCTTCCTTATCAGTAATTACTTTAAATGTAAATGGCTTAAATTCTCCAATTAAAAGACAGAGATGGGAAGATTGGGCATAAAAACATGATCTATCTATATGCTATCTATAAGAGACTCACTTCAGATACAAAGACATAGAGAAGTCAAAGTAAAAGGATGGAAAAAGATATTCCACTCAAATATTAACCAAAAGAGAGCTGACTATATTATTTTTCAGACAAAATAGACTTTAGGCCAAAAAGATTATAAGAGATAATAAGGACATTACATATTGAACATATTAATAAAAGATGCAATCCAGCATCTATGGCTATAAACCTATACCTACCTCACAAAGGAGACCTAAAATATATATGAAGCAAAAACTGACAGAACTGAAAGGAGAAATAGACAGTTCTACCATAACAGTTGATTTCAATACCTTACTTTCAATAAGGGATAGAACAATGAAACAGAAGACCAATAAGAAAATGGGGCACTTGGGGCACCTGGCTGGCTCAGTTGGAAGAATGTGTGACTCTTGATCTCGAGGTTGTGAGTTCTAGCCCCATGTTGGGTGTAGAGATTACTTAAATAAATAAAACTTTAAAAAAAAAAGAAAGAAAATAGAGGACTTAAACAGTATTATAAATCGCTTGGACCTAGTAGACATATACAGAACACTACCTAAAAACAGCTGAATACACATTCTTCTCAAGTACATATGGAACGTTCTCCAGGACAGCTCACCTGTTAGAACACAAAACAAGCCTTAATAAATCATAAGAGCCTGAAATGATACAAAGTATCTTTTCTGATTACAAGGGAAACTGAATTTCAATAACAGAAGGAAAACTGGAAAATTCACAAATATGTGGAATTCAAACAATACACTCTTTTTTTTCTTTTTCAAATTTTTATTCAAATTCTCTTTAGTGGGGCACCTGGGTGGCTCAGTCGTTAAGCATCTGCCTTCGGCTCAGGTCATGATCCCAGGGTCCTGGGATCGAGCCCCGCATTGGGCTCCCGGCTCAGCGGGAAGCCTGCTTCTGTTCTGCCCTTGCTTGTGTTCCCTCTCTCGCTGTGTCTCTCTGTCAAATAAATAAATAAAATCTTAAAAAAAAAATAAATAAAAATAAATTCTCTTTAGTTAACATATAGTGTAATATTGATTTCTGGAGTAGAATTTAGTGACTCATCACTTACATATAACACCCAGTGCTCATCGCAACAGGTGCCCTCCTTAATACCCATCACCCATCTAGCCCATCCCCTACGCACCTCCTTCCATCAACCCTCAGTTTGTTCTCTAACATGAAGAGTCTCTTATGGTTTATTTCCCCCTCTCTCTTTTTTCCCCCCTCCCATATGTTCATCTGTTTTGTTTCTTTAATTCCACATATGAGTGAAATCATATGGTATTTTTCTTTCTCTGGCTGACTTATTTTGCTTAGTGTAATACTCTCTAGCTCCATCCATGTTACTGCAAATGCGATGGCTGAGTAATATTCCACCGTATACATACATCGTGTCTTCTTTATCCATTCATCAGTTGATGGACACTTAGGCTCTTTCCATAGTCTGGCTATTGTTGATAATGTCGCTATAAACATGGGGATACATGTACCCCTTCGAATCTGTATTTTTGTATCCTCTGGGTAAATACCTAGCAGTGCAGTTGCTGTGTTATAGGGTAGTTCTATTTTTAACTTTTTGAGGAACCTCCATACTGTTCTTCAGAGTGGCTGCACCAGCTTGCATTCCCACCGACAGTGTAGGAGGGTTCCCCTTTCTCCCTCACATCCTGTCAACATCTGTTGTTTCCTGAGTTGGTAATTTTATCCATTCTGACAGGTGTGAGGTGATATCTCATGGTGGTTTTGATTTGCAATTCCCTGATGATGAGTGATGTTGAGCATCTTTTCATGTGTCTGTTAGCCATCTGGAGGTCTCCTTTGGAAAACTATCTATTCATGTCTTCTGCCCATTTGTTAACTGGATTATTTGTTTTTTGGGTGTTAAATTTGATAAGTTCTTTATAGATTTTGGAGACTAACCATTTATCAGATATGTCATTTGCAAATATCTTCTTCCATTCTGTAGGCTGCCTTTTAATTTTGTTGGTTCTTTCCTTCACTGTGCAGAAGCTTTTTATCTCAATGAGGTCCTGATAGTTCATCAAACAACACTTAAATAACCAAGGGAAATCAGATGATACCTTGGGATGGATAAAAATGAAGACAGAGCACACCAAAACTCACGGGATGCAGAGAAAGTAACACTAGAGGCATTCATAGCTGTGAATGCCTGTATTAAAATGGAAGAAAGACCTCAAATCAATAACCTAACCATATACCTTAAAGAACTAGAAAAAGAAGAGTAAACCAAGCCCAAATTTAGGAGAAGGAAGGAAAATGGTAAGGATTAGAGTAGAGGCAAACATGACGGAGGAGAAAGAACAAAAGCAAAAGTAGGTTCTTTGAAAAGCTCTACAGAATTCACAAATCTTTGGCTAGATTAACTAAGGCAAAAAAAAGAAAGAAGAAAGAGAGAAAGAAACACTCAAATGACTAAAATCAGTAATGGAAGGACAAATAGGTTCTGCTTATGATTCTACCATAACTGGAGCAGGCGTAGTTCATGGAGACAGAGAGTCGGGTAGAGGTTGCCAGGGGTTGGGGGAGGGGAGGGGAGTGGAAGAGTTGTTGCTTAATGCATACAGAGTTTCTGTTTGGGATGATGAAAAAGTTCTGGAAATAGTGGTGATAGTTACACAACACTGTGAATGTGCTTGATGCCACTGAACTTGTACACTCTTAAATGGATAGAATGGCAAATTTTATGTTATGTAAAAGATTTACATTATGTAAAATAAAAGATTTTATGTCTATCTTGCTTGGAGACCCCCTTGCGGGCTTTGAAGAAGCAGGCTGCCAAGCTGCTAGCTGCCTACGGAGTAAGCAGGGAGGTGTGCGAGGCCTCCAGCCCCCAGCCAGCAAGGAACCCAGGCCTTCAGTCTGGAGACTGGCAAGGAACTGAGTGAGTCCTGCCAACACCATGTGAGCATGCAAGCAGCTCCTTCCCCGGGTGAGCTTCAGATGAGAACGCAGCTCTGGCTGACTCCTCGATTTAAGCTCTGTGAGACCCAGTGCAGAAGCAGAAGACCCAGTGAAGCCATGCCCAATTCCCCACTCACAAAAACTGTGATAATAAATTTGTGTTGTTGGAAACTCCTAAATTTGTGGTGATGTTGTTAGGGAGAAATAGGTAACTGGAAAATGCAAGCAGCATTGTACTGTACTATCAGTAACTTTTCCCTTTTTTGCTCAAAAATATGTCTTGGGAAACTATGGATTCTGTCACAGATCATTCTAGCTCCTTCTTTTAAACTGCTGTCCACATTTTATGGTGCTACTGAAGACCAGAGCATTTGCAATTTTTGCCTTTACAAATAATGTGATCAACGGTGTTCTAATCCATGCTTCCTCTGTGCTTCTGTAGTGCAGGAACCAAGGCGCGGGATTACATCTGTGTTTTAATGCCCCTGGCCGTTGCCCTGCAAAGTGCCTGTACCCAGTTGTGCTCTGAAGCAGAGCCCAGGGGCCTCCATTTCTCCCGTAACTTTTGTTTGTGCCTCACCATCCACCATCCGAATGCCCCACTAGCCTGCAACTCCTTGAGGGCAGGAAGCACATCCTTTGAGTCGTTGTGCCCCAGGGCCTGGCACGTGGCACAGAAACTCCCCAAGATGTGGGCATCCTTTCTTCTCTGCCTGTACTCTTTTCTTAACATCTGGGCTGCACCTACAGCCCTCTGGGGACAGCCTCCTGGCCATGGTGGATAGACTATAGGTGACCCTGGGAGTTGAACAATGCAGCTTAAATGGGCCACTGCTGGTGTGAAGATTACAACCAGAGCCCCTTGGGGAAAGCAGACCCCAAGACTTACAAAGGCAGGGGCTCTGCCCAGAGGAGGATGGAGATATGCAGAGAGAAGAAATGGAGAGGAGCAGACAGCACAGCTCCCAAGAGTCCTGGCTCTTCTTCCATCTTTGTGGCAAATCCCCCTCCCTTTGGGAAGGCCCAAGGTTTCTGTTCTTTGCAATCCAAGGTGGCCTAAGACAAAGAGCTGCTCAGGGCTTATGAGATAAAGTGGACTTGTTCTCTGGGGATCTCAAGATGCTGTGCTGGAGATCTCCCAAAGGTTCAGGAGAAAGGCCATAGGTGGGCGTGGGGTCTTCCTCCTTCATGCTTTTCCATTTCCAGGGCCCCAGGACCTACCCTCCTTGGAGTCCCCTTGTGCTTCCTCTCTACTTACCTGGATTCCTTTCTACCTGCTTCCCTCGAGCAGTGCCCTGAACACTGGGTGAATCCACAGTTGGCAAAGTGGAGCCAAGCCCCGGGCTTGTACCCTGCTCACGGGGCCCAGTGAGCTTTATTCACTGAGAATGCCAAACTGGCCGACAGGGTGTGGCAGCCCCAACTGCGGAAACCCGGTGCTCTAGCCAATTCGACAGTGGGAATGTGTGACTTGGAGCCAGATGGACTGGACTCAGCCTGGCTCAGCCCTTACCTTTGTGGCCTTGGGCAAGTCACCTAACCTCCTGCCCTCAGTTTTCCCATCTGGAAATGTGCACAATAATCGTTCCTCCTGTGTCGGGAGTCAGTGAAGCACTGTTCAGTGCTCTAGATCTCTGTTCTTGAAAACTCCTCTCGCCCGGGTGGCTGGGTGTCTCAGTTGGTTGGGCGTCCGGCTCTTGATTTCAGCTTGGGTCATGATCTCAGGGTCATGAAATCAAGCCCCGAGCTGGGCTCTGTGCTGGGCCCAGAAATGGACCCCCAACTCTATTGTCAACTAATCTTTGACAAAGCAGGAAAGAATATCTAATGGAAAAAAGACAGTCTCTTCAAAAATGGTGTTGGGAAAATTGGACAGCCATATGCAGATGAATGAAACTGGACCATTTTCTTACACCATACACAAAAATAGACTCAGAATGGATGAAAGATCTAAATGTGAGACAGGAATCCATCAAAATCCTAGAGGAGAACACAGGCAGCAACCTCTTCGACCTTGGCCGCAGCAACTTCTTCCTAGATACATCTCCAAAGGCAAGGGAAACAAAGGCAAAAATGAACCATTGGGATTTCATCAAGATAAAAAGCTTTTGCACAGGGGTGCCTGGATGGCTCAGTCATTAAGCATCTACCTTCTGCTCAGGTCATGATCCCAGGACCCTGGGACCATGACCTGAGCCGAAGGCAGACGCTTAACGACTGAGCCACCCAGGCGCCCCAATAAATACAATCTTTTAAAGAAAGAAAAAAACTTTTGCACAGCAAAGGAAACAGTCAACAAAACCAAAAGACAACCGACAGAATGGGAGAAGATATTTGCAAATGACATATCAGATAAAGGGCTAGGATCCAAAATCTATAAAGAACTTATCAAACTCAACAAATAATCCAATCAAGAAATGGGAAGAAGACATGAACAGACATTTCTCCAAAGAAGACATCCAAATGGCCAGCAGACACATGAAAAAGTGCTCAACATCACTCAGCATCAGGGAAATACAAATCAAAACCTCAGTGAGATACCACCTCACACCAGTCAGAATGGCTAAAATTAACAAGTCAGGGAACGACAGATGTTGGCGACGATGCGGAGAAAGGGGAACCCTCCTACACTGTTGGTGGGAATGCAAGCTGGTGCAGCCACTCTGGAAAACAGTATGGATGTTCCTCAAAAAGTTGAAAATAGAGCTACCCTAAGACCCAGCAATTGCTCTACTAGGGATTTACCCCAAAGATACAAATGTAGTGATCCAAAGGGGCACCTGCACCCTAATGTTATCAGCAGCAATGTCCACAACCGCCAAACTATGGAAAGAGCCCAGATGTCCACTGACAGATGAGTGGATAAAGAAGATGTGGTGTATATATATACACTGGAATATTACTCAACCATCAAAAAAAATGAAGTCTTGCCGCTTGCAATGACGTGGATGGAACTAGAGGGTATTATGCTAAGTGAAATAAGTCAATCAGAGAAAGACCATTGTCATATGATTTCACTCATATGTGGAATTTAAGAAACAAAGCAGAGGCGCATAGGGGAAGGGAGGGAAAGATAAAACAAGATGAAATTAGAGAAGGAGACAAACCATAGAGACTCTTAATCATAGGAAACAAACTGAGGGTTGCTGAAGGAAAGGGGGATGCGGGATGGGGTAATTGGGTGATGGGCATTAAGGAGGGCACATGATGTCATGAGCACTGGGTATTGTATGCAACTGATGTATCACTGAAATCTACTTCTGAAACTAGTAATATATTACATGTTAATCAATAGAATTTAAATAAAAAAATTCTCTTTCTCCCTCTGCCCCTCCCCCCTTGCCCCCTCTCCCCTACCCCCCCGTTCATGCGTGCTCTCTCTCTTAAAAAAAATCCTTCTTGGGGATTAAGAGTACACTTATCATGATGAGCACTGAGTAACAGACTTATTAAATCACTAGATTGTACACCTGAAACTAACATAACACTGTACGTTAACTATACTGAAATTTGAAAATATCCTTCCTGGTCCCCTGTCCACCTCCTCCTGCTGCCCTGTCCCTCCCCCCCCCCCCCCCCCCCCCCCCCCCCCCCGCAAAACCTCTCCAGATTGTTGCCCGAGGTCACTGCCCTCTTGCTCACCTGCCTTCCTTCTTCATCCTCCACATGGATTTCCTGAGGCTGCCTCCCCGAGGCCACTTGCCCAAGCAAGCAGCCACCCCCTTGTCCCTGTCTCACCCAGCCCTCGGCAGCATCTGACATGGTTCCGGGTCCTTCCTGAAACAGCGCCTTCTCTCAGAACCCAGGACGCCTCACTCTCCTGGTGGAAGAAGACGTGCCGTCTCTCTCCTCTGCTCAGCCTCGCCTGCCCTCCCCTCTCTCCGCAGACCGCCTGCTCTGGCCTCCTGGCTTCCGACACCGTCTCTGCTGATGGCTCCTGATGGCTCCCTCCCGGCCTGTAGACTCGATTCCCATGTCCTCCTGACACCTAACAGACATCTCAGCCTTAGCACCTCCACAGACTGGATTCCCTGCCCACCTCCCTGCAACCCCCCAACAGGAGGCAGCAGAGCCTAGCGGCAGACGCGTGGAAGCTGGGGTCTTAGGGTGCCCCCCACCGCTGGGTGACGCTGGATGACGCTGGCCTCAGTTTCCCCTCTGTGGGCTGGAGGTGATGATGATAACGATACTTCTGTTCATAGGGTTGTCACAATGAATTAATGTGCAAAGTGCTGAGAATAGGGGTGCCCTGCTCCCCATCTGCTGGAAATGACATCACTACCATCCCCGCTTCTCAAGCCCCAGAGAGAGGCCGTCCTGGCTTCTGGTGTGTTTGGGGGGGCGGTGTGGAAAGAAACAGTGGAAGTCTGGGTGACTCATCTTCCAAAACATGTCCCCACCTTCATGTGCATCTCTCCGTCCAGGAGCACTCCCCGGTCCAAGCCGCGTCACTGTCACTGCAGCCTGGGACAACGGAGTAGCCTCCCGACCGGCCCCTGTGTGCCGTCCCTAGCCTGCCCTCCGTGTTGCCACCATGGCCATCATTTACCTGAGAGATTTATTATTTATTTATTTTTTAAAAGATTTTATTTATTTATTTGACAGAGAGACACAGTGAGAGAGGGAACACAAGCCTGGATCAGCATGCGACTCTTAATCTCGAGTCGTGAGTTCAAGCCCCACATTCGTTAGGCCTGGAGCCTACTTAAAAAAAAAAAAGTGAATCCCAGACAGCGCGCCACTTCATCCGTAAAGACTTCAGTGCAACAAAATAATGTGTAAACCCGAAATCAGATGACATTATTCTTCTGCAGAGCACCCTCCTGGGCCTCCACCTCCTCCCTGCTCCTCGCTGGGCTGGCCGTGTCCTCCTGGCCTGGCCCCACTGTTTCTTCCACTCTCCCCTTGCCCTTCTGTTGTCCACACTCACCAACTTCTCCCCATCCAGGGGCTTTGCGGTCCCTCTTCCCTCTGCCTGGATCTCCCATTTCCCAGATTTTTCATGAATGCTTCCCTCTGGCCATGTGCATCGTTGCTACACAAATGGATTTTTTTCCTACTGCAGTGAGAAGCCACGGAGGGACGGAGGCGGGGGGGCGGGGGGGGGGTAATCGTGACCTAGGTTGTATTTTGAAACCATCATTCTGGCTGCCTTGGAGGATGAGTTGTGGGTGGGGGTGGGGGAGCAGGAGGACCGTAGTCTGAGATAATTAAATGAGATGATAGCTATAAAGCACTCAAAGGCTGGTACACAGTCTGTTCCACAGGAAGAGAGCCCGGTCTAGGAGTATGCAGGGGCGAGAGTTCTTCAGTGTGGGGTTACCAGGAAGGCTTCCCGGTTCCAGGGGAGCGAGGCTGGAGGGATCCCCCTGGGGGGGGCAGAGCTGGGGTGCTGGGTGCCACCAGGACAAGCATGCAGGGTGAGGGAGGGAGGCTTGGCCGCCAGGGGGAGCCCTTGGACTTCCCTGGCTTGGGGACACAGGGCTGCCCCCAGGGGAAATGGCCTTGGGTGTCCCAGCTGCCTGTGTCCATAAATCCTGTCTTGCCACTTGTGTGGAGGGTGGTCTTGGGCAAGGCACTTGGCCTTCCCACACCTTGGTCTCTTCACTGGAGGGAAGAGAGACCCTTTGGGGGCCAAGCCTCGAACCTGATTTTCCCTGTGCCTTGGCCTTCCATTCAGACTCTCAAACAGGGACGCTGCTGCTCTGGGCACTGAACCAGCCAAAGCCCCTGCCCCCGGAGTAAAACGCTAGGAAGAGAGACTCTGAACCCCCTTTGCTGGGCAGCCTTCCCTGACCTTCCCAGGAGGGTCAGGTGCCTCCTCTGTGTTCCCACCACTTGCCTTCTTCCTTGCGTTCCTCACATCTCCCCCACCACAGTGTGAGCTCCTGTGGGTAAGGCAGCTGGATTCATCTCTGAATCCCCAATTGGTTGGCAAACAGTGGGTGCTCAATAAATACCTGATGAGCCAATGCTGAATGGGTCTTTCGAGCAGGCCAGGAATGGCTGCCTGCTCACTGCAGTCTCGTGGCCTCCAAGGCAGGGGGATAGCCGGGGACTCAAACCCATGGCCCCCCTAGATTTGGACATCCATGGTCTCCACCTCCTGTGAGCTCTCTAGAGCCTGGCTCTCTCCCTCCTGCTCTGCTTGGCCGGGACCCACTAACAGGGTTTGCCTTGGTCCGGAATCCCAGGCAGAGCAGCTTGGCCTTTCTCTTGGGAAGGAATATTAGCCGGGAAAGTTGTGGTCATGTTTGTGTTTTGAGGGGCCCCTGGCTATAGGGTGGAAGATGGCTGGGTTGGGGCTGGCAGTTGGCGGCGGGGGGGGCCTGTTCCTGAGAATGTGGGGAAGGGGCGCCTGGCCGGCTCAGTCAGCGGAGCAGGCGACTCCTCATCTCAGGGTTGTGAGTTTGAGCCCCACGTTGGATGTGGAGATTACTTTAAAATCTTAAAAAAAAAGAGTGTGTGGGGTGGTTGGTGCGACCCCAGGCTGAAGCCCAGTCTGTAGCTCAGGTAAGCAGCAATGCCTCTAGGTTTAGGAAGAATGCTAAGGGCCCAACATACTCGGGGCCAGTGCTGAACTTGGTCTTGGACGCCATGAGTTTGAGGCACCTGTGGCCCCTCCGCGGAGCCAAAATGACTAGATGGTTGGGAATGTTACCCCCCAAGGAGGGAGGGATGGAGACTGCAACCAGTTCTCGGGGGATGAAAGGACAGGAAGTCCCTGGCTGGGGCAGGGGGACAGGGAGGCCCTGACAGCCAAGCCCCCATTCCTTGTAAGTAGGGGTGCGGGGCAGAGGTCCCCCGGTCGTAAGCTGAGGATGAAAGCCATCCCTGTGGGTTGCCCCTCCTCCTACCTCCCCGGAAGGGAACAAAGCACCCAGTTTGTGGGGACAGCCTCCAAACTCTGGCTCACGCACGAGACTCAACCAGCCAGGGTGTGAAACCTGCCCTTTGCAGGCAGGTAGGTCCCGGCCCAGGCTGCCAGAGCCTGGCAGAGGAAAGGGCATCCTCCAAAGCCCCGATCCTCTATGCTGACGAGCAGAGCTGCTGTCCAGGGACAGTGGCGCAGGGTGGCCGGCCGCTCTGGCCGGGAGCTGGGACAAGCCCTTCCAGCCACAGTCAGCGCCGATACCCGTGATCGCACGCGCGGATGGGCTCAGGTGTGTGGCGGCGTCCCCCGGGAAGGAGAAACAAGAGACACAGGCTGGTTGAGGCCCAGCTGTCTGGACACATGGCGTGGCTCCGAGACAGGCAGAGGCCGCAGAGGGGAAAGGGGGCTGCTGGACCGACCACAGATGGACAGGACAGGATAGGCTGGAGAAACCCGGGCAGAGCTGGAAGGCAGGTGAGGACCACAGGGATGCTCTGATCGCCCTGCTCCCCACTCTATTTCTCCATCCTTGGCTCCTACGGGATTTCTAGATGATTCTAGGTCTCCCCATTCCACAGATGAAGAAGCAGAGTTCCAGAACATGCCACCCTTGCTCCAAGTACACTTGGTCTGGGAACACAGCTTTCCATGTTGCCCACCAGCTCTCACTGCCTTGGGAGTGAGAGCCTCTCTCGCTCCGCTGACTGAGCGAAGGCCTCGCTCCCCCTGTACTCCAGAGCACGTCTCCCCCTCCTGTGCCTCAGTGGCCCCACCTTTAAGGTGGGATCTAGTGCTGCTGTGTTGGGGCCGAGGTGGGGGTTAAGTGGGTTCGTGCGTTAAGCACAAGGACAGCGGCTGGCGCAGGACGGGCACTTCGTGTCAGCTCTGAGGGCTGGAACCTGGGAACCTGGGGACGTCATCCTGCTCGGGAGACAGAGCCCCGGGTGCACTTAGGCCTGGGGCTCCCCCGGGTTCCAGGGTGACATGGGGCAAGGGTTAGGGACGGTCCTGCCACACTGGCTGACTGGGTTTCCACGAGGCATGAGCTGTGCAGATCCACCGAGAAGTCAGTCCAAGCAGGTCCAGGCTGACCCGGCCACACCGGGCAGCTCACCTGATTAACGTGTTGGACTCAGCTCTCTCGTGCCTACATCAGGTTCTAAGCTTGCACCACCAAACAATTCAGAAAAGGGACATCTGCAGGAAGGCCCTGTCTCCAGGGGGTGTCAGGGATGCCCAGAGCCTGGGGTGCCCTCCCCCGCACCGAGCACGGGGCACGTTCGGGTGTAACAGTGAGGCCCCAGAAAGTGGGGCGGACACAGAAGACCCCAGAACCTGGTGTTACAGTAAATGCTGATGAACACGAAGCCCACCTCGCGCATCCCAGGAAGCGGCCCCTGGTGGGATGGTGGACAGGACACGGCCTACACTCATGGGGGGACACGGGTCTGAATGGAAGGCGGTCATTGCTTTAATTCGGGTCGGGATCCACACCGGGGCCCTGCCAGCCCCGCTGTAGTGGGATCACTGCCCACTCCATGGACATGATTGTTTACAAAAATAAATATGAAAAAGCAGCAACTCTTGAGTGATTGAGGAATTAATCTGACAGCAAGTAAATGTGTTGAAGCGTCCGGCACGCCTCCTAATTGCACCAAAAGGATCTGGAAGCACTTGGTTTGGTCTCAGAGGCAAAATGGAAGGAGGGGTGGGCTCGGCCCCCTCGGCCCGTCACAGTTCTGAGTCTGCGTACATCCCATTGATGAGATAGTCCACCTGCGTGTACTCTTTCTTCCTGTAACTCTCGTAGGCTTGCAGGGCTAACAGGACCAAAACTATGATGAAAAGAGTCACCCCGAGCAAGAGCACTGCCAGGAGGAAACCTCTGCTCACCAGAGAGGGGGTGAGGGGCTTGGCGGTGACCACCAGGTACTGGCCTTGGCTGCTGAGTGGGCACAAGGCTGTGGGTGGCATCTTTGAGCCCCCGGGACTCCCGGGCGCTGGGGCGGTGGACGCGGGACCAGGAGAGGTTTCAGGCAGCACCTGCTCGGGGCGCCGGGCTGTGCCGGGCCCCGCAGTCCCCCAGGTCGATGGAGCAGGGCTCGGCCGGGTCGTGGGGGACGTGGCCTCCCCCTTGGGGGTCGGGCTGCTGCGGGGCGCTGACGCTGTGCTGGTAGTCGGCTCCTGGGCCGGGGCCGTGGTGCGGGTCACCGCTATGGTGGCCGCGGGAGCCGTGGAAGCCACAGGGGGGCGGGTAGGCTCTGAGGTGCTGTTGGAGAGGGTGGGCATGGGCCCACTTGCCGTGCCAGCTGTGGGCCGGGCCGCTGATGCCTGGATGGCGGGGGCTTGCGTGGACACGTTAGGTGCTTGCGGGCCCGAGGGGGGCGTGGGGCTGGCTGTGGGGTTGCCAGGGGCATGCTGGGAAGGGCTGCGGGCACCCGCTGTGGTCCCAGCGGCAGGCTGAGCGCTGGTGGCCAGTGTCGTCAGGGTGGCTGTGCCCGGCAGGAGGCTGCCGCTCGGCTCCTGCACGCGAGGGACGCGGACGGTGGCGGAGGACGGGGTCCGCCCCGCCGCCGCCGAAGCAGGTGGCAGGGGTGCCCTGGAGGCTACTGGGTCAGGGGCATCTTCCGTCCCTGCGTCGTCTGTCCTGAGAGTTCTCCCTGCTGTGACCGAAGGAGAGCTGGCGTTGGCCGCCGGGCTCGCTGTGGCCAATGGGACAGGAGAAGGTGTCACCGCGGTCATTGTTTCAGACGTTCCATGAAGGACTCTCGTAACTGTCATCACAGATGCATCTTTCTCGTCCGGATTATCTGTCTTGTTGAGGACTGAGTGCCCTTGAAGTCAGAAAAGGGAGAAAAAGATACCATCACTTTCCATCCTGTGCAGGTAGATGATTGAGAGAGTGTCTTAATTTCTGGCCTATTGGCCTGACCTGGGTGGCCTTTCCCCGCAGCCCAGTGAGAACAAAGGAGGTGATAGGTGAACACCTTTCCCTCTTATCTTCCCCCTGAGCACACGGAGCCTGCTACCCCTCGGAGGGGCACTTGGCACTTTGATGTAAAAACTCCCTCGTTTTCTGAACCCTGAACCCATTGAAGTCTCAAGAGCTTCACTCTTTGATCCAATTCCCACAACCTCAGACAGAGTGAAAGTCTCACCTTAGAGGTGGGATTCACCATTAACAAAACCCATCAAACATGCACCCGGCTTTAGAAACCAGATAAATCATTGCCCAGGTATTCACACCATAAAACAATTCTTGGCTTTCTGCAAGGGTTTGTGGCAGGAATTCCTGGAGATGAGCAGTGCCTGGCATGGAGCAGGAGTGTAACAAAATATCTGATGTGTGAACAGATGAATTCGCCAGTGAAGATCAGGTTTATAGAAGAAATTTTGCAGGACCAAGTGAATGACCTTCTCAGGACTCAGAGGCCCAGTCCCTCGGGGGCTTTCTACCCAAGCTGGCCGTGGAAAAGTCTGGCCTGACAACCCTCCCCAGCGCAGCACCCGGGCGGCTCTGGGGCCCCCGACTCGCTGGCTTAGGCCTGCACGCGTCCCTTGGCCTCAGGGTGCTTTGGGATCACTGTCGGCCTGACCAGGAGTCACAGAGCTTTCTCACTTACGTGCATCCTTGATTGGCACCAGGCTCTCAGATAAGGACAAGGAGGAAATCCAAACGAGCACAAGGGCTGTCCACATCTTGTGGGTGAGCCAGGAGCAAGGCTGGGCGGTCCCTGAGGCTCCCAGCTGGCCACTCCTCAGGCTGCTAATGATTCCCTGCTGCTTGGCTGAAGGATCTGTGGTCAAGAAAGGTGTCTGGTCAGTAATGCACAGCCTCACCTGGGACATGGGGCATGGCACGGTGCCTACTGTGGAGGGTTCTGGAAGGTCCAGGGTGCAAATCGAGCTGAGCGCTTTGACCAGGGCCTGGCACCCAGGAACAGTGTGATGCGTCTCAACCACGGTGATCTAGTGATCTGTCCCATGCCTGCATTTGATGGGTTTAAAGGACTCCTTGACCCACTTTCACTATGTGTCTCAACCTTTGTAAGTGCCCACTTTCCTACCCAGAGTTCCTAATGTGAAAGAGCAGTAGAGAAAGGGCCAAGACCTGATCCATGCTCCCAGGGCCAAGGTCTTTTGATAACCAAGATCGGCCAAGGTCACATATCAGGCCCAATGTACTTCTGTACACTCCACAAGAGCTGACCACACCTTTCACATGGGAGATATCCTTTAGCTAGCCAGCCAGCTATCTCCCATTCATCTATCCATCCATCATGTGTCATCCATTCACCCATCTATTATCCACCCACCCACCCACCCATCCATCAATCACCCACCTACCCATCCACCCATCATCCATCCATCCACCCACCCACCCATCCATCCACCCATCCATCCATCCATCCATCCACCCATCCATCCATCAATCACCCACCTACCCATCCACCCATCCATCCATCCATCCACCCATCCACCCATCCATC
>NC_058413.1:4856881-4893227 GCF_002201575.2 Neomonachus schauinslandi | reverse complement strand
CCACCCATCCATCCATCCATCCATCCATCCACCCACCCATCCATCAATCACCCACCTACCCATCCACCCATCATCCACCCATCCACCCATCCATCCATCCATCCATCCATCCACCCATCCACCCATCCACCCATCCATCCACCCATCCACCCATCCATCCATCCATCCATCCAATATTCCCTGAGTGCCTGCTCATGTGCCGGGCAGTACATGTAGAACAAGAAGATAAAAGCCACACAACTCTTTCCTCCAGGGAGCCTGCCATCCAGTAGGAGACACAGAAAAGAGGTCACTGCAAGCTGTTGCAAGCATGGAGCAGAGGTGTGACTCAGTGCCTGGAAGCAGGCAGGGATGACACATGGGAAGGCCTTGATGTGTAAGTTGGAGGCTGGTCCTCTGTGTGGAGGCCCCAAAGGTGGGTGGGGGAGCACAGGGTGCTGTGGGGCTCAGAGGAGGCACTGAATTCTGGTGGGTCGAGGGGTGTGGCCAGGGAAGGCTTCCTGGGAAAGCAACAGGTGGGCCATGTTCTGAAAGATGGATGGAATCCACCTGGGAAGGAGTGGGGGAGGCGGGTGGGAGGGCACAGCAAATGACAGCAGCAGGGCCAGAGGCTGAGGGACAGTGTGCTGTGACCTGGGATTAGACCAGAGATTGGCGGGGGAGCTGAGGCAGGAAGGTGCTTGGGCAGCAGGGACAGAGGAGGGGCAGGCATGAGAGGAGCCCAGCAAGGAGGCGGCAGGGGTGGCAATGCAGGCAGGAGGAGACAAGGTCACAGGAGGCCGACGGACTGGACCAGGGGGTGCCACTGTGAGAGACAGAGGTAGTTGTGAGGACCTGGTCACCCAGCTGTCTGCAGAAACTTCCAGAAATGCCACAACAGCTGAGCCTCACCAAGAGGAGGACTGGGCGCAGCCAGAGCTGGCTTCCTGAGTGCACAGGGGTCGCCCCTCCCTCACCCTGGGGCCCTCCAGTGTGCTGGCAGGCTGGGGTCCCTCGCTGCAGGGGTACACTGGGGAGCAGAGGGGCCCACTGGCCTCAAGCGTCCCATCACTTTATGCCCTGCTGGTCCTGGGTGTGCCCTGATCCTGTCCTGAGACCCGCGTGGCTACCTGCAGGGCCCAGGTCCTCTCCAGACAAAGACACAGTCCCATGCAGTCATGACTGGTCCCATGACTAAACAGCTGATCCGGGCACAGGGCACACAGAACACAGGCCTGCTGGGAGTGGAGGGCAGGCAATGAGCCTGGGGCTCCTAAGGGCACCTCCGAAATCAGTCCTGCCTGAAGACACCCAAGGCCTTTGGTCTTTCCACTGGCCCTTACCATGAAGTTCTTTAGTTGCACAGAACGTCATGGAAGACAGCACTCGAGTCATGCTAAGTGAAAACGTCCTGACCGGCTCCTTACCTGACATGGAAGCTACCCACTACCCTCCCTGGCCCTGCAACTAGGCAGGCTCCTGGTGACTGGGGCAGGCTCACTCTTTCCATGAGCCCTGAGTCACAAATCAATCACTTTCACAAACCCCATCCCAGCTCTGATCCACATGCCATCCCACAGCTTCCAGAAAGATCCTTGGAACCCACAAAGGTGACCCAGCCTCCACTGCTCAGACCCCACTATCCCAGGATAACCTCCAAACTCATTAACATGGTCTTCAAAATCTGGCCCTGCTACCTCTGCCCGATGGGCCCAGCCCCACTGGGCATGTGGAATTCCTCCAGGTTCCAACCCAGTACCAGGCTTAGCCACCAGTCTGCCCCAACAAGCACATCCAGCCCTGCTGGGAGCTCCGCCAAGCAGCCCCTGCGTGGCAGAAAGGGACATGTAGAGAGTGGCCACACGGTGGTTTTCTATCTCCTGTGATCAGAGGGGACTGTGAGAAAGTGGCCCCATGACTGGAAAGCCCCACAAGCACAAACCCTTCTGGAAGTCTGGTGCATTCCTTGATGCTTCTCACCCCTTTGCAAGAGTCCCTAGCTTTATTTTAGTTTCAAGTTACACCTTCCATCCAAAACTGTCCGTAAGGGCTCCTGGGAGCTTAGAGGTCTAGAGGACTCAGCCCAGAAGCTACCGATCTGCATCTGTTTTCTTTCTTTTCTCTTCTTTTTTTCTTTTTTTTTTAAGATTTTATTTATTTATTCGACAGAGAGAGAGAGCCAGAGAGCACAAGCAGGGGGAGGGGCGGAGGAAGAGGGAGAAGCAGGCTCCCCACTGAGCAGGGAGCCCCACATGGGGCCCGATCCTAGGACCCCGGGATCATGACCTGAGCCGAAGGCAGACACCCAACCCACTGAGCCACCCAGGAGCCCCTGCATCTGTTTTCTAGACTATAAAAGTCATTCTTTGTTCTGACAGAAACAAGTGGGGGCAGGGTGGGGAGAGAAGAAACAAACCAATACCATAAGAAGAAAGAACTGAAACTGGAAGGTTTCAGGAACAAAGAACCCACACACCCCACGAGCTGAGGCAATGCAGTTGGGCTCTCAGTAAATAAATGTATTTAAATGGCTCATTCTTTGGCCAGTCACATCTACAGAAGGCATTTAAAATGCTACCACTGCTGAGCCCAACGTGCTCCCTGCATGGACCTGGGGTCCGCTGGGGTGGGATGACGTGACCAGGGCTTCTTGCATGTACCACAGGCCTTAGGCCTTCTGCTGCCCGCCTCACCACAAATCTCTAGGGCAGGGTCAGCAAACTTCTTCTGTAAAGAGCTAGACAGCAAATGTTTTAGATTTTGTGGGCCACACCATCTCTGTCTCAGCTACTTAAGTCAGCTGCTGCAGTGCAAAAGGTGGGCCATTTGTAAATGATGGGTGTGGCTGTGTCCCAATAAAACTTTATTTACAAAAACAGACAGGAGGTGGGACTTGGCCCATGGGCCCTAGTTTGCCAACCCTGCTCTAGCACTGGAATGAACTTCAGAGTGGATAATTCAGCTAAGGGACGGAGGAACCGATTCACTGCGCCCAGTGGATTTCCTCCTTCTCTTTCAGTTCCTCATGCGGAACAGACACGGACTGGACTGTCTCGTTAGTGGTCTGGGGACAGCCTCTAGTCTGTCTCTTCCTGGGAATGCTGCTGCCAGGCGGCTCCTCCTTCACCCCCAGCATCAGTAGGGGGTAAGCATTGCGATATTTCAACACCAGGCCAAGAGAAAACCTCTTGCGGTACCCAGTGTTTGTGTCAGAAGAACAGAAGAGGGCCACAGAGGACCACATGCTCCCAGCCCCTGCTGTCCATCCCTGCTCGTGGCCCCACCCTGCCAGGCTACCTGGGAGGGCAGGACCTCTGACGGTGAAGCGCCACAGAACAGGGCCCTCCTGGTTGCGGCAAAGCTTGGGCCCTCTGGCCCTCGGGGCCCTCTCTGGGCTCACTGTCCCGACACTGCAGGCAGGGCCACGGACACTCACCAGACGCAGTTGCTCAGGGCGTGCTCTCGAGCTGGGCCGTTGTCCTTGCTGGAGAGCGGCGGGCTTGGCTCCGTGTGCTTGCTGGCTGAGGTCTGGCTTTGCAGGAGGCGAGAGCAGCTTCGAGGAGCACTTGCTGGCCATGGCATGCTTTGCGGCACACGTGGGACACGGGCAGATGCCCCGCTCTGGCAACAGACGCATCTACGGTTTGAAAAAAGAGTAAATATTCCTTAGGAAAAGCATACGGGGGAAAAAACCCGGGCGGGGCGGGGAGGCACTGAAACAGCAGCCTTGAACAGATCATTGTGCTGGGAAGGAGTATTAGAACTTTCAACGTCAAGACTTACGAGGTAGCACTTTCTACTGCTGGAATTTCTTCAAAGGAAGCAAGTGGATGGATGTTTAAAGATGAAGGTCTAAAAAGGTGTTCATCGCGGTGTTATAACAGCAAAACAAGTGGAACGGTTATAGAAGATACGGTCCCAACCACATATAAATACTACGGCAGCCGTTCAGAAATACACTGGCTGGCTCCGTCAGGTGGAGTGTGTGCCTCTTGATCTCGGGTTGTGAGTTCAAGCCCCGCATTGGGTGCAGAGATTGCTTAAAAATAAAATCTTGAAAAAATACATAGCTTTCTATTTATTGACACGGGCCGCATGCATCATTAGATGGAAAAAAGCAGGTCATACAACAGCATACACACCGTGACTCTCTTTTTATTTAAATAGACATTTGTTAAGGGGTCTGGAGAGATTTACACCAGAGCATTAATGATGGTTATGCCTGGGGAATGAATTTACTGGTGATTTTCTACTTCATATACATACATATACACATATGTGCGTGTATATATATATACATACATATCTTTTTTTTTTTTTTTGCACAAGCATGTATCGCTTTTGGAAAACATTTCTGAAAGGCTCATGAAAGAAACCAATGTCCGATTTTCTTCAAGTATTTTGAGCTCCGGGGCAGAAAGGCACAGAGTAACCCCACTGGATAGAGTTTCACGTGTAGATTTTAATAATTTACAGAAACTCTATAATTTACATATCAGGAATTGCATTTTTCTAGGAGCCAACCAAAACTTTAGAGGAACCAGGAGGACAGTTGTAATGCAAAGATAGTAACCGGCACAAATGTGATTCTCTCATTGATGAATATTTAATGTAAACTCGGGAGATTATGAAATAGCTCTCACTTCCCACAGGGCCAGATATTAGGAGGTGGTGATGCGTGAGGAGCGCCACGGGCCCACAGGTGCACGCACAGCCAACGACACACGCAAGCACACGCACACACATGCCCACACGCTGCCACATATGGATACATGCATGTGTGTGCAACACAAAGGTGAGTGCATAGATGGAGCATTTTTCTAAGACTATGTCAAGAAACTCCACAAGTTTCTCAGGAAACTTCTACTGGACACCGTCACTGCTTATTCACTCCCAGCCGGTGGGGCCAGTGATCATCCCCACAGAGATGGAAAGTGGCCACTGTAGAGCCCAGACCGGGTCCTCCCCTCGCTGGGCCATGACCCCACCTCTCTGGAATGGGCCTGCCTCCACTTCCCAAAAGCATATTCTAAATGTCAAGATTCACGTGTGAGGACCTGCACTAATCTTTGTAAGTTGACTCACAATGGACAAACCCTTAACAAGATTTAAAATACTTTGTCTTGCAAAGGCTTTAGGGAGCCTTAAGCGAGGGGCCGGCCAGTTATTCTCATTATTAGGGTGCAGGGAGACTAGGTAGACCGAGGCCTCACACTACAATAGGTGGAAAGGAAAGAGCCCCCTGGGGCAAGAAGGGAATAAACAGGAAAGAATTAAGTTATTATTAAGTGGAAGACCCGCAGATGGAAAGACAGGAGTGAGGCTGGTGCTGGGAGTCCCTCTTTTTCAGGGTCAGCTTCCCACAAGTTCAGCTGGGAAGGGGCAGCACCCCTGGAGCCAGGTGACCCTTCATCAGAAAGGCACCCCCAGACTGTGGCCCTAGGTGTCAACTTCCTGATCCTTTTCTGGTTCATGATCTCGTGATGCCTTCTAATACCTCCTGTCTCTGAATTCTTATGTTTCCAACCTTGGCTTGATTTTTTCTTTAAAAGATTTCATTTATTTATTTGAGAGAGAGAGAGAGAGCACAAGCAGGAGGAGCTGCAGAGAGACATGGAGAAGCAGGCTCTCCACTGAGCAGGGAGCCTGACATGGGGCTCAATCCCAGGACCCTGAGATCACGACCTGAGCTGAAGGCAGACGCTTAACTGACTGAGCCACCCAGTTGTCCCTTGGCTTGATTTTTTTCAAAAACTCTTTTAGGAACCTGTTTGTTATATGCTGAGTCCTGTGTGCAGGTTACATGGAATCAGACTCCAAATTGCTGGATTCCTTTTCCTGGCCTAGACAGGTTCCTAAGATCTAATACAAGTAATCCTTAGGCTTGGTAAGGGATTATAAGTGTTACCCCCACATTCCATCACTCTAGTAAGATTTAAATCAGCAGCAACATGGCCTCGGGCCCTACTCCGAGCTGGAGAAGCTTTATAAACCAAGGAGCAGGAAATGCGGAAACAAATACAGGGTAAACCACAGATACCTAATCCCAACACATTATCTGGCTGAACTTTGGCAGCAGGACCCAAGGAACACAGGTTTGTGGTTTTGCGTATATAGACCTTGCCCTGTGGTCTAAAGGACGTGCCTTCCTGGCAGATGGGAACCTGAAATGGATATCGTTTTAATTACATTGTTTGCTTCCAAGTTTCTGTAAGTTTTGATATCACAGCTAAATGCTGATCAAAGGCTAGTTTTTGCTGGCAATGTGGTGTGTAAATCTGGCATTCCCTTGTCCATGAAGCAAGTCCAGCATATAGGTGGAAAATTCGTATTTTAAATACTTTCCTCACCGATTTCATTGCAATTTTTAGAGATGCTTCCTCTAGGGGGTAAAAATAACTGCACGTCGGTATAGGCAGATTTCTAAGCATGATGTTTATGTCTTATGGCAAACCATGTGGGTGCTGATTCCTCCTGTCAGCCTGATCGTTGACTGCACACAGTAAGCAGCCACGGGGCTCTCACACCCGGGAGGGAGGCAGGCAGATGGAAAGGCACAACCCCCTCCCAGATGGAGGGCCTGGGGGGAAGGCCTGGGTCACCCAAGAGACCAACTCTTTCTTGGAGGGCAGCACTTCTGGGGCCCAGCCTTGCCCCGGGAAAACCTTTCAGTTCCCCGCGCATATGGGAGTGTCCCGACTCTCCCACCCTCCGCTCCCAAACTCAAACACGCCGGGCCTCTTCCTCGGTTTGGGATCCCCCTGCAGCCCTCCCCCTCCCTCCAGCCTCTCGATCCCCCATCCGTCCCTTCCTCTCTCCTGTCCTCCTCGTCTTGCACCTGCGTCCCGACTGATCTTTTCTCGGTCCCCCTCCTGCCTCTCATGCCCCCATTCAAGCCTCCTCCTGCCCCCACCTCCCTCTTTCGGTCGCAAGCCGGTTCAGGGAGCCGTGACAACAGCTCCCCGGACGGCGGCGCGGGCCCCTTACCCGGGCGCGGCAGGCCTGCGGCGGCCGGGCGGCCGTCGGACGGCGGGGAAGTGCCCGCGGCCCGGCGTGGAGACGTGGCCGGCAGCGGAGCAGCGCACCCGAACCAAGACTGCTCGAGGCAGCCGCCCCAGCTCAGGCCCCGCCCAGGCCGCCCCGGAACTGACGTCACCAGAGGCGGGCCCGGGAGGGCGGGGCAGCTCCGGCCGGAGCACGGAGCAGCCCGGCGGTGCCAGGCGCAGCCGAAAGGGAGCCGGAAGCGGGGGGCGTGGCTGCCCCTCAGGCTCCGCCCAGTACGGGGCGGCTCGGGCTCGGGCTCCGTCGCGCTTGTGGCCGGAAGCGGCCAGAAGAGGCTATTTCGGACGGGTGTCCGGCGGAAGTGGTGGCGCTCCGCCTCGGCTGCTGGGCTGTGGGGCCCGACGGCGCGCAGGGGCCCGCCCTGGGGGTGGCCCACACTCCTGCGCTCTTCCCTCACACGGTCCAGCCCTGGGGGTCCAGTTAGTAAGGAATCGTGGGGATGGGGGCTACGGTGCTTTGAGCGCTTACCACGTGCCGAGCCCCGCGCTGGGTTCCGTGATTTACCTGCCAAGTTCGTTGATTTAATTCTGCGACAGCACTCTAGGGGCTCTGTGACTGTTTTACAGATGCAGAAGCTGAGACTCAATATTTAGTAATTGTAAGACGCGGGATGACAATGGGGCCAAATAGGGCATAAAGGAAAGTGTATAGGACTTGACTTAGAAGTAGGCTTTGCAAATGACTAGTTGTGTGACTGAATCCCGCTCTGTGTAAAACCCTCTCAGGACCCCCAGGTCCAAAGAAAGCCCGTCTGTGAAGGATGATCTCGTGGGAATAAACAAAAGGCTTTATTTTCAGTCTGTTGTGTAACCTGTCTTGAGGTCCTGGACTAAGAAACTGAACCAGACGGTGTGCAAAGACGAGATCACCTCCCTGCTCTGAGCTCCGGGAGCTCCTGAAATGCAGTTTAGAGCTGCCATCTCCAGTTCAACCTCATAGTTTCAAGTCGTGTAGAACTTAGCCTGCAAAAACAAGTTTGCAGAGACCCAGGCCAGTTGGGAGGGTTTGTGAAGACAAGATCCTCTTGCTTTGTGTTTGCTTTGATTTTCCCAGCTCGCTCGGATCTAACATGAGAAGTGCAGTATCTATGTTCAGGAGAAAATACACCCAAATAGCCGGTTGTAGTTCTATGCCTGTCTTCCTCAAAAATCAACGTCTGTGACTGTTTTCCTCTTTGGTAAAATCAGGACAATCTTTACTGTTGGGGCTGAAATTACAAAGATAAAGACACAAGCCTCCTTCTCTAAGAGCTCATAGTCTAGGGCAGGGGTCTGCTGGCCCTCTGTCTGCTTTTGTAAATAAAGTTTTATTGGGATACGTTTATACCCTTTATATATTGTCTAGGCTTTTGCCCTGCAAGGGCAGAGTTGAATAATTGCAGCAAAAATTGTATGACTCACAACACCTGAAATATTTACTGCCTGGTCCTTTACAGAAAATATTTGTGAGCCCCCAGCCTAAGGTGTTACTAGAAAATGGTTTTCAGATAGCAATGGAACTATGTTTCCAAGATGGTCCAGAATACAGGAAAGCTCATTCTCTTGTAGAGGAACCTTGCACCTTTTCAATGGATTGGGGTCATCTGGAAGCTAGGGTTGAGCACAGCTTTGGGAACTGCCTGGCTGCTTCTGCAGGGTATCATGAAGAGTGGAGCAGGGCTAGTGTCCTGCTGTAGATGGCTGCGATGCAATAGGTTAAGAGAAAGCTTTTGTCTCAGGGTACAGATCATCTCAGGGCTTTCTATGCAAATACAGCAGAGCCCAGTGCTCTTAGTCATTGAACTACATTATTATTTGAGTATAGTCCATACTAGATTTCACATGCAAAGAGCTCTGGAGTAACCCTGCCTGGCTTCAAACCCCAGCTCCACTTTTCGGCTGAGTGAGAGTGAGTGAGAGGCTTAGGCTTTCTGTGCCTCAGTTTTATCTTTACTCATGGTAGTTCTGTTCAGCAAGGTCTCCATGAAGACCGACTTAGTGAATTCTGAACCATCACTCCTAGGGAAAAAAACAAGGGCAGTATTTCCCTTCATGCTCAACCCTTCATTGTCATTATTAATCGAAGGTTCCTTTTTACTCTGTAAACAGAAAATTAAGGACATGAAAATTATGAGACTTCGTAGAATAAAGATGGATAATGATGAGGATAGAAATATAATTCTGTATGCATTATTGGGCTGCTGTTCCTGACCTGTCACTTACAGTGCTCAGAAATATTAAGTTTGGCAATCTCCTAGGTATTTACCCAAAGGAAGTGAAAACATATGGACCCACAAAGACCTGCATGAAAATGTCTACAGCAACTTTATTCACAATTGCCGAAAACTGGAAACACTCAAATGACGATCAGTGGGTGAGAGGATATAAAATTTCGGTACATCTATACAATGGACTACTACTATTCAGCCATGGAAAGCAGAATCACTGATAACAGTCACCAACACTGAAGAATCTCAAAGGCATTATGCTAAGAGAAACCAGACAGAGGAAACTACAGTTAAGGAAGGTCATTGAGAGGACATGACCTCCGGTTGATCTGTGAGCTGGACACGGGCACTCAGAGGCTACTCAGCCTCTCTCTCGTCCTTGGAATGTGGGTTCTGGTTGGCTTTCCCGCTCCCAGAGGCTGCTCCAAGGATGTAGGCTTGAGATGGTTGACGTGGTGTTGAGAACACCTGTGCGGTGTATGGGACTGAACCTTGTTAAGGCCTCTCTATAAACTTCCAAGATTCGGCAGCTGGTGCAGGGATTCACTCACATTGATGCCACTCAAGACAAACCTCATATGTAAGTTCCCTTCACTTACTGAAACTGCCACCTACCAACCTGGAGCGGCCTTTCTCTTTCTTTGGTCTCTTCCTGCCCTCTGCATTTTGGGGCCAGTTTCAGATTATACACGGGAAGCTCCCAAAGAGGTTACAAACCGACAACTACATACAGTATGATTCCATTTATATGACATTCATGAAAAGACAAAAGTATAGAAACAGAAATCAGTAGTCACCAGGGGATGGGAGAGGGAACAGGAATTGGCTTAGATTTGCCAAATAAAGTACAGGTTGCCCAGCTAAATTTGCTAAAGCTGGCAACTCTAGATTGACTACAAAGGAGTATAAGGGAATTTTTGGGGGTGATGTGGATATTCTATATCTTGATTGTAGTGATGGTTGCACGACTGTATACATTTGTTACAACTCATGAAAATGTGAATTTTACTGAATGTAAACTATGCCTCAATACATTTAACTGAAAAACAAAACAAAACAAATGTTCTGCTGTAAAGAAAGGCAAAAATTAAAGGATTGTGATGTTAGTTACATGCATGTGTGTAAGTAGAACTGAACACTTAAAATGTACGCATTTTGTTGCATGTAAATTATACCCCAATAAATTTGTGGTTTTTTAAAGATTTTATTTATTTATTTGACAGAGACAGAGATAGTGAGAGAGGGAACACAAGCAGGGAGAGTGGGAGAGGGAGAAGGAGGCTTCCCACCGAGCAGAGAGCCGGATGTGGGGCTCAATCCCAGGACCCTGGGATCATGACCCAAGCCGAAGGCAGATGCCCAATGACTGAGCCACCCAGGCGCCCCAATAAAGTTGGTTTTTAAAAAATTACACGAGGGATAAAGAGTGTCATTTCGTGGGCGCCTGGGTGGCTCAGTAGGTTAAGCATCTGCCATCAGCTCAGGTCATGATCTGAGAGTCCTGGGGTCGAGCCCCGCATCGGGCTCCTGGCTCAGTGGGGAGTCTGCTTCTCCTTCTCCCTCTGCCCTTTGACCCCACTTGTGCTCTCTCTCTCTCAAATAAATAAATAAAATCTTAAAAAAGAAAGAAGAATTTCACTTCAAATTGATAAAAAATCCAACACAGTAGGAAGATGTAACACAGGGTTACCTGGGTAGCTCAGTTGGTTGAGTGTCTAACTCGATTTCAGCTCAGGTCTTGCTCTCAGGGTTATGAGTTCTGGCCCCACATTGGTCTCCACACTTTAAAAAAAAAAAGGAAGATGTAAGATTTCTAAATATTCTAAACGGGAATACACCCAATAATAAGACCTCAAAATACACAAAGCAAAATTGGCAGAGGAGAAATAGAAAAAACCCCAACGTAGGGAGAGATTTGAGTATGTTCCTTTTAGTAATGTATAGAACAGAGAAAACAACAGCAGCAACAACTATAAAGATCATTCAAAACTTGAATGACACAACTGATAAATCCTGGCCTCATGGACATATAAAGATCACTCCACCAATAACTGAAGAGTCAGTAGCATTAGTGGATGTCCTGAGGGAAAGGATTAAGAGTATGATTTATCAGGGCACTTGCATGGCACAGTTGGTTAAGCATCTGACTTTCAGGTCATGATCTCAGGGTTGTGGGATTGAGCCCCGTGTCGGGCTCTACTCTCAGTGTGGAGTCTGCTTGTCCCTCTCCCTCTGCTATCCCCCAACAACCCGCTTGTGCTCTCTATCTTTAAAATAAATAAAGAAATCCTTTTAAAAAAATGCTTATCAAATTTGCAGCTAACACTGGATTTTTAACCAGTTGTGTCTTGGCTCACCCTCAACCCTTGGGTTGGCCCCACAGGGCCACCTTGTCCAGGGCTCTGTGGAGGGTGGCAATGCAGAGAAAGTTCTGCTGGCAAACCCTGGGGGCCCCCAGGCAGCAAATACAGATACTCCACTCCACTGCAAAGTTCTCCAGTCTAAGGAGAGACCATTACCAGCATCTCTTTCAATGCCGCAGAACCTCCTGCTGCCTTCACGGACAAGGGCTGCATGTTGCTGGGGGCGTTCGTATTCCAGAAACCTAAGGAGCATGGCTCAGAGTCCAAGAAATGAAAAACTAAGGGTGCAGAGACTTTGAGGTCAAGCAGGGACTCTCATCAGAAATGGCTGATTTAAAAAAAAATTGGTTTTAAATATTATCTCCTACTTATGCAAACAGCATATCTTGAATATCCTGATTTCCAGAATTTTGAAGAGATCGTTGTTGAAAATCTTGATCAAGAATTCTGAGTGGTCATTGCAAGCAAGTGTTCAGTATGTATGGCATGGAGGGAGAGGAAATGGCAGGAATCTCTATTACAATTTAGTAAAAAATGGCTAACATGGTTTGATAAAAATTCTCAGTAAACTAGGGATAAGAGAATCTTTACTCAAAATGATAAAGAATGATTATTTCAAACTATTATCCCACATCATACTTATTGATTAAAATAAAATAAAACAAACTGGAGCTAGTCCTAGAAAGATCAGAAACAGGATAACCATTCTCAAGCTCGTGTGAACGTTGTTCTAGTCAAAGGAATGAGACAAAAACTACAAGGTTTTCTTTTAAAGACAAGCTTTCATTATTTACATGAGATATTATTAACTACCTAAAATGTCTAAGAGAGTCAACTTAAAAGTGAATTAAAAGTTATAAGAACAAGTCAATCATCTGTCTGGATACAAAATAAATACATGTCAGTAGATTTCTTGTATACCAACAGTAACGAGCTAAAAACGTTTTAAAAAATATATTTATTTGTTTGTTTGTTTAAAGTAGGCTCCACACCCAACGGTGGGGCTTGAACTCATGACCCCAAGATGAAGAGTCACATGCTCTACCCACTGAGCCAGCCAGGCACCCTTAAAAAATTTTTAATGTCGGTTACTCTGGTAATAAAATTATAAAATACCTAGAGATATGTTAGTAGAAACATTCAGGACTTAAGCAGGCTTTCTAATTTGCTTTATATGGAGAATTTAAAAATAAACTTGAGTAAATGAAGAGGTACATCATGTTTCTGGACAGGAAATTGAAATCTCATAAAGATGTCAATTTTCCCAAGTTAATCCACAGGTTTAATGCAATTCTAATAAAAAACTCATTTTGTATTCTTTTGGAACTTGCGAAAATAATTCTAACATTTGGGATGCCTGACTGGCTCATCTGGTAGAACATGACTCTAGATATCCGGGTCATGAGTTCAAGCCCCATGTTGGGCGTAGAGCCTACCCAAAAAGGCTCCATGCCTTGAAAAATGCGCATGGAAGTGCTTCTCTTCCTCTGCATCAGGGAAAATGTGCCTCTACTTCTCCTGGGCACTGCCTTCTACCAACCTCCTCCTCCCACCTCCTCCCCCACCCCTCCTTTGATATCATCAAGGGGGACTCCATGGTTTGTGTGCTCTGACTTTCTCTGTCCCCATCACGGTGACCTTCCTGGCTTCTCCACCTCAGTTGGCCATCCCAAGGCCACAGTCGGGACCCTGTCATCATTCATGGGCAGAGGATCCCCACTCTTGAGCCATCCTTCCAGCTGTCCCACCTCGTTACTCCCACTGCACCTGTCCATGAGCCTCATCCTCACCTGCAGCCCCTTCCCCTTTCTGCTTTCTTGCCCTTTGCCCTGCTGTCCTCCAGCTGGGATTCTGCGATCCAACAAGGAAGTCACTCTTTTGCCAACAACTTCACCTTCCTTGTCCTTCAGCACACCCATATGGCAACACTACACCGCTGGATGAGTCCACCTCTCTACCTCTTTCATGCCTACACCTGGGTGCTGAAGAAGATCCGTGGTGTGCGGACTTGGCAGGGCCCTCTGGGCTGCCAGAAATCCCACACTTTCCTGGGAGGCCCTTTGCTTCCACTTCCTTCCACCCTCTTCAAACCTCCTCACTCACTCTCTCCACCTACACACAGGCAGGCCTGGTCCACAGCCACTCTTTCCTTCTCCCTTTCTATCAAGTTGGAAGAGGAGTTCTCGCCTGTAAAAGATGATCTCCTCACCTGGTCTCCAGTGTTTCCTGTAGAACCCGAGCCTGCCAGCTAACCACTCCCCTTCTCTCTGGTCCACCTCTCCTTCTCTACTGGCGTCTTCCCGTTAACAATGCAACACTTGAGTTCTCATCTAAATTCCTGAGGTGGATGTTTATTCCGTTGACTTTCCACCTTGTCTTTTTTTCTAAGATATGCGTGTGAGACTAAAAACGTCCTGTATATGCTGCTTTCACTTTACCTCACAGTTTGGGGATATAGTATTCTCATTATTTTTTAGTTCAAAATATTTCTCAATTCCTATCTGAATTATTCCTTGGATCCATTTTTTACTTGAGTGTGTGTTTCTTAATTTCCAAACAAATGGGGATTTTCCAAATTTTTATTTGTTTTTGATTTCTGGATGAATTGCACTGTGGTCAGAGAGTATGTTCTGTAGTATTTTAGTCCCTTGAGATTTGTTGAAACTGCTTTATGAGCCAGTATATGGTCACTTTGCACAAATATTCTGAGTGTGCCTGAAAAAAATGTGTGATCTTCAGTGCTCTATATAAATAAATCATAAATAAATCAAGCCGTTCGTTATTTATGTTTTTCAAATCTTCTATATCCTTACTGATTTTTTGTGTACGTGTTCTGCCAGTTAGTGAGAGAGAAGGGTTAAAATATCCTGTAGATTATAGATTTTCCTTTTCTCCTTGCTGTTCTATCAATTTTTGCTTTACTTACTTAAAGGCTGTGTTACCAGGTGCATATCAATTTATTTATTTATTTTTAAGATTTTTATTTATTTATTTATTTATTTATTTGAGAGAGAGAAAGCACGAGCAGGGAGAGGGGCAGAGGGGGAGGGAGGGAGAATCTAAAGCAGACTCCACACTGAGCAGGAGCCAGGCTTGGGGCTAAATCCCAGGACAGCGAGATCGTGACCCAGGAAAGCAGCCTGCTCTAAGACTTGTGGGAAGCCATATCGAGATCTCTAGTAATAATGCAGGAAGTTAAACAATAGCTTCTGTAACAACCAGCCCAGTATGGCCAGGATTTGATTAATAAGTGCCAATTTCCATCATTTTTGTCCCTGCTTCCCACTTAAGGCCAAGCACAAGTCTGCCTACAACTTCCCAGGCCAACAGCCCCCAATCAGGGCACACCTGGAGCCTCCCCACCACCACCCCGCGTAAAACCTCCCCGCCTGCCCTGAGTCTCTGCTAAACATAAGTGATGGTGATTGACTCCCTTACTGTAGCAAGCTTGACCCTGGCTTGTTTCATTTGGGTGATCTTCGTTTATTTTCACACTTGCTGTTCATCTCTTTGACTACAACAGAAGCGACCCTCCTCAGGGGCTGCAGAGCCTTCCTGTCCACCACATGGGCACCCTGGCTTGCAGCTGAGAAAAGACAGCGCCCTGCCCCGACACACCTCCTCAGAGGGCCCAGCTTGCTGAGTGCTTTGCGGCCAGGCCCCTTGAACAAAGGCTCCCTTGTCGTCCGCTACGTGTGGGCTTTCTGCTGCCCAAGAGACACATTTGCAATTAGGTTCCCTGGAAGTCAGACTCTGAGATGCCAGGATTTGTGTGCGAGAGGTTTATCGTGGAGGTTTTCGGGAATAGACCCCCTGTGGGGAAGTGCACACGCAGAACTGGACAGAAGAAACAGCGGGTCTGAGATGCAGACGGAGCACAGCCTCAGCTCATGCTACAGGGATCTCTGCAGCGGGGACTAGGGGCCTGAGCCTTTCCCCGCCCCCTCCACCCCACATCAACCAGTCGTTGAATGCAGCTGCCCCGGGAAGGGGCCAAGACCTTGGAACAGGCAGCTTCCATTGTCCAAGAGCAAGTTCAGGAGAGGAACTCCACTGGGAGCAGCCGGCCGCCCGCACTCCCAAGAGGCCGGGGAATGAGTGCTTCAGTCCCGGGGGAGGAAGGATGTGAGGGGTCTGTCAGGCTGCACCTCAGAACCCCAAAGGGGCGCCTGGGTGGCTCAGTTGGTTAAGCGACTGCCTTCGGCTCAGGTCATGATCCTGGAGTCCCAGGATCGAGTCCCGCATCGGGCTCCCTGTTCGGCAGGGAGTCTGCTTCTCCCTCTCGCACTCCCCGTTTGTGTTCCCTCTCTCGTTTGTGTTCCCTCTCTCGCTGTGTCTTTCTCTGTCAAATAAATAAATAAAATCTTAAAAAAAAAATTAAAAAAAAAAAAAAAAGAACCCCAAAGCCTACCCTACCAGAAGCCAAAGGAACCTGCACATTTGTATTGGCCGAGAAAACAATGGCAGTCGGTTTGCGGACTTCAGTACCTCAAGGGAGTGAGGTCAAGCCGAACGAGGTTGCTCCCATGGGGTCAGAGCTCACAGAACAGGCTGAGAGAGAATAATGTGCGCCTCAAAGCGGATGCACGTAGGCCGTGGACAGTTTCCCAAAACCAAAAGACATCATTTCCAACATAATAAATTCAAAAGAGGAAATATATATATAAAAAAAAGTAGTCACAGGTGAAAACCTTCTGAAAGATCAGATGGAAAAGCTGAGAACAGAAAGCAAAATTATAGTGAAAATGGAAATTAACACGAAAGAGAGCAGAGATCTGCAAGTCAGATCTGGAAGCCCCCTCCCTGAAGGATGGAACTTCCAGAAAGGAAAGGGGGGTAGAGATGGAGTAGGGATGGCAGCAGTAACAGAGCTGGCCCCAGCCTCTGAGAGTCTTCCCTGGCCACGGTCTCCTGCAGCCACATCTGAGGTGTATCCTTGGGGACTAGGCCCTCCCTGGGGGATGTCCAGCTTTGGCAGCCCACGTCCTGCCTGTAAAAGCTTGCAGGCCTACGGGTCACTTTTGTTTCTGGGTTTTTTTTGTTTTGTTTTGTTTTTGTTTATTTATAATTTATTTCTGAGTGAGAGAGAGAGTGAGGGAGAGGGAGAGAATCCCAAGCAGACTCCACACTGAGCACGGGGCTGACCAGGGCTGACCTCACGACCCTGAGATCATGACCCAAGCCGAAACCACAAGTCATACGCCCAACGGGCTGAGCCACTCAGGTGCCCCAGGTCGCTTTTGTTTTGATGCTCCAACTGTATGGGGTTTTATTTTATTTTTATTTTTAAGATTTTATTTATTTGACAGAGAGAGAGAGAGCACAACAGGGGGAGCAGCAGAGGCAGAGGGAGAAGCAGGCTTCCCGCTGAGCAGGGAGCCCGATGTGGGGCTCGATCCCAGGACCCTGGGATCATGACCTGAGCCAAAGGCAGACGCTTAACAGACTGAGCCACCCAGGAGCCCCTGTATAGGGTTTTAAAGTCTGGTCTCATGACTTCTTTGGCAAAACAGTTCCCTCTAAGCCTTAGAGGCCGACTTTTGACCTGTTTGTTTTCGGGCTGGTTTCCTGCACCAGGACCCACAGCCGCAGCGCTGTCCTCAACACCCTCAGCCAGGCCTGCACTTCCTTGTCCTCTGACCGCCCAAGCTGCCCTCCTCGCAGAGCCTGGTCTCTGTCCCCGAGCTGAGCATTTGGGGGTCTTTGCACTTACAACTCCTGGTGGCCTTGTTTCATGCTACAAAGTGTCTGGAAGCAATTGGACTTTCTTCACCCACAAGGCTCCAAATTTCCGGACTCTTACTATTTTATTCCTTTTGCTTGAGAAAGGTTCATTTTGCCTGAGCCTATCACTTCCTTCTAACACTTGGCTAAGAGTGAAGGAACAGCCAGGGTGCATTGTAAGTGTTCTGGTGCCCGCCCTCCCCCGGGTGCACAGGCTCTGTAGGTATGTGGCTGATCTCCCAAGTCATCACGGGCGACCGTTGAACCTAACGCCCGCCTCCGGGTTACACGGGTCTGTCTGGTACCCATTTCCACCCTGCCCACTGCCTGGCTGCTGAGCCAGCACCATATAATTTAGTTTCTCCCTCCCGTTTATTGTTTTAACAGTAGCACCCCACTTCCAGGACCAGTTTGGTATTAGGATGATACTGTCTGCCGTGAGAGTGGGTTACCCTATTGGACTTTAATGTTACAAAGTTCAGAATGCTAATTCATACGCTTTCCGATTCCACGCCGCAGGTAACCTTTGCGAAACCACCACTTGCTGGTTCCAGTGAAGAAACAGAGAGACCAGCCACAGTTACTTGAAAAGGTTGCCAACACACTCTTCTCTCTCCAGCTCTGTGAACGTGTGAGGCCCTGTTTTCTTCATATACTCAACCCAAACAACATTTTGCAATACATTGAACGCAGAAATAGATACGAGAGGCCAGACATTAAAGAGATCTGTGAGCATTTAAAACAATGTTGGGGGGGCGCCTGGGTGGCTCAGTCAGTTAAGCGTCTGCCTTCGGCTCAGGTCATGTTCCCGGGGTCCTGGGATCGAGTCCCGTGTCGGGCTCTCTGCTCAGCGGGGAGCCTGCTTCTCCCTCTCCCACTGCCCCTCCCCCCTGCTTGTGCGCACACACACTCTCTCTCTCAAATGAATAAATAAACTCCTTAAAAATAATAACAAAATAAAATAAAATAAAATTTAAAAAGGTACATTCTCGAGGTGGCTGGGTGGCTCAGTCGTTAGGCCTCTGCCTTCGGCTCAGGTCATGTTCCCGGGGTCCTGGGATCGAGTCCCACATCGGGCTCCCTGCTTGGCGGGAAGCCTGCTTCTCCCTCTCCCACTCCCCCTGCTTGTGTTCCCTCTCTCGCTGGGTCTCTCTCTGTCAAATAAATAAAGTCTTTAAAAAATAAAAAAATTAAAAGGTATATTCTCAACCCAGGAACTTTGCATTGGCTGTTCCTTCTTTCTGGAATGTTCTTCCTCCAGAGGTCCTCTTGACCCCATCCTCTGCTCCTTCTAGTCTTTGCTTCTTAGTCTACCTTCTTGGTGAGATCTTTCCTGACCACCCTCTGTTCTCCTGATCTCCTAACCCTGCTTCACGTTTTCTTTTTTTTTTCATAAATTTTCGGACATATTATAAAATTTATGTATTACTTATTATCTGTCTCTCCCCCCTCTAAAGTGTAAGCTCCATGACAGCAGTGGTCTTTTTTTTTGGAACTGAAAGCTCCTAGAACAGTACCTGGCACACAGTAGGTGCCCAGTAAACATGGGATGAATAAATGCCAGCTTGATATGCAGAAGAAACATTCATCCAAGTCCCATGCGCACAGAGCATACAGGAGCTGTAAAGTTGTCTACTACCCTTCGGCTCTGATTTGAGCCTGATCCCCGCATCTTCCCCAACTTCCAGCCCTATATCATGGCTACGTTCCGAACCTGGAGTCTAAGCGAAGCCTGGCCCGGTGACTCATGCATACTGCCACATGAGGCATAACCACAGAGAGACCGAAAGATGCACATGCAGGGAGAAATCTCACACACACACTTCAGCCAGATGGCCAAGGTCAGCACGAACAGTGGTAAGGCCGTCGTGTTGACGTTCCCTTCATGTGATGTGATGAAAAGGCGCTTTACCTCTGTGGTCTTCCTCCCCCATGCCCCAAACCCCCGCCTAGTCATGAGAAAAAAATTCCAAAGGAGAGACATTCTGCAGAATCGTGACCAATGTTCCTTGAAACTGCCAAGGTGAGCCCAAGCAAGGAAAGTCTGAGAAACTGTTCTGGCCCAGATGAGCCTACGAAGACAAGAGTAAATGTGATGTGACATCTCAGGTGGGCTCCTGGAACGGAAAAAGAATGTTAGGTAAGAACTGTGGGAATCTGGGGGCTCTATTAGTTAGGCATGTGACTCTTGGCTCAGGTCTTGATCTCAGGGTAGAGAGTAGGGCCCTGCATTGAGCTCCACACTGGGCATGGAGCCTACTTAAAACACACACACACACAACTATGGAAATCTGAATAAAGCATGGACCTCAGACACTAAGAATGTTATTGGTTCATTAATTGTGTATCATGCTAAAGTAAGAGGTTAGTAACACAGGAACCCGGGTGTGGACTATATATGATCACTCTGTACTGTCTCTGTAACACCCAATCGGAAACCGTTCCAAAAATTAAACGTGTACTTAAAATGCAGTTTGATAAAATAATGAAATAATATGTAGACATATTGGAAAGGAGGGAGTAAAATTCTCTCTCTCTCTCTTTTTGGTAGCCGATATGATTATATAGATAGAAAACCCAAGATAGAAACATTTTAAAATAATTAAAATACCGGGGCGCCTAGGTGGCTCAGCTGGCTAAGTGTCCGACTCTTGATTTTGGCTCAGGTCACGATTTCAGGGTCGTGAGATGGAGCACTGAGTTGGGCTCCACACCGGGTGTGGAGCCTGCTTAGGATTTTCTCTCTCCCCCACTCCCTCTGCCCCTCCCCGCCCTCCTGGTGTGCATGTTCTTTCCCTATAAATAAATAAGTAAATAAATAAAAAATTAAAATAAAAAACAAGATGAAACAGGACAGACTTAGTATCCAGATCTTGGTTTCTAAATACCATTATCCCATCAAAGGAGCCAGGGCTCCTGGGAGAACCGAGGATTCTAGCTCTGGGGCAGGGAAAATCAAAGATGGTCCCGGAGCGTCTTATGGGGCCAGACACTAGGGAAGCAGCGGGGTGGGGGGGGGGGGCACATTACAGGGACCAGAGCCAAGCACAGAGCTCCCATGACCAGTGCTGCAACAGCTGGCCTCACAAAATAAATAAGGGCAGTATGCAACTATGACCCAAAGAATAAAACCAATATCCGTGGGTGCACACTGGTCCACATAACTGAGAAGAAGGAAGAAATGCAGAATGCTGCCCTGCGGTTTCTCAGGCGCACGAGGCTTCCTCCCGCACACACAGTGGAGGTTACCGCTACTGCGTACAGACATTGATTTCGATTTAACCAAATGTTTACCATTTTGGTTGCCTCCCTTTCCCCTGAAGAGCATGTTCAAGTAGCGTCTCCGCTGAGGGTGTGTTGGCAAACTCCCTTCCTTCTGTCTATCTGAAAAGGGCTCTCTTTGTCCCCGTGCTTGAAGATGGTGTTGCTGGGTCTGGGATGCACGGTGCAGGTGTTTCTGTCCGAGGTCCTCCCCCGCTGCCCTGGGCCGGGCTGGTTGGCACTGGCCGGTCGGCATTCCCTCCTTCCCTCTGGCCGGCTTTGGGAGCTCTTTCTTTCCGCTGTCCTGCGGTCTCGCTGTTAGGCCAGCTGGTAACCTGCTGCCTGCTCAGTGGCAGGGGACCTGGAGGGCGCTGGGGACAGTGGGGCGGAGGACCGATGGCTTGTCCTGCTTCTGTGTGTTCCTGCCCTCCCCATCCTCGTGGAGGCCACCAGCGGGACACCTGGCCACGACAGGCTTCCCCAGGACGCGAGGGTGGATTTCCAGAGACTGCTGCTGGTACCACACCTCGGTGAACTCTCCGGCATCTTCAGCCCTCTTGGGTGAGGGCTGGATCTCTGCCTGGGGGTCATCTTTGCTGGGCCCTCTGTCTCAGCCCTTGTATCTGCTGCTCCTATGTTCTTTGGAGTTCTCGTTACCTCTTACCCCCTGATCACCATCACTCCCCTCCCCGTTATTTTATTCTTTAGCATAAACTTTCCTTGTTCAATGACTGTGTGATTTCTGTCTCTTGACTGGACCTGAATGTATCCCTATGTGTCTAGGTGTGGATTTCTTTTTCTTTTTTTCTTTTCTTTAAAAAAAAAAATCCTGCTTGCGGAGTGCCTGGATGGCTCAGTCGGTTAAGCATCTGCCTCCAGCTCAGGTCATGATCCCGGGGTCCTGGGATCGAGCCCTGTGTTGGGCTCCCTGCTCAGTGGGGAGCCTACTTCTCCCTCTGCCTCTGCTTCTCCCCCCACTCATGCTCTCTCTTTCACATAAATAAAATCTTAAAAAATGTGGGAAACAATTTCTTAAAAAATAATAAAATAAATAAAAAATCCTGCTGGGGATTCACTGGGTTTTCTGAGTCTGAGGACTTTGGGTCAGTGACCACTTCTCTAAACTTCTGCAAACTCTCAACCATTAGGACACTGAATATTGCCTCTGCCCCTCTATGGTTTTTCCTTCTGCAGCCTGATGCTCTGTTAGATCTTCTTGCCCCACCCCCCCACCCCGTGTCTCTTCATCTTTTTGAAAAATCTTTGTTGAGATATAATTCACATACCTTACAGGTCACCTATTTCAAGTGAAGAATACAATAGTTTTTCGTATGTTCACAGAGTTGTGCAACCATCCCTTCAACTGACGCTAGAACATTTCATCACCCTGAGAAGAAACCCCACGGCCATCCGCGGTCACTCTCCATCCTCCCATCCCCCCTGCCCTTGGCAATCTCTAATCTGCTTTCTGTCTCTATGAATTTGCCTCTCCTGGATGTTTGAAATAAACGGAGTCATACAATATGTGGTCTTTTGTGCCTGGCTTCTTTCATTTAGCATAACAGTTTCAAGGTTCCTCCCCGTTGTAGTGTGTATAAGCACTGCGTTCCTTTTTATTGCCAAATAATATTCCCCTGTATTGATAAATCGCATTCTGGACATCGGGACGGTTGGGTTGTTTCTACTTTGGGGCTATCGTGGATAATGCCGCTGCGAAATTTCATGTGCACATTTTCATGTGGATTTTTCCCTTCGCTTCTCTTGAGTAGAGATGCCTGGGAATGTGGTGGTACTAGGTGTAACCCTTAGAAGAGCTTCCAGAGGGTTTCCAGTAGAAACAGCATAGAACACACACACCATTGTACATTCCCACCCAGAATGTGGAGCTAACTTCCTTTTTACCTGCTTGTCTCTCTGGACTTTGCTCCGGGCAATCGCTTCCATCTGTCTCCAGAGCACTCACCGGGCTTGCCAGATCCTTAACCAGGCCGTTCGGTTCCCAGGTGCAATGATAGTTTTTATTTCTGAAATCCTTCTTTAGTCCTCTTCTGCAATTTCCCTGAAAAATGTGATGGTTTCTTGCTTCTTTGTCATACTTTCAAAGCCTGTTTTCTTTCTTTTTTTTTTTTTTAAAGATTTTATTTATTTATTTGAGAGAGAGAGAATGAGAGAGAGAGAACACATGAGAGGGGATAGGGTCAGAGGACGAAGCAGACTCCCTGCTGAGCAGGGAGCCCGATGCGGGACTCGATCCAGGGACTCCAGGATCATGACCTGAGCCGAAGGCAGTCGCTTAACCAACTGAGCCACCCAGGCGCCCTCTTTTCTTTTTTTTTTTTTAAAGATTTTATTTATTTATTGAGAGAGAGAGAGAGCACGCAAGCAGGGGGAGGGGCAGAGGGAGAGAGAGAGAGAACTTCAAGCAGGTTCCACACTCAGCGCAGAGCCCAACGTGGGGCTCGATCTCACGACCCTGAGATCATGACCTGAGCCGAAATCAAGAGTCGGATGCTTAACCAACTGAGCCACCCGGGCGCCCCCAGTTTTATTTCTTTGAACATTTGAAGAAGGCTTTTTTTTAATGGTTCATAACTGAAGTTTCTCTGGAACTTGAGTGTCTGCAGCTTTTACGGCTCTGAACCACAGTTTGCTTTTTCTGCTGACTCTTGCTCATGGTGGTTCATTTCCTGATGTGTTCTGTGAGTTCCATAACTCGATTAGCGGGAAGCCTTTGAGGGCTGTGTCTGAAATGCATTCCCTCCTGAGTCGCCTTGGCTTTGCCAGGCTCTGTGGAGCTCTACCAACGGGGACCACTTTGGATTACACCCTCAACTTCAAACTCTATGTGGCTTCTTGCTCCAAGCCCCTGGGAGTAGAGCTCCATGCTGAGACATTCTCAGGGAGACGTCTGTCTTCCTTCTTTTTCTGCTCTGCTCAGAGCCGAGGCCAACGTAAGGAAGTCTTCTCCCTCTCACCCCCACAGCCCCCCAGTTCTGTTGCTGTTTACTCACTGAGGATGTCTCTTTTCTGGGGGATCTCAGCGTCATGGGGGTTTCTGATCTGACCTTTGCCCTTGCTCAGGCCCAGAGCTTTGCTCCTGTTTGCAATGTGCTGCCCTTCCAGGGCACCCCAGCTCTGAGGTTCTTGGGGGCAGAGACACCCCCAGGGCAAAGCCAGCTGCAGCCCTCCATGATTGTGTTTTCATTTAATGCAGAATTTCAAATATATGTAAAAATACAAAGAACAATGTGACGACCCCAGTGAACATTTCAATTAGTTCACTGAAGTAATGACGCAGCCAACTTTGAAGCCCACTTGCCCTCGGTATGGTTTTGAAGCAAATTCTAGACATTTTGCTGTTCCATCTGAAACTACTTCGGTATGCATCTCCAAACAATGAGAACTCTTTTTTTTTTAAATAAAGATTTATTTATTTATTTATTTGACAGAGAGAGACACAGTGAGAGAGGGAACACAAGCAGGAGGAGTGGGAGAGGGAGAAGCAGGCTTCCTGCTGAGCCAGGAGCCCAACGTGGGCCTCGATCCCAGGACCCTGGGATCCTGACCTGAGCCAAAGGCAGACAACTAACGATTGAGCCACCCAGGTGCCCCCAAACAATGAGAACTCTTTAAAAAATATGGCCACAACGTCTGTATTCACACACCAAAAATTTAAAATAATAATCCCCTAGTATCATCAGTGTTTACGTCTCTGCTATAATCAGTGTTCAACTTGCCAGTTGTCTCAAAAATATGAATATGGCTTTCTTTTTATTTTCAGCCTGGAAGATGTCCTCTACTGTCCTGCCAACTCCACCATGCCTTAAAAAATTTTTTTAAAATTAATATTGTCTCAGTATTTTTATGCACTCTGTATTAAGAGGTGCTATCTGGATATCTAGCCTGTCATTCTGCCAGAAATAGAAGCTTCTGACCACAATTTTGCTGTAAAAATGTCATCTCAGGAGCACCTGGCTGGCTCAGTCAGTTGAGCCTGCGACTCTTGTAAGTTGGAGCCCCGTGTTGGGTGTAGAGATCACTTAAAAATAAAATCTTTAAAAAAAAAAAGGTCATCTCCACATATATGCCCAGGAAAAAAAGACTAGAAGGAAATAAATAACAGTGCTAACAGCAGTGAGAGCTCTGTCATGAGATTATATATGATTTTTGTTGTCTTCTTTATCCTTTCCTGTCTGCAATGAGCATGAACGAATTCTATAATTAGAATACAAAATAACTTCCTTTAACCTAATTGAAACCATAAGCACCGCCTCTGAAACTGAGCTCCTCTCTCTTTGACTTTTAGCCTCACTGACACCAGCCTTACTGTAATGATCATAGGGCTGCCCCAGGCCACTTGCACGTTCTTCAGTCTATTGGGGCTGGCAAAGGATGGGGTGGGGGTCCTGACTGCATCCCCCCCACACACCTGCCCATTGTCTTGCCTTTGGCTGAGGGTCCTGAGCCAGTGGGGAGGGGCAAGGCAGGCCGACAGTGGAGCTCTGCCTAGAGCTTTTCCCAGGAAATCCAGCAAACCTGCCTGGGGCAGACATGCAGGACAACCGTCAAAGTGTTCATCAGCAGCTCCCACCTTGGTTGAGGGGATTTGGGGGGAAATTAACCTCCCTGACCCTGTAGAGGTCACTTGGACAGCCTTCGGTGCAGGTTTGTGCAGGATTTGGAGGGTGCCACCCCCACCCCCACCAATCCCAGCTCCTGGGCTCCTTGGCTGATGCAGGCAGTGGCTCCAGACCAACCTTTCTGAGCCTGTTTTCTCACCACAAAATGGAGACACCAGAGTCTGCCTGCGGGGGTGACACGGATGTTCAGTGGCTGTTATGGATCTCTAGATGTGTAGGTCCCCAGCGTGGGCCGAGGAACAACGTGCCCTGCTTGTGAAAGTCGTGGGCAGACCAGGGAGACTCAGAGCAGCCCTGCCCTGAGGGGCACCTACCAAGGTGTTATGAGGTTCCAGCCTGGACGCCCAGGACCCCTCCTCCGGGCACATTCAGGAAGCCCAGCCCCGTCCTTGCTGCTGAATCCCCACTCGGGGGAACTCTGAACCCTGCTGGTGACATTTTATGTGCACTACCTGGTTATCCTTTCTTCCTTCCTTCCTTCCTTCCTTCCTTCCTTCCTTCCTTCCTTCCTTCCTTCCTTTCTTCTTCTTTCTTTCTTTCTTCCTTCCATCCTTCCTTCCTTCCTTTCTTGCTTTGGATTGTTTCTACCAAACCCCTTTAGTAACTAACGTGAGCCTTAGGTGTTCCAGCAAGAATTTTCCAGGTCTGGCTACCTGGTTATCTTCATCCCCAACACAGCCAAGCCAGCAGCTACTATTATCCCCCTTAGCACCGACTAGAAAATTGAGGACCCCGGGGGCCGGGGGGTTCAACAACTTGCCCAAGTGGCCATTCCAACAGCGTCCGCTGATCAGGGAGCCTACGTTCTTTCCTCTTATCTTGACAGCATCTGGTGTGCGGCGGTTTCTCTGGGGAGGTCGTCTTTGCAAGAGCGGTTTCTTTCCCCAGCGCCGGGAAGAGCCAGGCCAGGCAGGATGCTGCTGCCCCCTCCTGGCCGCACGGCTCACTGCAGGCCCGAGAACCCGGAGCGCTCGGAGCGCAGAGATGCCTCAGTCAACCCTCACTGGCCTCAGCGGCTTCTCCCCAGAAAGGACGCAGAGCCCCGCGCAGACGGGAAATAACGGAGTCTGCAGTTCCATCCCTTGCTCACTGAGGAACCTCAGTCAAGTCACTTACCTTGCCCCTGGCCTCAGTTTCCCCCGCTGTAAAATGGGCATAAATGAGACCTTCCTTGAAGGGCTGTTAGGAGGCAAGGGGCTCAGTGGGGCTCCCGCAGAGCTCACCCTGCAGCCTCCCGCACAGGGAGAGAGCATCCAGAAGGCCTGCGGTCCGCGTCCTCCTTGCAGGGAAAAAACAGTGTGGTACAAGTCTGTAGCACTTTGTTGACTGTGAGGCGGGGGCCGCACATCAAAGGCGCCGGGTGCCCTTGTCCACTGCCCGCTGTGATCTTTGGTCAGAGAATTACGGAAAAGCAGGAAGGACGTGCGATCCTGGCCTGGGAGGGGACACTGGCAAGAGGCACGTCCCCCGTGGCCAGGCACCCCCAAGCCTCAGGCTCTCAGCCTCCCCTGCTGCACCTGATAAGGGCTGCGGGCCAAGGCCCGGAGAGGTGCAAGCAAGCCCAGGGTCTCACTCGCCAGCTTTGTGAGGGGTCCGTGTCCTTGCTGCCCTGACGCTCCAGCAAGTGTATCTTTCGGCTTGATGCCAGGCCCGGCTATCCTGCTGACCCTCTGAGGCCACTCCCACCAGAGCCTGGGCACGGGGGAGGGAGAAGCCTTCATGGGACTGGTAGGGACGCAAGACCCCCTGGGCGTGCCCTCAGCCGCAAACTGCCCTGAGCCCCGCACCCTCCCCCACCTGGTCCAGGCAAAGCCTCCCGTCCTGGGTGCCTTCCATGACTTTCCTTCCCATCCTGGGTCCCAGGGTGTCCACATCCCAGGATTCCACTGGGAGGGAGTGTGTCCTGCAGGAAGGAAGGGGTTGAGACCCATCCCCTGGCTAGGCTCCTGGAGTGCCCTGAGGGGACAACGCACAGTATTCAGCAGTGCAGAGCCCTCATTAGGGGGATCCCCTGTCTGGATCCTTGCCCCTACAGCCTGCCTACCTCCAGATCCCCTTCCCCTCCACACCCCCAAAACCAGCTGCGCCTGGCCTCAGACCTGAGTGTCACCATTCCATGCACACACCCTGTCTCCTACCAGGGGCACTGGCCTCTCCATGGCTGCCCGTCCCAGCTGACCCTCGGTGAGGGCATAGTTCACCAGGTTCACCCTCACTGGTGGCTGGCGGGGGCCTCCTGCACACGGAGTTTCTGTAGCACCTACTCACTCCTCACCGCCCTCTGTCCCCATCTGAGCCCCCTCGGCCTCACCCAGTGACCATCATGCCCGCAAAAGGGCAGCAGCTAGACCCAGAGAGCCAGGCGCTGGGAAGACTGTGACCAGCCTGGAGGATCTGGGCCTGGCCGGCAGGGAGGGGATGCATGCCAGCAGGAGAGGATGCTCCAGACCTGGGACCTGGCAGAAACAGGAGCCAAGGGGCACTGGGGAGCCATAGAGGGTTTATGTGCAGGGAGGGCCACGGTCAGATGGGCATTTCAGGGCCATTGGGCTGGTTATGCTGGCGGCCAGACTGCAGTGGAGAGAGCCTGGGGGCCCGAAGCTAGCCGTGGAGATGGAGAAAAGTGGCACAGCCGAGGGCCAGGCCAGCAGCAGGGGATTGTGCGTGCAGGAGGGGCCGGGACTGGGAGAGGGGTGTCGCAGAAGGGGGGTGGGAGGTGACTCAAGGAAGCACCGGAGGGAGGCCTGGGGTGGAGGAAGCTGCAGAATCAAGAAGCAAGATACAGGGGCGCCTGGGTGGCTCAGTTGGTTAAGCGACTGCCTTCGGCTCAGGTCATGATCCTGGAGTCCCGGGATCGAGTCCCGCATCGGGCTCCCTGCTCGGCGAGGAGCCTGCTTCTCCCTCTAACCCTCCCCCCTCTCATGTACTCTCTCTCTCTCATTCTCGCTCTCTCAAATAAATAAATCTTTAAAAAAAAAAAAAAAGAAGAAGCAAGATACAGCAGGAACGGCCTTTGGGGTTGGCAATGGGAAGATCACGGCAGGGGCAGGATTGAATGAGCAGGAGGTGACGACAGTGGGCAGCGCGTGTAGACGGTGGGCTGGAGAGGCTTGGCAGCTGAGGGGACAGAGAGGAAAGAATGAAGGGGAATGGTGAGTTTTGGTTGTGCTTTTTTAAGAAGGCAGACCCTCGCTCCAGGTTGCAAGCTGAGCAGGTGGAGCTGGAGGAGGTGGGGTGTTGGGAGCGGTCCTGGCGGGAGGCGAGTTCCTGGGGAAGGAGAGGTGATTGGTACAAGGAAGGGGATTAGCCTGGCAGGAGGAGCACCACGGCAGAGCCAGGAGGCCTGGGTTCAAATTTTAGCCTGGCCATTTTCCAGCTGTGTGTCTCTCTTGAGGGATGGAGATATTGTGGGACTTTTCACCCCAGTTTTGCCTGATATTGAAGACCTCAAACAAAACAGGAAGCGCCATCCTGCCTGGGGCTCCAAGCTCTAGGGGACCCCCCGCACCCTCTCCAGCCTGCCCATCCCCCATCGTGGGCATGCTCCTTGCCCCTACCCCACCTTTGACCCCGAATCCCTGCTGCAAGGCACAGAGTCCAGGCTGTGTGTGCAGCTCCCCCAGACCTACCCTCCCATCTGCTGCTGTCACCTGGGGCAGAGGTCTGGTGAGCTCACCTGACTCTTGTTACCAGGCTCCAACACAGAACTCCAACCAATCCAAAAAATTCTATGCGGCACTGCCTTCCTGATGTTAGGATGGTGGGTTTGTCCAGCGGGAGGACAGAACACTCAGTGTTCCATAGTCTGTGGGCTCATTTATAACTTTTTTTTTTCATTGACTACCTGTAATTTTATTACCTAGATTCTAAATTTGCTAAGGTTTTGCCACATTGCCAAAAATATAAATATTGAGGACAGTTGTGGACAATATGGTGTTTCTCCACTGAATAGTTTGGAAGAGATCTCCTAGGAAAATTCTCCTACAAACACATCTGTCTGTCACATCTAAAAAAAAATGCTCATGGAGGGCCTGGGTGGCTCAGTCGGTCAAGCATCCCACTCTTGGTTTCGGCTCAGGTCCTGATCCCTGCCTCAGGCTCCCCGCTCAGCAGGGAGGCTGCTTCTACCTCTCCCTCTCCCTCTGCCCCTTCCCCTGCTCGTGAACCCTCTCTCTCTCTCAAATAAGTAAATAAAATTTTTAAAAAATGCTCATAATTTTTAATATCAAAATTATTTTTTAAGCAGGATATGATCAGCCAGGATATTTCTTTTGTCTCTTTTTATTCAGGAAAATCCCTCTACTTAAAAAACAAACCCGACATCCATGTGTTCAGGAGGGATTTTCAACTTTTCGGTGCAGGCACAGTGCAGGGCCTGCTTTGTACTTTTGTCCTGGGTCCCCCGTGTGCTTGGGGTCAGGGCCTTGCAGAGGGGAGCTTGGTTCCAGCAGCCCTAGGGCAACCCACTCGTTCCCATATGCCTGGGACCTTCCCAGTTTAAGCTCTGAAAGTCCCGAGTTCTGGGAACCCGTCGGTGCCGGGCAAACCGGCTTGGCTGGGCACCTAATTAGCCCACTGCCCAGTGAGGGCATAGAAGAGGAGAAGGCAGTTAGAAGAGAGAGAGGTTCTGAGGTGGGTCCCTTTCATCTCGAGACCTGACAAAAGGGGCTCCAAGGAACCAGGGGGACATATGTCCCTGGAGCTGGGTCTGTGTCTGGTGCCTGCTCCATGCCTGATAAATTAAAGGCCAAGGCCATTGCTATAGCTGCATGGCCAGCCACAGAACTGGGCAAAGTCATGCGTCCAGGGGTCAGATGGCATCCGAGAAATAGCCAAGGTGCCCACAAAGAGCCCGAGAGGGAAAGAATAGACATTTGGAATCCCCAAACCTACAGGCCCCCAGTCAGGCCACAGGGACGCCTGTCTGGCCCCCCACCCCAGCCCTGTCCTGCCCCCATGTCCCTCCCTCCCCCTGCTCCAGCCTGGAGGAGGAGAGCAGAGGCCAGCTGGCCCTCTCCCCCTGTGGCTCCCCTGCCCCCAGCCCCGTCGAGCTGGAGGAAGGGAGAAGAAGTGATTTTTTTTTTTTTAAGATTTTATTTATTTATTTGACAGAGAGAGACCCAGCGAGAGAGGGAACATAAGCAGGGGGAGAGGGAGAGGGAGAAGCAGGCTTCCTGCGGAGCAGGGAGCCCGACGCGGGGCTCGATCCCAGGACCCCGGGATCATGACCTGAGCCGAAGGCAGACGCTTAACGACTGAGCCACTGAGGTGCCCCAGAAGTAGTGACTTTGAAAAAACTTTAGTTTTGATCGTTAAGCCGGAACTGGAATTGCAGCTGCTAACCAATGCTGTTTTGGGGAGCCGAAGTGACCCAAGGACCTCACTGCCCCTGAGAGTGACCAGGGAGTTGTGGCAGCTGCCTCAGTTTCCCCCCAGGTGCGTGGGCCCAGGTGCGTGGGCCCAGGTGCTTTCTGCCCTCACTGGTGGAGTCCTCCGTGTTCAACTACGTGCCCGTCGTGTTCCTGGCCCCAGGAAAAAGCCAGGTGCGTGTGAACCACTGTGCGTTTCAAAATAGCTCCTCAAGGTCACGGATGACCAACCATCTGCTGGGTCCAGTGGACAAGTCTCCATCCCCAGGCTTCTCGTCTCAGCAGCTGCCACACTTGGCCCTGGCCCTCCACTCACTTTCTCCCCTGCTTCTGGGAGCCCCTCTGTCCTGGTCCCCTCACCTCTGAGCTTGGAGGCCCCAACGTGCCGCCTTGGACCTCTTTCTGCCAGGATGCTTCTCCGGGATCGTGGCCTTAACATTGAAGATTCCCACCTTCCTGTGCCCAGCCCAGCCCAGCCCTCCTCCCTGAACCCCAGACTCTCTCATTCTACTCCTCCGCTGTGAAGTAAATAATTGAGCTAGACAAGTTCAAGGCAGGATGCCATTCCCTGAGCCTGGGGTCTCTTGCCTTTCATTCAGCAACACTTACAATCTCAGCCCAGCCTTCCAGGTGCTCAAGCCAAATGCTTTGACAGCATCCTTGATTCTTGCTCTCCATGTCCTCTCTCCCCTCAGAGAGACCCAGAATCCGACCACTTCTCACTCTCTCCACTGCCGCCATCCAAGTCCCCACTATCTTGAACTTGGACCCCTGCAGTGGCCCCTCCACTGGCCTGCTTGGTTCCTCTCCTGCCCCTGCTGCCTATTTCCCGCATAGTAGCTGACAGATTCCATGACATGGAAATCAGATCCTATGCTCCCTCTGCTGCTGGCCCTCTGGGGAGCCCCCTCTCACTCAGAGAGGTGAGGGCCTCCAAGACCCCGCAGAGCTGACCCACTCCTCCCTGGCCTTGGCTCTCCCTGCTCGGCTCCTCTGGCCCCTCACAGTGCCTCTGGGCCTTTGCACTGGCCTTCCCCACTGGCTGCAAGGCTCCCTCCCTCCCTTCTTCCAGTCAACAGATGTTGCCGACAGATGCTGCCTTCTGTACCCCTCGACCCTCTTACCCTGCTTTATTTTTTCCAGAACAGGCATTACCATATGACTCCCTAGAGCACAGGTGGGAAATGTGTGTAAGGGAGCAGATAGCAAATATTTTAGGCTTTGCAGGCATATCATCTCTGTTGCAACTCCTCGACCTTGCACTTATGGTATGAAGACAGCTGGGGGATGGTACCCTGGACAAACCATTACCTCTCTGACCTCAGTTTTCTTCCCTGTAAAGTGGGTTTGAGAAAATTAGGGTCTGTAGTAATCGCCTGTGGCTGTTGTAACAAACCATAGACTGGAGGTCGTAAAACAGCAGAAGTGTATTCTCTCGCAGCCTGGAGGCCAGAAGTCCCAGATGCAGGTGTAGGCAGGGCTGCGCTCCCTTCCAAGGCGCTGGGGGAGGATCCTTCCTGCCTCTTCTGCCTTCTGGGGGCTCCGGGCTTGGTCCTGGGCTCGCGGCTGCGTCTCTCCCACCTTTGCCTCTATGGTCACACGGGTTTCTCCTGCTCTTTCTCCTCCTCTTCTGTCTCAAATCGCCCTCTGTCTTTCTGGTATAAAGACAACTGTCACTGGACTTAGGGTCCACCCGGATAATCCAGGATGCTCTCTTCATTTTATGATCCTAAACTTAATGATACCTGCAAAGACATTTTGTCCAAGTAAGCTAACATTCCCAGGTTGGGGATTGGGAATGCGGATATGTCTTTTTATTGGGGGGGGGCACCATTTAACCCCCTACAGGTGTCTTTAAAGTGCCTTAAAAGGAAAACGAAACCAGAACATCAGCTTCTTAATCTGTAGCGAAAAGAAAATGAGGTGGGCCAGACGCTTGTGTGGCTTGGTCAAGAACATAGTCCCCAAGGACACAGCCCACACGGCTGCTGAGCCATCAGGAGGGCTGGAGTTCAGGGCTGCAGAAGGTCAGGGCTGGTGACAACTATCAGAGGGAGCGGGGGAGGTGACACTGAGTGGGCCCCAGCACGTCCATCTTCCTGCCCTGTCTGGGGCCCACGTTAATCATGATTCACATTCAGGCAGGGCTTTAAAGTCTAAAGAGCATTTTTCTGAGTCTCCTCTCATTTGAGGTTCATGTCAGCACCAACAGATAAGAAGTCCATCAGATAGCACCAATCCCATTTTATGAATGAGGACACTGAGGCTCAGAGAGGTAAAGTCCAGCTGATTCCGTAGCCACCGTGCCCGCTACCATCTAAGCCTTCCGCTGCCCACCCCCACGTAGCAGTGGCCGCCTTCCCTCACCTGCCCCTGGCGCAGGTTGCTGGGAGGTGGCCGTGCAAGGGAGAGGCCGGTGGGGCCCAGTGACATTCCCACTGCGCGCCTCTACTGAGGAGCCCTTGGGAGGATGCTTGGGGCTCAGAGAGCCCAGGAACACTGCGAACCCAGTGCACACCTCTGAGCACAGTGGCCGGAGGGCTCTCGTGCCCAGAATAACTCTCTCCAGAGTCAGCATGTTCCAGGTTGGGAGGGAAACCAAGAAGACACTTTCCCCCAAGTGTCACGGGGCTGAGATGTCATCCTCCGATGGGCCCTAAATGGACCCCAATTGAGCCCCTGTCCCCGGAAACGATTAGATCCGACAGGTGCCGAGCCCCGTTACCTCATTGGGATGGAACTTGCAACTGAGGGGTGAGTTGAGAGTGAACGCTTCCAAATGGGAGGCCTAAGAAAAGGTCGGTGGTGTGATGAGCCGTGACAGGCAGTCTTGTGGGGAAGTGGGAGCTTAGCACCCTCTCCTGTTGCTTCTTACATGAGGGAGGAGTCTAAAAATTACTTCCCTCGTGACGCCGGAATCCTGCAGAATCAAATAGGGACCGTTCTCATGTGTTCTCTGCAAACGACTTTTCTAAAGTTCTGATAGGAGTCGGGCAACCTAGGATCTTGTTCTGATGCCTCAAGACCTGGGGCTCAGTCCTTTCTTTCTTGGGGGGGGGTCTCTGGAGGCTCCTGAACCTTTGGCATCTCAAGAGGCAGCATAGGAAAGTACGGGGTATGCCCAGAGCCGCAGCCGGCCCGCCATCCCGTGCCCTGCATGGTGTCTTCTGGGTTGACTGAGTTCTCCCGCTCTGAGAGTCAAGCTTTCCATCTCTCTCCTGGAGAACAAAGAATCTCAATGTCTCTCTTTGTGTCCTTTTATTCTGGTTCATTCCCCTTTTAATCATTTGTATAACTGGCTATAGGGTCTTCAGCCTCTCTCTATTCCTTCTCAGCTCTAGAACCTTGATTCCAACTTTGGACCAGCTGCTGTTGCAGGTGTCCCCTTAGAGGAGCCCCTGCGGCTCTTCCCCAGCGCCTTTAGCGAGTCCCGTTAACTTTCCCTAAAGCATACTGAATCCAGTTCCTTCTCGCCATTTGTGAGCCTCCTGCCCCCCGCATCAGTCCAAGCCACCATCTCTCCCAGCTGCCATGAAACCCATATGCTGACCAGTCTCCCGCATCCCCTCTTCTGTCCTGTCCTGTCCCTACTCAGCAGCCAGAGTGCTCTTTTTATGAACATAAGTCAGAGCTTTTCACTTCATTCTGTCATTCAACAAACATTTATTGAGCACCCACTGTATCCTGGTCTAGACACAGGGGATACACATGGAACAAAACAAACTGAAAATCTCTGTTCTCTGGAGTTGCCATTCTAGTGGAGGGCAGAAAAGTAAGTAAACAGTATGTCAGATGTTGGTCAGAGCCAAGGAGAAAAGTAAAACAAAGAAATGGAGCAGAAAGTACCTGCCGGGGTGGGTGGTGGAAGGGGTGTGGTTTACTATTTTCAAAGGGGGTCAGGGAAGGCCTGGCTGAGGAGCTGAAGATGTGCGGGAATAAATCAGGTGGATAACTGGGGTAAAAGAGTACCAGCAGAGAGAAGAGCTAGTGCAAAGGCCCTGAGGCAGGAGTGTGCCTGGTGTGTTTGAGGACCAGCAAGGAGACCTCTGTGGCTGGAGCAGGGTGAGGAAGAGGAAGGACAGTGCATTAGGAATCGGAGAGATAAAGGGACAGATGTGGCCGGATCAGGCCCTTAGGTGCCATAAGGCCTTTGGCTTCTCTTCTGAGTTGGGAGTCAGCAGATTCTTGAGCAGAAGAGAGAATGTGATCTGTCTTGTTTCAACAGGCTCACTCTGGATGCTGGGAGAGGAGGCTGATGAGGGTCACGGCAGGAAGTGGGAGACTCGTCAGGGTGTGGGAGGTGTTGGTAGTGGAGGGGCTACAAGAATTGCATCTGGCCCCAGGAGAGGCAGCCGGACGGGCTACTGGAGCTGTGCATGGGGCCTGCCTGAGGAACAGCCAGGGTTTTTGCTACTTAAACCCCTGTAATGGCTTCCCGTTGCTCTTGTGATAAATTCTTGACACCTTTTCCAAGTCCGGTATGCACTGGCCCTGGCTAGCTTCTCCTAATTCAGCACTGCCCCCTTCCACCCGACCTGCAGCTTCTGCAGCCTTGGCCTTTGGGCTTCCTGCCACGAGTCTAGCATCCAGGCGGGCCCCTGCCCAGGGCCTTCACCCTTGATGCTGTCTCCACCTGAACTGCTCTTCCCGCAGCGCCCCCTGTTTCTGAGTTGTGGCTCGAATATCCCCACTCCCTAAGTCACAACGTCCCAAGACTTTGCAGCCCAATACCATCCATTTTTCATGGCAGCCCTTGTAGTCTGTTAATGGTGTTTTTGGTTTTGTGTTTTAAATTTTTCTGTCTCTTGTTTTGTTTTATTTTATCATTTGATTTTGTCTCCGTCTCTAGAACATAAGCCCCAGGAGGACAGAGACGTCTGCCTGACCACTAGCTTTGTAAAGCTGTCCCAAACACATGAAGAATGTGCATATTCTCCAGCATGTGGGTGCTCCTGTGAGTTACAGCTAGCTCTCGCAGCAGCTGCGAGGTAGGCACTGCTATACCTATTTTATAAGGGAGGAAAGACTACCCGAGACGTTATATTTAGACCTGCCCAAGGGCACACCTGGTTCTAGGAAGCAGCAGAGCCAGAGTTTGAACTTGGGCCCACCAGTTCCAGAGCCAGTGCTTTGCCCCCTCCCAGGCCTTCTCCTGCCCTGAGGCTTCAGAGCTGAGCTGCCTGCTCAGTTGGGCAGAGCCGGGAGGATGGGGGGAGCTCGGGTCCATGCTGGCTCTATGAACCAAAGGTGAGGTCTGCCATCCTGGAGCAGCTCTCTGCCTCAGACCGCCTAGAAGCATATTTGGAAGAACAGCGTGTCTACTGCTCAGTGCTCGTGTACTGTAATATAGAGGGCATATATTTAGTTTAAAAAAATAACTTCAAGCTCACCCCCACTCTCAGCCCCTGCAGCCCCGCCTCTGTCCATCATCCGCTTCTGTCCCTGCCTGGACCGACTCGCCGTCGCCCTCCTCTGCCCTCCCCAGCGCCCTCACCGGGGAGAACAGGTGTCTTGGGGCCGCCCCGAGCGACCGGACCCTGCCAGGGTGGCTGCGGTCTCGGGAAAGCGCACAGGCCTGGCTCCGGGCTCCTGGCTTCCGACGCCGTAATTGCCCCGCGGTGTGCTCTTCTCGCGCCCCGCCCCCTGTGCCTCAGTTTCCCCGTCGGTAACGGCCGGGTCCTTGCGGCTCTACAGGTGACACACCCGCTTCCGGGACTCGATCGGCCCCAGAGGGCCCCCCCC
>NC_058413.1:4766600-4856481 GCF_002201575.2 Neomonachus schauinslandi | reverse complement strand
CCGCCAGGTGCGGCGCGGGCGGGTCCTCACCTGCCCGCGGCCCGGGGCGCGCTCCGAAGTGCGGCCGCGTGTAGCCGGCCGGGCGAGGCCGCGCCGGGACCGTGTGGACCCCGGGCGGCGGGCCGGCGCAGAGCGGGGACTTTCGGCCCGAGACAGGCCTCGCCGCCCTGCGTCGGGGACTCTTCGGCGAGCCCGTTTCCGATGGCCGCGCGGCAAGCCCCGAGAACTGATTTAAGTTGCAGAGAAAGTTCTCAGATCGGGCGCCGGGGGGCCTGGCCTGTTGCGCTGCCCTCTTTCCTCTGCGAGGCTGTCGGTTTCCAAGCGGACCGACACCTGCCAGGTGCCCGGACGACCCGTCTGGCCGCCGGGCCCCCACCCCCACCCCCCCGCAGTGGCCCCGGGCCGGTGTCCACACCAGGGGTGGCTTCGGGGGGGCCGCCGCGCGGGGTGACGTGGTCGCAGAGCACGGCGTGGTCGGGAGGCGCGCTGGTGTTCTCACTCGTGCACAGCCTTTGGGAGATCGAGGGCCGGGGACCTTTCTCTGCAACTTTTGGTGTGTCCCAAGGGGTGGAGTTGAGGTCGGGAGGACTCAGGAAACCTAAGCGCGTTGTGAAACGCTACACGTGTTCTTTTAATTTGGAGATTGCCATGTGGTTTTGAAGCAGATCTCTTGCTACCTAAATCATTCTCTTCGGATGTGAGTGTTTTGTTTTTCTGGAGTGTGGCTGGCCAAACTGGACAGGGCCACAGAGCCCTGGGCTCCCCGGGAGGCTGTTCTGCTGCTGGTAGCAGATTTTTGGGGGCTGGTGGTGGTGGTGGTGGTGGTGGTGGGTAGCTCAGGTCCCTTTGTCTGGGCCTCTTTAAGGCGAACAGCTGTCTCCCTGAGTATTTCCAGTGTGGGACATTGCAGGGAGGTGTCCTGGCCAGGCGCTGTGGTCTCGTTCCGTGCTGCGGCCCCTTCCTTGAGGTTTGGGGGGCATAGAGCAGATAGTTTCCCCAGGTCCCTTTGCCTCCCAGGCCAAGCCTCCAAGTGTTGGCGGGTTCACCCCAACTTTATCTCCCTCGGGAGCATGTTTACATTTCTCAGCTATGTCTGATACCAGCAAAACAAGGTGACAACAAAACAATGACAGTATCTGGGTAGTTCAGGCCAAGGCTGCTGCTTTTCTTTCCGGAAATGCCTGGATCACGGAGGCAAAAGGTTTTTTTTGTTTTTTGGGGGGAAGATGTTTGTTTTAAAGGTGGAGTTTCTCAGCGGGCTATGTTGCTTTTCACTTGGTTGCTGTTTCGGATTTCCTGTACCTTTCGGGGTGACATTGCCGGAGTCGAATGCCTGTCGTTTTGCGGTTCGAGCCCCTAAGGAGAAGGAATCACATCTGTGGAGTTCAGTCGTGTAGGAGGCAAAAATAGAGTTGATTATTTTAACATTAGGCATGTCAGCAGCACTGGCTAATGTGGCAACCCAGTCCTAAAATGGAAGGAGGAGGAGGACCCCTTCTGCACAGCTGCTTTGACTCTTCCTGATACGTTCTGCGCCTGATTTCTATGTTAGATTTATGCGTTGGTCCGGAGTGGAGCCAGTAAGTTGGTAGCTAATTATTTTTCCTGATTGCTTCCTGTTGCAATTTGAAGCTGTGAGCCCACGGAAATGCCTTTGTTTTAGCGGTCCCGGTGCTGGGAATGGCCTTCCCCAGCTCCACAGGCCCAGGCCTCTCCCCTCTGGTCCCACAGCGCTTGCTACAGGACCACCTGTCCCGGACCCTCCCTTCAGCCCTCTACCCCGCCCCCCACCAAGGGTGGTCCCTGCAGATGCCTGCTGCCTGGCCCACTGGAAGGGCCCGGTGGGTGGGTGGCGGAGTTAAAAACTAAATGCTGTGTGGAGTCCACTGAGAGAGGTCTCCCCCCTCCCCCCCCAGTTCTCAAAGCAGGGCCCACGTGCTTTTAACCCTCCCTGTTCAAATCCAAGAATTTACCCCGTCAACCCGTATGATCCCACATTTGCTGTGGCGATCCTGTCGCATTTGGAACCCATTTAATTTCAGCTGCACTGTATCACCACTCAGGCATTTAGCAGAATTTGCACACTGCTTGGGGGGGGGGGTGCAGTCAGGTGAGGAGGACTCAGCATGGCTGCTTGCCCTGCAGCTTGAGCTGAGAATGGGGGCTCTGGGGTCAGACCCGTCTGGGTTTCCATGCTCAGGAGCTGTTCGACTTTGGGTGACTTACTTAGCTTTTTTTGCATCCAGTGTCTTCCCCTGATCCCCCCCCTACCCCGGGCAGTTCGGGGGCATGAAGTGTGTGTGAAACCCTTTGCACCATCCCCGGCCCGGGTGTGGGACCAGGGGTAACCGAAATACAGTGCCTCTTGTGTAATAGGGTCCTTGATCTTTCTGGCCTAGAGGTCCAGAAGCTCTGGATTTTTCTTCTGCGTGCGACCTTGGCTATCTAGTCCACTGTCCTGACTCATTTATTCCTACAACACTGGTGGGGGCTCTTGAGGTGATTAGCAGAGGGACAGCCCGAGTACCAGGGGCTAACGTCAGCCTTGGTGCTTGCTGCATGGAGGAGCTTGAGCATTCAAGCCCACCTCGTGTGCCTCAGTTTTCTCTTCTGTAAAACGGGATAATAATACTTCCTATCACTCAGTGAGTTAACACCTGCCTGGCACTCTGTCAGGTCTTACCATTGCTGCTGTTACTCTTTGGCCCCTGGTGCCTTGTGAAGTGCGGGGACAGAATGGCAGATGAGGCTGTTAGGCCGTTCTGTGTTGACGGGAAGATAGGCAGACAGAAGCCGTTTGGGCAGCTGTGGGAGAGGTGGGCGCCGGGGTCTCTCCCTCACAGTCCCAGAGTCCTGTCCTTGACCACCAGGTGGTCTCCTCCACTGAAAGAGGCCAGATCACCATGCAGAGTCTAGATGTGCTCCAGAAGGCAATGGAAGCTTCTGGAAGAATTTAGTCAGGAGTAGGAAATAAGATAGGAAATGCCGGCTGGAGTTGTCAGGCCTGTCCTAGGTGAAAGGTGTTGAATTGATTTTTTTTTTTAATCGAGGTGAAAATCACGTAATATAAAATGAACCTTTTGAAAGGATACAATTCATTGGCATTTAGTACATTCACTATGCTGTGCTGTCACCACCTCAGTCTAGTTACAGACATTTCTGTCTCCCCAATATAAAACCCCACACCCATTAAACAAGAGCTTCCCATTCCCCTGCCACCAGCCCACTTTCGGTCTCAGTGGGGTTGCCTGTTCTGGATGTTTCTATACGCGGAGTCATATGATACGTAGGCCATTTGTGCCTGGCGGCTCTGTCACTGAGCCTCAGTGTTTTCTAGGTTCGTCCGCGCTGTAGCATGTGTCCCTGCCCCTTTCCTTTTCGATGCTGAACAGTATCCATCGTATGGTCCGAGTGCATTTGGCTTATCCACTCACCCGTCGATGGACCGACCTTGGTTGGGGCCCTCTCTGCAGGCCTGAGCTGCGGGCCGTGCCGTCTGAGTGGGGTTTGGAACAGTGGACGCTGTTTGAAGCTGGGCCAGGCGTGAGCAGATTTGTCCTTAGATCCGCGTCTCGGTTCAGAGACGTGAGAGCTGGTGGCCGAGGCTGGGGACAAGCGGAGGGCCGGTGCTGGCCTCCGGGAGGAGGGTGCTGGAAGGTGGGCTGCGTCGTGTTCAGTACTGCCGAAGCCCTGGGAGACACTGGACATTGGTGGCTTGTGCGGTTTCTCGGACAGTCACTTAACACGTGCTCAGCACGGGGACGCTCTGATGGGAGTGAGGGGCTGCGCCCCGGGCTTGCAGGCACCCTTGTTCGGAAAGCAGCGCTATGTCTGCCGCGAGGCAGGCCCCCTGGGGGGCTGTCCTGGGGACAGCGTGGGTCCCAGGGCTGACCTGTTGAGGCAGCTGCAGGTCTGGTCAAGAGCCGACCCCAGGGTCCTGCCTGCTACTCCGTCCTGGTCTCTGCTTTCTCTGGTGAGTGGTTTGCTAGCTCGTGGCCTCAGGTTCCTCGTCTGCAAAAGTGGGATGTGGCGTCTGGCTTGTGGGGTTCAGTGAGCCAGTGTCCGTGAGGAGGGACCAGGAGGCTCTTCCTTCAAGACAGGCCTCAGTGGGAAGGACACCAAGAGGTCCTGCCCTAGGTGTCCAGGTTGCCTTTTCAGTGTGCTGGAGGGCACGATCAGAGGCAAGGTTGAGAACACCTTCCCCAGTGGAGGGCCAGGATGCTGAGACCTGTCGGGAGTCTGGGTTTGGCGCTGGCTTGTCCCTGAGAGGTACCTGGTAGCCCTGAACCTGTCTAGAGCTCCAACCAGGAGCAGACCTGGCTACTGACGCTTCCCTGGTAAGGAAGGGTGTCCCGCTCCCCGAAGCCCCGTGGCGCCCTTGTGCACGTCCGTTCTGCCACTCCCGAGCCCTGAGCAGCCCTGACTCCTGTACGCCTCCCAGGCCCGCCTTTGCCCACCTGGCGGGGGACAGTTAACTCACGGGCCCTGCCCACGGCTCACTTGCCGGGGGAGTGCTCCTCTCAGAGTGGCAGCGTGGCCCCGGAACCTCGGGTCCAGATGGAGTCCATGCCCAGAGGCACACGTCCACTGTATCCTTCTTGCTCGGGGTCTCTCTTGCCATGGACTCCCCTGGGAGGTTACCATGGTGATGTCACGTGTGAGCCCTTTTGCTGGGGTGGGGCCTACGGTACTTTCTGTGTATTTTATTTGCATTATTGGTTGGTATTTAATTTAGTGCTTCAGTTTGCCTCGTTGCAGTTTTCTAGTGCTTAAAGGGAAGCAAAGATTCGCTCGGGGAGGAGAGTAGTTTTTAGCCTTTTTGGGGTCTCAGAAATCCCTCTGAGAATATGGTAAGGCTCTTCTCCCTGGAAGGAGCCAGCAAGTGGTGCACACACACTGGGCTCCTGACTGCCTCCCTGTGGGGTCTGGGGTGCACTTCCCTTCCATGAACCTCAGTTTCCTTCTTCTTTTTTTTTTTTTTAAGATTTAATTAATTTATTTGAGAGAGAGAATGAGAGAGAGCACAAGCAGGGGGAGTGGCACACAGAGGGAGAGGCAGAAGGAGAAGCAGGCTCCTCTCTGAGCAGGGAGCCGGACGCGGGGCTTGATCCCAGGACCCTGGGATCATGTCCTGAGCCGAAGGCAGATGCTTAATGACTGAGTCACCCAGGCGTCCCTATTTCCACAATTTTTTTTTATTGCCTGAAGCAGAAACTATGTCTATAGAGCGGTCACACCCCATTCGTCGCTCTCTGCAGCCCCGGCTGACCTCTCCTACTTTTCTGTGGCTGCAAATCTGCCTGTTCTACCTGCCTCCTCTTCGTGGAATCATGTGGTGTTTGTCCTCTGGTGGCTGGCTTATTTCATTTAGCGTAATGTTCTCGGGTTCATCTGAGCTGTAGTGTGTGGCAGAACTCCGTTCCCTCTTATGGCTGAATCATAGCTCACTGTATGGAGATAGCTCACGTTTCGTTTGTCCATGCACCTGTCGAGGGACCCCGGGGCTCTTTACCCCTCTGGCTGCTGCTGAGAACATGGGTGTGCGAGCATCTCTCTGAGTCCCTGCTTTCACTTTGGGGGACGTGCCTGGGTGTGGAACTGCTGGACCATATGGTAAATCTGTGTTTGATTTTTTTTGATGATCCATCAAACTGTGTTGTTCAGCGGCTGCACTGTTTAAGTGGCTGGCAGCAGCCTGGGAGTTCCAGTTTCTCCACATCCTGCTCAACACTTGTTTGCTTTGCTTTGCCCTTTTTTTTTTTTGTGCTGGATGGTTCTAGTCATCCTAGTAGGTATGAGGCTAGTACTGTGTTGTGGTTTTGATCTGCATTTTCCTGGGCTGATGACATCGAGCATCTTTACGTGTACTTGTTGGCCATTTTCTTTTACAAATATGTATAAATATTTAAATGCAAGATGTACATGAATACATATGCACTGCTTAAATATTTACCATGGTTCTTGTTTCCCTGAGGATGAGCATCTTTGTTTATTGTCTGTTTTATTTCTCTCTTCAGAGATGACCAGACCCCTAACACAGATTATAACAAATGTATTACATTGTTTTGAACCCTGCGCTCAGATTTTTTACATAAACCCAATCACTCTCTACCCCTGATTCTGTAGCCTTTTTTCCTTGCTGTCTTAAACATTTTCTGTGTCTTTACTTTTCAGATCTTCATTCTTTTAAAAGCTAAGCAGTATTTCACAGTATGGATCTACCATCCTTCATAGCTTTTATCCATTGGAGGAGCATGCACGTTTTTCCAGGCTTTCTTGTTATTATGAGGCATGCTGCAGTGACCGCCTTGTTCACGCATATCTCCTTGCCCAAGAGAATAGCCACTTGTAAGTTTGTAAAGATACTGACAAATTCCGCCAAAGAGGCTGCGCTGGTTTATACTCTACCAAGCATCTGTGAAAGTTGTGCTTTCCCGTGCCCTCGCCAGTGCTAGCAATGACCAGATTCCACTTTTCTTAAATCGGTTTGTTTAAAAATTATAACACCTTTTGATTTGCACATCCCTCATGACTGGCTTCTTGGCCATTTGGCCATTTGTATGTATTTTTCTGTAAATTGCCTACTCCTGTCCTGAGCCCATTTTTTTGTCGAGTTGTTTATCTTTTCCTTATTGATTTGTAGGAGCTGTTTATTTGGCACGGACCATAACTCTTCGTTAAATTTGTTCCACATTTTTCTTCTAATCTGTAGTTAGTCTTTCACCCTTATTTCTGGTGGTTTATTATCATAAAGGCAGTAAAAAGTTTCATGTAATCAAAACTATGTCTATTCCCTTACGGTTTCTGGGTTTTGTGCTTTATTTCTCTCCCTTGAGATTGTAAACACCTCTTCCTTTATCTTCTTCCAGGGCTGTTACTGTTTTGTGTTCTATATTCAGACATTATTTTATCTGATTTTGGGGAGGTATGCAGTATGAGGTAGGGATCTGAACTGTCCCTGATGTGCCCCCCACCCCTCCACCGTAAGTGGATAGGGAATTTTCCCAACACCATGACGGAACAGCCCATTCTATCCGCATTCATCTAAAATACCACTCACTGTTTAGTGTGCGGTGTTCACAGATGGCGTGGCTGCATATCCTGGCACCTTCTGCTCTGCTCCGTGGACCTGTGGCTGTCTGTCTGTACCAGTATGCTGTTTTAACCTCTGTAGCATCATAGTGTATTTAGAAACTGAGTGTACCACTCCCCCTTCATTGTTGTCTTCAAAAAATTGTGTCCACTGTTCTTGTACCTTTATTGTTTTGTTTTTTTTTTAAGATTTTATTTATTTATTTGACAGAGACAGAGACAGTGAGAGAGGGAACACAAGCAGGGGGAGTGGGAGAGGGAGAAGCGGGCTTTCTGCTGAGCAGGGAGCCCGATGTGGGACTCGATCCCAGATCTGGGACCATGACCTGAGCCGAAGGCAGACACTTAATGACTGAGCCACCCAGGCGCCCCATTGTACCTTTATTCTTTTGTGATAAACTTCAGAGTCAGCCTATCAGGTTCCATCCTTTGATCTCTTGATCCAGAGACAGTAAATGGCCACATTCAACAGGTGTCAGAGGGCTGGACTTTAGAAGTGGTCTCCGACAAGCACGCTGGCCTCTGGCTGTGGAAGTGAATTCATCTTCCACCACGAAGGAGCTGGTCTTCGTATTTTTGCTTCTTCTTGCATATTGAGTGCTTTAGAGGTGACATTTGCGCTGGATTGCCCACCGCGCTCCTGTTCTCGGGCTCACACCAGTGTCTGCTCGGGAGCCGAGCTCTAATGCAACTAATTCCAGTGTTAGCCTGAAGGCAAATATAATTACTGCGTAAATTACTGCTCCCCTCCCCTAGTTCATTCCAGAACAAAATGTGAGTAACTTTAATTTCTTACCTGGCTTGCACCCCTTTATTAGCCCAATGGGGAGGCGGTACCTGCCTAGCAGAAGTCTTAGGGAGTTGCTCAGTCGGGCATTAAAAGCCGCCCGAGCGCATGGCCCTGGCCAGACCATGTCAGCCAGGTGCCTGGGTGCCTTCCAGACTGTCCACTCGCGATAGCTACCACCCTGGAGTTGGCCCTAGAGGAGCAGGCCTTCTCCTCTGTGGGAGCCGAAGTGATGCCCGCACTGCAAGATGTGTTTCAGAGTCAGATGTGTTCTCTGGTTGCTTTTTGGGGGAAGGCCATTTCTCTGCACTTTCTCCAGAACATTCTCAGTTCCGAAACGAGACCGATGGCAATGTGCACCGTCTTCGCACACCTCCCCCCCCGCCCCCCCGCAGGATTCCTCCCACTGAGGCTGGAGCGCGGGGCCGACCCCGACACCTGTTCTTCCTCTGCTCTGCTCTGCAGGCCGGGTCTCCGTTCCCTCCTGCACACTGGAAAGCCCAGGTGCTCCTCCTTTCCTTCCCCCCTCCCCCCCACTTCTCCGGCACTGAGGCCTCACCTGTCGGCCCCCACAGTACTCACCCTTGGAGTGGGAGACTGCACCAGCTTCCAGCAGGTCTCCCGGAATCGCTCCCTGCCCGTTTACCTGTCACTCTGGCCACATTAAGTTTTCCAAAACTAGTTTAATCATGTCCTTCCCCTTCTCAGAAAATGACACCATTTTCCCAGCATCTGAAGTTGGAGCTTTTTGGCCTGGTATTCCGTGAGGCCCCGGGCTGGCTTTAGCCCTCTCCTGTGCTCCCTGTCATGAGTGCTTATCCACACAGGTCTGTCTCCGCATAGTCCTCCAGCCAAAGGGGGCCTTGGGGACAGAGGCTGCCTTCATGCTTGTGCTTCCACCTGCTGTCTGGCATGCCGTAGATGCCCCGTAGCTGTCTTGAGAATTCCCAAGGCCTCCTCTGTCCAGGGAGCAAATCTTACCCATCCTTACCCACTCTGGCCCCTAGATCTACAGCGTGGGAAGCTCCCACCCCCATCCTGGTATCCAGCGCTGCGTTCCCCGGATTATAGAACACCTGTCCTACATAACAGAAGGCTTGTGGGGCCAAGTGTGGGACCCACTCTGCCAATAGAAACCCACATTCCTGAGGTATGGACTCTGAGAGGGCCTGCCACAGATAAAGCTGTTTTACTTCAAGAAACCCAGTGCATCCTGGACACACTTCACCATGGAGTCCCGGGTCCATGAAATACCTACCTGCTGTGGGGGGTGGTTCGTGCTGGCTGTCACCGTGTCACCTGTGTTTGCACAGAGTTCTCCTTTCCCACGGGCCAGCGCCGTATTGGCTCACGAGGGCCGCAAGGCTGGATCCCCAGCCCTGCCCGGGAGCAGCCCCAGGACAGGGAACTTGTGTGGGCACCGCCCGCCTGAGAGGAGTGTGGGCCCGGTCATCTCGGTGCCAGCTGTGGCCCCAGCTTTGCCTCTCCCCGCAGAGCAGGTGAGCACCTGGCCTTGCGTGTGTTGAGCAGGACAGCCCTGAAGCATGTCCCCCTTTGCCGCCCCCCCCCCGGACCTGCTGGGCTGGGTACAGAGTGCCACGTCCCCGGGGAGGACGCGGTGTGGGCCATCTGCAGCCCGGGGAGGTCTCTGCCCATGTTGTCCCCGGGTGACCTCAGCAGAGGGAGTGGAATGGCCCACTGAGGCTCTCCTCGTTTTCATGTCATCCCCACCTTCTTCCTGGTGGGGTTTGAGCCGCCAGCCGTGGAGCGTGCGGGCGATGGCTCAAAGTGAAGGAGCAGAACAAAGAGCAGTTTTCATCCATTGGGCTACCGTTTCTTTTTTTTTTCTTTTTTTTAAAGATTTTATTTATTTATTTGACAGAGACACAGCGAGAGAGGGAGCGGGAGAGGGGGAAGCAGGCTTCCCGCGGAGCAGGGAGCCCGATGTGGGGCTCGATCCCAGGGCCCTGGGACCATGACCTGAGCTGAAGGCAGATGCTTAACGACTGAGCCACCCAGGTGCCCTGGGCTACCGTTTCTAGTCTCTAAAACATTTTCCCTTTGGAAAGATGTACCCTTTCAAGGAAAGGGCCTTTATTAAGTATTAACCTTTTCTGCGTATCGATTCGGCCTGCAGGTGGCCCGGGGCAGCTGGCTCGAGCTCTGTAAGGCCCACCAGCAGCACGGGGTTCCCTTTGCCCTCACAGGGGGGTCTTCATTCAGCGCCTCCGTGGCCCCTTGGGCCATGGACCTGGGCTGGGAGTAACTGATTTGGAGGGTAAAGTAGAATCATTCCAGGATCCAGGCAGGTGTGGCCACGAGGGGGGCGCTGGGCCCTGGCAGCCCCCTTGCTCTGCTCCATCTGGGAGGATCCAGAAAGACCTGTTCAGAAACCCTCCCCTGCCCCACCACCCTGAAGCATTCCTCCAGCCAGACTCCTGCAGCCCTGTGTGGCCCAGGTCTTGAGACCTCTCTCCAGAGCAAGGCCTTCCCGGGGCCCCACCCCCATCATGATGGAATGTGACCGGAGGTGGGACTCCATCACGCAGGCCCAGGGATCCCGTTGGGGTACCGCCTGAACGTGGGCCTGCGAGACGGGGTTCCCAGGGTCTCCAGGCGCGTCGTCACTGATCTCTCACCATGGTAAGGGTGTACGGTCTCTCCTGGAGGGCTGGGATCTGGGCACGGGGGAGGTGCGGGGTTTTCCGAAACTCCAGTGCTGTGTCAGCAGAAGCAGGAGGGGATGCAGAGTTAGGAACGCACTCCCATCCACGGTCAGTGAGGTCCTCACTGTCAAAAGTGACAGGGGACGTGTTTGGTTAGTGTCCCCCTTCCGCTCCTTGTGGGTGTGAAGAAGACAGGTGGGCCCCGTTTCTTCTCGCCCGCCTGTAGTACCAAAGGTCAGCTGGGTCACCGGTGATTTCTCGGGAAGTTCACCCCACTGTAGCCCACTAGGCATGGTATGTGTTTGCATCCCGCAGCTGCCCCCACTCTGGTGCTGGCCCCCCCAGCAGAGTCACTGTCTTGGGTACCCCCGGACTGAGGACATGCTGCACCCCAGCCTCCTTCCCTGCCGACTCCCCCAGGTTCACTGTGAACGGCTGAGGGGGCTGCTAGAGGAATCCGAGCCCGGAGCCCAGGGGCCTCCTCCACCTGTTCTGGCCCTGCCCACGTTCCTGGCTCCGCTCTCAGCTCTGCGGCCTTGGGCAAGTGAGTTAAGTCCTCTGGGCCTCAGTTTCCTCACGTGTCGGGGTAATCGTTGCCCGAGGAGGCAACGAGGCTGCAGAGTGCTTAGCACGGGGCTGGCTCCCGGTGAGTGCTCAATAATTATTAGCTATTAGGGTTATTATTACAATCATTAATTGTTATTCTCTGGGGAGAGGGCCCTCAGGGGATTCTGGAGTCAGGTTCAACTCCAGCTCAGTGGTGACTTGGCTGAAACCATCTTAGCTCAGAGTCGTCAGAAGCTGGAGTGCTGAGTTGCGTTAATGGCCGTATTGAGCCTGATCTCTCTGTACTGAATTTGCTTCCTTGCCGAGATGAAGCCTGGCAGGGGTGGGCTCTGGAAGCCCCGGGCCTGGGGGAGCAGGGGCACATGTCCATGGGGGGCGGGGATGCTTCCTGGGCCTTTGCTCTGTCAGAGGTGTGGCCAGGGGTGCTTTGCGCTTCGTTCCTTCATCTGGAGGCCTCCCCCGATCGATGTGTAGGGTGTTACCAACACACCCCTTACCTCTCCCTCCTCAGAGGAAATTGTTAGGGAGCCCGCTTTCTTCTCTCCCTGTTGCCCGTCTTCTGACAGCCCCCCGGGCTGGGGCAGGGCGTCCTCTGCGGCGGATCGGCCGCCTGGCTGGCCAGCAGGCGTCTCTGGTCCTCTTGTGTCTGTTGGCCCTCCTGCCCCATCAGTTTCCCACTGAAGGCAGAGGAGGGAGCCCGGGCACCGAGTCTTCCCCCTCAGGTGAGCTCCCTGCTCCATCCAGCTTTCCTGCCCTGGGATGTGGACGGTCAGGGCCTTTGTCCCAGGTGACCGACGGGGCCCTGTGCCCAGAGAGGCTGCTTTCCAGCCCGTGTGCCAGACCGGCTCTCCCATTGCCACCTCCGTCTCTTCCACAGCCCGCAGGAGGGGCGCAGACCCTGCAGCCCTGAGCTCCCGGCCCTTCCCCTGCACCTGCCCTCTGGCCACGAGCCCAGGTGGGACCTGCCCGGCCCCTCCTCAGTCTAGGCTGGCTTTCCTGACTTCCTGTTGTCTCTAGCCCGAGAGTAATTTGAGCCTCTGGCAGGTGCCTGGCCCAGAACTAGGCCCCTGGGACAGGATGAACACAGGCAGGCAGCGGCTCTGTCCTCATGGCCAGCCCAGGCCAGGCCGGGAATAGAATGCTCTGACCCTCGGTCAGCGGTGACTGCACTTTAGGTGAGGCCGGGAAGGGAGGGCAGCCCTCCACCCCGTGCCACCTGGACCTCGGCTTCGTCCGGTCTCGCCCCCTGGGGAGAGCATGGCGGCCTCTCTGCCTGCCTGGCGGGCCATTCTTCTCCTGCTTCGACCTTCACACCAGCCCTGGAGGCAGGGAGGCTGGCCACATCTCCGTGGTCACCGAAGAGCCTCAGAGTGCTGACCTAGGTTTGGAGAGTGAGCCAGTTGAGTGGCAGGCACTCCCTCCCCCGACCCCGGCACTCACTGCTCAGTGTGCGACAGGAATGTTAGGCCCTGTCACGAGGGAGACGTGTAGCTCCACGCTTAGAGCCCAGTGGTCCCTATGCGGGGGCCCTCGTGGAGTGTGGATTCACACTCCTGGGTTGCTGTGTGGTTCTAATGCTTGGCATGTCCATACCCCCTTCCTACACATGGGAACGTTGAATCTGAGGAGAACCTGGACGCTGTACAGGGTTGTGCTGGGATGATGGTTGGGGGGGCGGCGGCTGGGGTAGGAGCCGCAGAGATGAGCAGGAGGGGCTGCTGACCCACCTGCCTGACCTGGCTCCCCCTCCAAAGCAGCAGTCTTCTGGGATCTGCTGTCTCGCCTGAGAAGGAGCGGTGTGGAGCACCAGGCTGCAGGTGCCCCTCTCTGTTCCGTTTCTTCTCCCTGGGGATGGAAGGATTGTCCTGGAACACAGGACCCGGATATGTGGTCAGGTGGCGGGAGGCCACCGTCCCTAAGGGGCAGAGGCTGAGGGACGGGGCTTCCTCCTTGGCGTGTGGTAGGTTCACCGCAGTGTCTTGGGGGCTGAATGCTGCTCCTTTGTCTCTCTGACCCTTCTGCAGAGAGATCTTGGAGTCATTCAATTGCCCCATTAGGCAGAATGAATGAATTTCAAGTACTTTGGTAAGAACCTGCACTCTTTGCTCTCCTGTGTTGCTGAGTAGTGGAGGGTGACTTTGGGCAGGTTACCCAGCCCCCTCGTGCCTCAGTTCCCTGGTCCGCATACCTGCATACCAAAAGAGCTCCCCTAGGGCTTCTCCAAACCCTAATTCCAAACCCTGAAGAAGCCTGAACCCTAATTTTGGGCTTCTCCACATTCTCATGAACCTCCAGACCCGATGCTTAGCTTGTTCCCGGGATAATCAGAGCTGGTCTTCAGTGCTGAGCGTTATAGGCAGCCCCCAGACCTGCGTAAGATATTCAGGACCGAGAAGATCCAGCTCTTGAAGGCATGTTAGCGTTCATAGAGGATTCAGTGGGGACCAAGAGGCAAGAGGTTAAAGCAGACCACGGTGAGGATGGTTTCTGTCTGTCCGCTTCTCTCTGCCTGGAACAGAGGTGTCGCGAGCCTGAGGTCTTTTGTTTGGCTCCTGGCCGCAGCCTCGAGGCCTCAGCACCCAGCAGCTGCTTTTTTCAGGAACAGTAGATCATTTGAAAGCAGAGCCTCCCAGTTTTGCCCCATAAAAAGGAGATTTTGCAGAGTGATGGTAAATTTGGCACGCCTTTATTATTATTATTTTTTTTTTTGCACCACTTAAAGAAAATAAAAGCTAGTACAAAGGTATGTTTGTTTCTGAAATGCGTTTCCTTTCCCAGATGTTCTTTTCTGCCAATTCCAAAATGCATTCTGAGCTCAGTTCTCATTTCCTCTCTGCCGAGCAGAACAATGAGATCTCTGTGACCACACGGGGGAAAGCGCCGTCTTCCTCGCCAGTGGACCTGGGGGGGAGGGCTGCAGTGGTCCCACCTTCTCCCACTTCAGTGGAAACGACCTGTTGGTGCCAGCCCGGTTAGAGACCCCCGCTGACTGTTGCGGGTTTGGCAGCCCGCGTGCCCATGGTGGGAACTTGCAGGGTGGGGGCTTAGAGGCATCGGGCGGTCTGCACCTTTGTTCCTGAATCTTGAGTTTGCTGTGTGGCCTTGCACTAAATTCTTGTATGTGCATTGCATTTGTGCACCCTGGGGCGTGGGACTATCTGTGCTCCCTGGAGCTGATCTGGCCCCTTCTTTCTTGCATCCAACACTGGTCCCTGGCCAAAGGGCAGGTATCCAGGACACAGTGCAGATGCCAAGTTGGCCGGAGAGCCAGATAGAACTGGGTGGGCATCACCAGAGTCAGCAGGGCCTCAGGCCTTCCTGAGCTGGCTGGCCTGACCCTTTTTCACTTGAGACGGGTGGTACGTGTGCTCCTTGGGAGCTGTGAACCACACACCTGCCCATGCTCACACATAATACACACATGCGTGCTCCCACGTGCAGTACCCTTAGAACCTTCTTGGTTGATTTCCAAGGACTGTAAAGAGGCCCATAAAAGCTTGCACTTAGGATGGTTTTGATACTGGTCTCCATTAAGAATGTTTTCTACGGGGTGTGCATTTTTAGTTGGGGTGTGCATTTCATGAAATCCTTACTTTTTGGTCAATGCATCCTGCCTTAGAACACCCACGATACAACTATCTAGACTTAATAAAAATAGCTGGTAGTTACTGCACGTTTATAGTGTATCAGGCAGGTTCTAAGGGATGTTCAGCGACTCATTTCATCCTTGCAGCTGCTCTGGGGACTGGGTGCCCGTTATATAGATGAGCAGACTAAGGTTAGGAGAGCCTGCAAAACTTGCTTGGGGTCACGCAGGAACTAAAATTGACAGGCTGAGGCCCCACTGCCTACCCCTTAATTGCTTTTTGAATTATAAAAGTGTTTTCTTTCATCTATAAAGGAAATAGGCTGCAGAGCCCCCAGTGCCTTTAAATAAGTGGCTTTCATTATTGGGGGGGGAGGACACCGAGGCCAGAGGGCTCTCCTGGGTGGCCCCACCTTCTGTACGAACCTGAGCTGCCACCTGGTGCCTATTTGCATGGGGCCTCCAGGACACCGGGTGGAAGCTACTGCCTTCCTCCCCCTTGCTGGAATGGGCCAGCAGCGTCAGCCCCCCACGGCCCCTGAGTTAGTCTCTGCCATGGCCTTGGGCCACTTCCGGGAGCGGGGAGCTGTTGAACCGAAATGGTATGTAATCAGAATGCTATATTTTGTCGAAAATAAGAATGTTAGTAACGGGCTGGTTTCTGGCAAGTCAAACTGGGACTCTGAAATACATATTTTTCCCTGCTCTGCCCTAAACCTTCTAATTAGTGAAAAACGCACATTTGCAAACATCAATCAAATGTCGTATTTCCTATAAACTTGTCCTAGGTATCACTGAGTTGGTAACATTCCATGGGGGCTAAATTAGGGCTTGCAGAGTGCGTGTGTGCATGTGTGTGCGAGAGAGCACAAGGGAGTGGGAGGGACACACTGGGGTGCCTGTTGGTGAGCCCTGGCGCCCGTTTCCTTCCCTAGCAGGCGCTTGGGCCTCTGCTTCCAGCCCCCTCACCTGTCAGCACCTGCTGGGTCACTGCAGCGAAATGGATATATTCACCCAATTCAAACATAGTTGGTAGCGGAAATGGCTTCAGGGAGAAGCACTTTCCCTCACAGGGAAATCTGTGGTGTTTGTAACCAGACCCTGACATCCACCACCAATGGGCTCCGTTAATGGACTCTGTTTTGGACAGGGCGATTTGTTTCTGGTAACCGGCCCTGGTGTGGGCTGTGTCCTCCCTCACTGGCATTGGGACCGGCTCTGGGCCCCCCCGCCATGCGCTTCTCTGGCCGGGTCCACGGACGTGACCTTGGGGTCGCAGTCAGTTGGGGTCATTTCCGGTTCTGTGCTGTGTTGGCGGGTAGGATGCTTTCTTGCCTGTGTGGACCAGTGTCCTGGAGCTTGTCGGGTCATTTGTATCTGGGGTGATTTGTTGTATATCATTTCCCAGTAACCAGATGGAGAAAGCCTCTTTGTTAGGACTGACATCCTCCTGGTCGGAAGACCATGTGGCCCCAGAGAGCCCCCAGCCTTGGACACCAGTCTTCCTGTCCACGAAAAGGGGAGGAGGTGGCTGGGGGGTGGGAAGTGAGTGTGCCGAGCTGGAGATGGCCGGCATTCCAAGATCTGCCTCTGCCCAGTGTCTGTTGATGTGTCCTGTTCAGTTTTGCTTTTGTGTTTCCCGTTTCACTTCACCTTCAGGCCAGTATTTTTTTTTTTTTTTAAAGATTTTATTTATTTATTTGACAGAGAGAGACAGTGAGAGAGAGAACACAAGCAGGGGGAGTGGGAGAGGGAGAAGCAGGCTTCCCGCGGAGCAGGGAGCCCGATGTGGGGCTCGATCCCAGGACCCTGGGATCATGACCTGAGCCGAAGGCAGACGCTTAACTACTGAGCCACCCAGGTGCCCCTTCAGGCCAGTATTTTTAAAAATGTGTCCCCTAGGTCAAAACTGCACGGTGCTCTTTCATCAGATATACTTGGGAAATCCTGGGTGTAGGACATGAACTAGGTTTCCTCACTGCAGGATTTCTCAGAGCCTTTAAAATGGCAATTACATGCTAGACTATGTCCCCCTCTCCCTAGGCTCACTTTACAGGTCGGGGAAAAAGGGTGGTTACTGGTGTGTGAGTTGGGTTGTACCCAGAGTGACATGGGACATCCCCGGCACTCTTCTTTCCTGTTACCCTCGCTTTGGTGTGGCTTCTTCACACTTGTCACCCCTGGGAAGTCTCACTCTGCTGACTGTATGGAGTCTAGCTTTGTGTCTGAGTCCAAGGTCAGAGTAAGCTCCTACCCACTCCCGTCAAGAGATTCGGTGAGATTTGTCAAGTTTGACATTCTTTGAGATTGCTTGTTGGTTGCTTTTGGGATTTGTCCCCTCAAATAGACTTGGATGAGGAGTGGCATGGTGGGAGGTAGTGGAGGAAATAGCCAGCTTAAGATCAGGGGCTCCACCCCTCGGCCCCCCTCCCCCCCATTGTATGCTGTGTGGCCTCAGATAGCTGCTGGAGGGATTCCTCATCTTCAAAAAAAAAAAAAAAAAAGAGAGAAATAGATAAAATTGCTGCTCCATCAGGCCCGGGGGGCGGGGGGGTGGTGTTTTGAGATTGAGTTGGGTTAAGGTAGAGGGTGGTGAGCGCGCAGTAGGCCCACAAGCAGATGCCAGTTCCTTCCTCTGCCCATCCCTCTGCAGGTTGGGCTGGGGGCTGGGCGCCGGGGAGCCGGTGTCCCGGCGTCCACTGAGAAGGGGTTTCTGGGATTTGCAAGGTGTGAGGCTTGCTGACCATCTGACAGTTATCCCTGGAACGTGTCCTGGGTTGGGGGTGAGCCTATGCTGGGTGGGAACTAGGGCCACACAGTCACCCCTGGAAGGGGCCCATGTCACTTGGGCCAGGGTTGGGACCCTTAGACTGGCCCCTGGGGGCATTGGGCTACCCTGACTGCTACTCAGGGGTCCCTCTGGCAGGCCCTCGGTGGGTCTGTGCCAGGTCCTGGGCCTTTGCTTGTCTCCCAGGACTTTGCGGAGTAGCTGAGCCCAGGTACAGCCCCCCTCATGCAGGAGGACAGCGGGGACCCCCCCAGCCCATCTCCCTGTTTAATGAAAATCCTCTTTAAGGGCTTCCTCTAAGCTTCTTTGTGCTCTAAGGTGTCTGAAACTTTATTTTCTTTGTATCTTTTGCAACTGATTTCTTCTTTCCTGCCCCACCCCCCAAACCTGCCCCTGTCGTTTCCTGTCTCCCTGCTTCCCTGACCTTTGAAATGTGGTCCCTGCTCAGGAAACTTGCCTGGGCCTCAGGGTTAATTACCCTGTGTGTGTGTGTGTGTGTGCGCGCGTGCGTGCGTGCGTGTGTTAGGGTTAGGAAACCTAGCATGGCAGCTAGGGAACAGCAGAAATGGGGCGACCAAGCTGGAGGAAGAGGGCTGGCTCTGAGCGGCACCATGAGCCCAGGCTGGAGAGCCTGTTGTTGGAGGAGCAGGGGGGGAGACACCAGGAGCCCAGCAGGTGCAAGGCAAGCCTGAGGGCCTGGCACCAACCCGCGTGGCTGGGCTGGGACAGGGAAGGTAGGATGGGAGGTGGTGGCCTTGCTTCTGCAGCCAGTGATGTGCATAGACCTCAGGAAAGCAGCTTGATGAATGTCCACAGCTGCCGTCGTAGTCCAGGTCAAGAGTAGAACTTCTAGTGTTCCAGAAGATTCCTCGAGCTGCTTTCTAGCTTTCCCTTGCCCGCCTTGTCCCAGGAGGCACCACTCAAGTTTTGTCTGTTCTGAACTCCCCACCCTTGTGGTTGTAATAAAGCTCTTTCTTTGTATCACAAGCAGCCTTGGTTTGGAAGTAGATAAGCAGTCCTTCGTAATGGGTTATTGTCTTAAGCCAGCCTTGGCTATATCTGCTCTGGATTGGAAGCAAAATAGATTTATTTATTATTTTTGTGCAAACGTCAGCTTTTGTGCAAATGTCAGCATATCTGATCGATGGCTGGGTCATTATTGGGATAGCGCCTGGAACGGGAACGGCGGAAGAAGGGCCCTCTGCCAGAAGCCCCACGTGCCGCGGCCAGCCTCCAAGGCATGCGTCCCCTTGGGCAGCTGGGCCCTGCTCTGCATGGGCCTGTGGGTGGCACCGGCCATCCCTGCCCCGAGGAGGTGGGGCGAGCTGGGTGGTCTCACGGAGGACCCCACTTTCACCTGGGCCGGGTGTGGGACCAGGAAGGGCTCGTGGGGGTGGGAATGGCTAGAGGCATGGTGGGTGGTAGGGAATGGGGTCTCCTTGGTCTACTTTGGGGGGAGTGGGGGCCTGCGGGGAGCCTGGTGGGCTGGGACCAGGTAGGAGGTGGGAGAGGCGTTTGGGCAGATCCCCGGCTGAGTGGGTCCAGGGTGAATAGATGGGTGGGGCAGGCTTTGGGGGAGCTGGGGGAGCAGAGTCTTCCTGGGGCTTTGGGAGAGGTTATCGAGGGTTCCGCTCGGGCTCAGCCCGTTCAGGCCGACAAGTTTGAGTTTGCTGAGCTTTCCATAAAAGGCAGAACATCTGTTCAGTTAGAGGAAACCCAACATTTATTATTGTTGTAAATGTCAAGTCTCCCCTTTAGAATCTAGTTCAGGAACTGCAGAATGTGTCACGGAGGGGAACCTATCGTAGTTGGGTGGAAGGCCCCAGATGGCGGGTGAAACTCTGTTGCTGGGATCGTGGTCACCCCGGCGCGAGGGGTCGCACGCGGGGCCTCTGCGCCCCAGTGACAGGGTGCCTCCCTTGCGCTGGGCGCCAGGGCAGAGGCGTGGGGTGGGAAGGTTCCTGGCTTTGAGGAACTGCCCACATAAAAGGGAGTTCGGGCATTTGATACGACCGTCATCGAGAAGTTGCCATGAGAAGCTGCAGTGGGATTTTGCTGAGATCACTGCCCCTGGTCGAGCCACAGACATTTCCTGCCATTTTAACATCCTTGCATTCCGTGCTCCGCAGACAAGTGCAGCCTCCTTGTACTTGGAGGTGAGGGACTGAACTTCTCCGAGCGCAGAGCTGGGGAGACTTGTTCACTTGCACTTTTGGGGACCGCACCGATTTCTCCTTGATCGCTGTCATTTTAGCCAGATCAGCGCCTCTCATGCATTTCCCCTAGAACTTTCTGCCCCGGGGAGGGGGGCGGGGTGGGAAGAGGCTTGCATAGCTCCTTAAACATGCCCCCACCCCAGCCCGAGTGCCTTTGAGGTATGCTTTATCTTAACATTTAAGAGAATTCTGCAGTTTCTCTCTGTTCAAGTCATGCTCTTTTTTTTTTTTTTTTTTTATTGGTGGTTTGAACTTTATCTGAAGTACCTAGGATTATATCTAAGTAATAATATATAAGACTGTTGGGGAAAAATAATACAATTTTATAGAAGGACCCTAAACAAGATTTAAATAAACGTTCACGGATAGGAAGACACTATCCTAGAGATATCACTTTCCCCCACATTGATCTGTGGATTTAGCACGACTCCAGTGCCCTTCCTTCCCCAGGGCACAGATGCTGGCCCCTGGCACGTGAGGAAACGGGGTGGTGACGGAGGTGCTGGTGGTGACATGGCCTGGGCACCCGGCCTCCGGGAAGCAGGGAGGGCTGCGGTGAGTGGTGGTGGGCGGCAGAGGCTGGGAGTGGCGGGGAAGTAGTTATATTGAGCAAATAAGTAAATGGATCGATGGTCACAAACGCCGGGTGTCCACTTTGGAGAAGCTGCTGACCAGCCCAGCAAGGGGAAAGATTAGAAAGCACCCCGGGAAGCGTGTAAAGTTGCGAGGACTGCTGTGCACTGCTGGATTTTTAGCACGTGCGCGCGCACGCGCGCGCACACACACACACACAGAAGGAGACACAGAAATAGTTCTAGGTGTACGCATATACACACGACTGTCGACTCTCCTTATGTGTAGTCGTGTGTTCTGGAAAGCTGCCGCAGACATGAATTAGTGGAGGCGGGGAAAGGCAGGGTTGGCTTCCCGGGAGCCTCTGGTCACACAGCTGCTGTCTTGTGTTTCCCACGTGCTTTTGTTGAAAGACACCTTATTTCAGGCGCCTGGGTGGCTCCGTTGGTTAAGCGACTGCCTTCGGCTCAGGTCGTGATCCTCGAGTCCCGGGATCGAGTCCCGCATCGGGCTCCCTGCTCGGCGGGGGGTCTGCTTCTCCCTCTGCCCTCTTCCCTCTCGTGCTCTCTGTCTCTCATTCTCTCTCTCTCAAATAAATAAATAAAATCCTTAAAAAAAAAAAAAGAAAGACACCTTATTTCGTGTCCACTGCTGAGTCGTGAGCCCTGAACGCAAGGCCAGCAGGGCTGTGAGTCGCGCCTGAAGGAAGCTCCTCTGGCGCGTGTTTGTCTGTGAGGCGCGCAGGCCACACGGCACTCCAGCCTGGGGACCGTTTTTAACGGTGACCCCACCACCGACAAGCACAGAAATATGAACAACACGGCGCTCACGAGGCCACAGAAAGGACACTGGCTTGCGGTGTGAGAGCGGAGACCCGAAGGCAGAGCGTCACCTCCGTCTCTCCCGGTGGGACATGCAGGTTGGGTGACAGTTCTCTTGCCTCTGCATGCGCGTGTCCGGGGACAGTCACAGACGCTCCACCGGTGACCTGGGGGCTGTAAATGAAACTTAGTGAGTGGGCCAACTCAGACGTGGGGGTGTGTGCGGATAATGGGGGTGGCGTACGCTCGTGTTTTCAGGCTCTGTCTCCTGACAGCCCCGGAGACAGTGATTCCCAGTGACAGCGAGCCCCGCCGGTGGCCAGGGCCGGGCTGCCGAAGCTCACTCTCCCTGGGGAGGAACCAGAGCTTGTCACAGGAGAGGCCAGTGCGGGGCTGAGGGAGGGACAGGGTCACCAGTGCCTGGAGCGTATTATTGGCCAGAGAGTAAAGAAATCCTCGGGGGGCAGCGGGGAGGTGCCAAGAGGACACCGGAGCCAGCACGAAGGGAATCTCGCTGTCCGAATGTAGGGAGGTGTGGACATCAGAGTAAACGGGAATATTGGATCGTAACCCATTTAATGAGCTAGGAATAGGTGAGTCTACACTGGCTCAGATAAATGAATACGTAGCACATTGCACGTCGCTTTAACGACGGCCCAACATTTCAAAACAGAACCCCGAATGCAGGCTACACCTGTAGTTCCAAGTCCTTCTTCTCAGTAGCTTGTGATACTCTGTGACGTTACTACGCCATCCATTTTGGTCTGTGCTGATGTGTTAAAATACATATCACATAAAATTTACTGTCTTCACCACGGAGAAGCGTCCATCCCCGTGGCATGGAGTACATTCACGAAGTTGTGCAAGCATCCCCTCCACCCACCTCCCCTCCCACGGTGACGTCGATATGCTCCCAAAGCCAGGCTTTTGCTCCCAGACAGCAGCGCGATAAGCATCCTTGTTTGTCTTTCTGTCCTGCCGGCTACGCTGTACCTTTTTGCCTTTTCGTTTTGAGAACCCTTTAAGATTCCATAAAACATCCCAGCAGAGACTGTGGAACTCTGGGAGCCGGTTGTAAAGTGTGTAGGGGGGTGTAGAGGGCCCAAGACAGCCAGGACGTGCGGAGGAGGAATCAGGAGGGGCTGGCTGAGCCAGGTGTGGGGGCACGCGGTTCTGGTTTGGGGCCGGACAGGTAGACGAGAGCAGGGGGAAGGCAGAAGTGGACCCAGGCATAGCTGGAGGTCTGGCATGAGCAGGAGAGGCGTGGCGGCTCCCGCCCCCGGGGATGGGGTGTGCCGGAGGGTAGTATCCATACCGGGTTTGAGAAACTGCTAGAAGGCATGCGGAGCTCTTAGATGTTGGGTAAGTTGCTTGTAAGCCATCCTGAGTAAAATTACCTTGAGTGCGTGGATGGATCTTGGTATTGAGCGTGGGCACGCTCGGCATTCACAAAGTCTTATTCATCCTTCCAGGCTCTGGTCTCCCTTCCTCCAGGAAGCCTGCCAGGTCCAGCCGAAGGTTCATTCTCCTTCAGGCTCCAGAAACCTCCCATCTGTGGCACTCACCGGCCATTTCTGCTTGTTTAGGTTAACTGTGTGTGTGTGCAGCGTGTGTCCTGCCCAGCTAAATTTTAGGCTCCTTGAATGTGGCCCCACGTAGTCTTCCTTCCCTCGAGGGCTGGTGTGGGGCGAAGGGTCACTCCTGGCTGATAAGCCACAGCTTGTGTCCGGGCCTCACTTGCTCTGGTGAGCACTGTAACGCTTGGTGAGTATCAGTAGGGCATGTACTAGAAGCATTGCCTCTTTGGTGCGGAATCAGAGGATTGGGTTACCTTGAGTTGGGTTGTATTTAGTGTAACCATGTGAACGGTGTAAAATGCGGCCTATTGGAATGGAAAGCCAGACATCTGCTATGAATTCTATATATAAATACTGGATATGCTTACATGGGGTAGAGTGGGATGGCTCGGGCTGGATTTTCAGACTCCTGATCCTACTGCAGTGGGGAAATTGGTCACGGGTCCTGGCCCCCAAGGGAGGAGGGAGAAGGAGCTGGCCTTTGTCCGACGCTGATCGGCCGAGGGGGGCTGGGAACATCAGATCGCCTGCAGACAGGTGGGAAGACCTGCTCTCGGGCCCCTAACAGAGAGGTATGGAGAACCCGCAGGACTCTTTGGGGTGTCCTGAGGGTCGTGGCAAGAAGGGGCCGTGGAAATCCAGGGCCACAGAGAGGGTAATCTGTGCCTGGTTAAACCAAGGAAGAATGTCCCAGGGGGATTTAGTCTGCTCGGGGCGCGGGGGTGCCTTTTAAGAGTAGATCTCATTTCCTGCCTCTAAAGTTTTGCCCCAAATCTCACGGCGAGAGGCCAGGTCCCGAGAGGCCAGGTCCCCTGGGTCCGAGTCCGGGCACATTCCTTTGGAGCAGAGCTGGCCCAGGGCTGGATGGAGGAAATAATTACTACCCCACCCCGGCTGCTGTCTACTGAACATTTCAGATGTGCTGCTTCTGGGCCGAGCCCTTGGATGAATTGCCCTGGTCAAGCCTCACAGTCTCCAAAGTGGAGGTAACGGCGATCACCCCCATTTCAGACCAGACGTCGTGGTCCGAGAGGGCTGGGTCTGAGCGGTCGCCCCGAGCTGGCTCCGGGGCTCACACCCTGTCTGTTGGCCCTTCTCATATATGGTCCTGAAAAATATATTGGCACAGATAACTTCGGAGCAACATAAATGGAATTCAGGGCGAAAACGTGACAAGTATATGTACCCGGAGACCCGACAAGGTCATCTTCCCCAGTGTCCTGTTGAGTCTTCGGCGCGTCAGCATTGACTGTCCAAGTACAAATCAGGGCTTAGAGTTAGGTTGGTGGGTGTGTTTCGACCTAACATGCTATCGTGCACGTTCTCTGATGTCACTGCAACCACTTTCTTATTACTTTTGTGGATGTGATTTTACACCGGGAGAGCAGTCTGGTTACCCTTGACTTTGGAGAAATTTTGTTCGTTTTTTGTTACAAATAAGGCTGCAGCAAATACTGTGACCAGGATGTTCCCTGGGATGATTTCCTGCCAGGGTGATCCCCGGGGAGAGGGTTTACGTTTTCATGGTCCTTAATACCGGTTGCCACTGTGTTTTCCGAAAGGGTTTTCCTGGCATCTGTGGCCACGAGGTGACAGTCTGGTTTTTCATGGTGACCTGTGTGGGTTCCGGAGCTGGGAAGTGGCTGGGCCCAGCGGCTCCCACTCCCACTGAGCCCAGAAGTTCAGGCCGTGAGTCAACAAATCATCCCTGGGTGGAGTGACCTGGGGCAGGTCAAGGTCCCTTTCCCAGAGCTGCAGTTACCTCAGCTGAGACCCCTGACCCGCGGGGGGCTGTGGGATGAGAGGGGCTTGGGCCTGTGGGCATGCTGCCTGGCAGGGAAGGAGTACATAGGACCAGCGTCTGCTCCGCCCACATGCTTCACCCCAGGACCTTTGCATGGGCTATTCCCTCTGCTGGTGACGCCTTCCCTTCCACCCTCCCTCACCCCTTCACGTCTGCCTGATTGTCACTTTCTCAGGGGGACTGTCCTGACCATCTTACCTGAAATGACAGCCCCCACTCCCAGACCCCTTACCCTGCTCTGTTTTTCCAAACCATAGCATTGATGTTTCAAGGTACTAACTTGGCCTATCTATTGTATTTATGGCTTATTGTCCGTTTCCCCGTTGTAATATGGGCACGAAGGTGGGTTTTTCATGTCCCAGAGGGTGCTACATAGCCGTCTGTCCCCACTGTCCTGGCTGGCTCTGTCCTGATCTCAGTGCAGAGCACCACCCGTCTGTCCTGCTGTCCTGAGAGCTTCCTCGCCTTTCTGCTCTGCTCTCGTCTCTTCCATCTGGCCCTGCTCCCACCACATCCCCATGGCAGGCTGGCTCCTGTCCGTCCTGTCCCCAGCGTCTTTCCAGCCATGTCTCCCAGTGGGAAGGCCCGTTGGCCAGGGTTGCCTAGGCCCTGAGCAGGCCACTGGGAGAGTGGGTGCTGCCTGTGTCAGCTGGGGAAGCCCCCCTCGCTGTGAGTTCCCGGGGGACTGGGGTGAGGCTGGTGCCTCTGGGGACTCGGGAGTGGAGTGTGCCATGCTTTCTAAACATCCTAGAAGCAGGAACTGCTCCTCCTGGAAAGAGCCCGCCCGCTGGGGCCATGCCTGCCCGGGCTGCAAGGAAGCTTGCCTGCCGCGCACCCACCCACCCATCCCTGGCTCTCCAGGGTGGCTCCCCTCCCCAGGAGTCTCACTTTGGGAAAAGCACAAGAAATTGAAAAACACCTCCCCCCCCCCCATCTGTGGCCTTTGAAGGGTGCACCTGAACTGCCCAGAGTGTAAACCGTGGTGAAAATGTGGTCTTTCCAGTTTGGGGAGAAAGTACAGAGCAGAGCTAGGATTTTTTGTGCCTGGGGCAGCTTCCAGGAGCTCCTTCCTCCTCCCCCATCTCTCCAGCCCAGGCACCTCAGCTGTAGGGTTGGGTGTTTTGGGTTTCTGGCTGACACCGGGGCTGGCGACTCCCCCCCCCCCCCCCCCCCCCCCCGTACCTCCTCCATAGCGCCTCCCCTCCCGGCTAGAGAGCAGCTGATTGGAGACTGCTTGTCTGTGGGGCCGTTCACCTGATGATGCTCACACCTGGCACGTCTCCCCTGCAGCCCCTCACCTGTCGTCACCAACCAACACTTGAATACCTGTGGCCACAGGGAGCTTGCTCCCTCCTGAGACAGATGCTAACTTATAGAACGAGAAGTCAGCAGCTTCCCCCTGCTTGCTTTAGCAAGGAGTCGTCTGGCCAGAGCTGGGTCTTCCTTGGTAGGGGGACGTCATGGGGCCTTGGTGACAGCACCGTGTGTGCACCTGTGTGGGTCTGTGTCTGGGGAGAGGATCAGTTTATCAGAGAGCGTTGTGGTCCTCAGAAGGTGAAGAACCATAGTGTGGAATTTCGACTCCACGTGCCCGGGCAGGTCATGCCTTGGCTGGATGAGTGGGGACGAGCCAGGGGACCTGGCCGCAGGGAACCTCAGGCGCCTGGGCACTGTAAACCTCGCGGGCAGGACGGGATTCCTGGTAATCATTGCTCTGGGTGGCCAGGAACAGCACGGTGATGATGAATGGGAATGTGCTCCAGGCCTGCCACGTCACCCGGGGGTGCTATGGGGTGTCTTTGTTGGCCGTGGCTTTGCCCGCCTGTTCACTCTGTCCTCCAGATCCCACATACAACCCTGTTTGCAGTGAAGGCCCCCCTGCCTCTGGTCCTCATGGATTCTTCCTCCTCGGAAGGTTCTGGACTCTCCGTCGTCCTGAGCATCATTCCCTTCCCCCACTGCGCTCTTTGGCTGGCCGGCACCTAAGTCTCAGATGGCACCAACTGCTGGCCAGCCCGCTGGTGGTGGATGTCCCTCTTCACCCCCCGGAGCCTCTTACTGGGGGTGGGGACCTACACCCTTCTGGACTGTCCCCGTTTTCCTTCCCACCTCTCACAGGGCAGAGGTAATGCACCTTCTTAAAGTTGGGGTGCCGGAGGCTGGGTGGGGCTGGTGAACTGTATGTGTGTAGAGCAGCTGGGTGCTGGCCCTGGGCAGGGCCAGGAGCGTTCTTAGGCAGGTGGACCCTCGGCATGTTGGGAGCGATTCCCGTAAGAAGCTGGGAAAACGGGAACAGTTCCATTTCTTAATGGTTAAAAACTTTTTAGTGAAGTAAATACACACAGAAAAGTAATGCATTTTTACAAACCAAATACGCCCCTGCAACCAGCACATGAAAAGTGGTCCAAAGCGCAGAGGGCTTTGGAGCACTGTTGAACTTGGCTGTGCAGGCAAGTCTTCTCTTCTCTTACCCTTCCATGAAGTGGGCGCGATGTCCTCCACAGCCCAAGCCCGTGCACGGGGTCCCCAGGACGCTTAGAGGGGAGCCCGCATGGCTCTGCGTACTGTGTGTGAGCTGCAGAGAGCAGTCGGCCTGTGATGATGAATGTTCTTTACTGTCTGTCTGCATCTGCTTGGGGCAGGGAGGGGTCAGATCCGGGGACAGACGTCCTTTGTGGCCGTCTCCTCCTTGCAGGAGGTCAGGATGCCCAGCTCAGATGTAGCTGCACCACCCCCGTTTGATCTTTACGGGCGACCCTCCCTGCCTCCTGACGTCGTGATGCCCGTGATGGTGGTCCCGACCTCCAGCCCTCCTCGTGTCCCCGAGTCCTGCAGGGGCATGGCCAAGGTTGGAGCCTGGCACTCATTGTGGCGGCCTGACCTTGGCCACCGCGGCACAGGGCGCCGTCAAAGGGGTTTGAGCTGAGGGGGTGGCATTCCAGAGTGGGAAGCCGAGGCCACAGTCCCAGGAAGGGGCCTGAGCTGGGACAGCAGGTCTGGGAACTGAGGGAATCCTGAGGCTCTGCCGCACCCGGGCTTTGCGGCCCGGCCGCGACTGGGCCCCCACACCCCCTTCTCTTGCATCAGGCTGATGTGACTTCTCTGCAGCTCCTCGAGTTGCCGTGTGGTGTGGCCGTGGCAGGAAGGGTCACCTGGGCCCCGGGGGCGCTGGACGGCAGCCCGCCGTGACTCCAGTGATAGCGGCCCTGTTGGCTCCTTGGAGAGCTCCGCGAGTGGCAGGCTGGCCCGGGCCTGCCGAGGAACCTGCCTGCCCGCACCCGGGGGAGCCGAGGGAAGGAGCGGAGGGGCCGGGGTGCGGCCGGGTGGGGGCCAGGAGTGCGCGGGGCCCGCAGCCCCCTGTGCCGGGCCCCCTCCTCACCTTTCGCTTCCACCCCCGCAGCCTCGCCGCTCCTGCTGTTCGCCAACCGCCGGGACGTGCGGCTGGTGGACGCCGGCGGAGTCAAGCTGGAGTCCACCATCGTGGTCAGTGGCCTGGAGGACGCGGCCGCGGTGGACTTCCAGTTCTCCAAGGGAGCCGTGTACTGGACGGACGTGAGCGAGGAGGCCATCAAGCAGACCTACCTGAACCAGACGGGGGTCGCCGTGCAGAACGTGGTCATCTCCGGCCTGGTGTCACCCGACGGCCTGGCCTGCGACTGGGTTGGCAAGAAGCTGTACTGGACGGACTCGGAGACCAACCGCATCGAGGTTGCCAACCTCAATGGGACGTCCCGGAAGGTCCTCTTCTGGCAGGACCTCGACCAGCCGCGGGCCATTGCCTTGGACCCCGCGCACGGGTAAACCCAGCTGCCTTCCTCCTTGGCGGGGGGTGGGGGGTCGTGTTTTCCGTCTTGAATTGAGCCCAAGCAGCTTTGTCAGAGAAAACCTGGCCATCTTAAAAGGAGTTCACCTTTCAGGACCTGTTGTTGAGAATTATTTCCCCGTGATAGGCTGTAGTTACGTTTCTGTTTGACACCTGCTGCATCCAGGGCACTGGAGGTGAATCACGAGGTATCTCTGTTGTGTGCGTGACGGCGTCCGAGGAGTGTGGATGCTCCAGCAGGTTGGATCTGTACCTTTCACACCTTTCTAACCGCATTCGCCGAGAACGGTATAGAAGGTGGTCCTTGTCCGGAAGTAGAACTGGCCAAGGGGATTGTTTGGCCTCTTCCGGAAGCCCTCTGCTCTCCTCTGCTCCCCGGTCTGGCCAAGCTCACTGTGACCCATGAAGGCTCAGGGCCCAGCCCTGAGGCCCAGGTGGGATCGTGTGAGTGGCAGTGAAGCTAAGAACATCCTTGGATTTGAAGGCTGGGAGGGCGGGATCATGGGGAGGTACCTGAGTGTCACAACCCGGGCTGGCCAGGCCCATTCTAGACTTTTCCCAGTGGGAGCTGTTTGCTCAGTCACCCCTCTGCCCTCGGTCCCCTCCTCCCATAGCCTGGGAGGGACACAGCCTTACCTGGGCAGCAGGTGCCTGCCTATCCACTGGCGGCAGCCGACCCACGGCTGTGTGCGTCCAGTTCTCTGCTGGTTCGGTGGTCAGAGGTGCATGGCTCCCTGACGTCTTGAACAGAAACACAGCGGGACCCCTGGGTTCTGGTCCTGATGCCGCCCACTTGCTCTTGTCCCTGTGGTGCCTTTTCTGCCCGGTCAGCCCGCCCCAGGATGGGTGGAGCAGGGGCCGGGAGGTGGAGGCCTGTCCTGCCGAGGCTGGTGTTTGGGGGAGCAGGCTGGGTGAAGGGGTGCTGTGGCCGAGTAACCCACCTTATGGCGTGCTGACTTAGAAAATGCGCCCCTCTGGCTCTGGTCTCCACCACGTGCACACACATGAGGTCAGGGATGGTCTGGGATTTACGGCCCTGGCGTCTGACTCTCTGGAGTCAGGCTAGACAAGCCTGGTGCTTCCACCACCGGGGGAGCACCCCGGCCCCAGCATCCTGGGGGGCCAAGCCTGACAGTGACTTCCCACCCTTAGGCCCCTCTTGCCCCCCTTCCAAGCAGGCTGAGCGGCCCCGGGCCAGGCTGACCTTCCAGGATGTTCCCCATTTCACACCTCTCCCATACTGCGGGCCGAGTCTCCCTGGCTAAGAGGGGACATTGTCAGTGATGGGAGAGGCTGAGGGGTGCCGCCTCGAGGCTCTTGTGAGGCACCGGAGGGAGAACACCATAGTATGGTGTGTCCAACAGGGATATGTGCCACAGAGGAGATTAACGCTAGGCCCGAGGACAGAGGGGGTGAGGCAAGGTAGGTCAGGAGACTAAGAACATCTGTTGGTGACATTTGAGCAGAGCCCTGAAGCAGATGAGAGGGAGAGCCATGTGGCCATCCAGGGCACAAACATTCCAGGCATTGTAAGTGGCCAGGGCAAAGGCCCTGGGGTAGGAGGAGGCTCAGCCTGTTGGAGGGGCTGTAGTGGAGTGAGGGGGAGAGTGGAGGACACAGAGCAAGGGGAAAGGTAGGTCCTGTTTAGAGTGGAGGAGTCGCTGGGTCTGACTCATCAGCAAAGGGGTCCCTCTAGCCGTTGGAGTGAGGGTGGACTTTGGGGTGGGAGCGGGGTGCTCATTAGCGGCTATCACCATGATCTGGTGATAGAAGGTGAAGGCTTGGATCAGGAAGCTAGTGGGCCATGACTGAGAAGTGGCCAGATTTGGGATCTGTTTTGAAGGCAGAATCACACAGGTTTGCTGGTTCTTTGCACGTGGGTTAGAGAGAAAGGCAAGAAGCAAGGGTTGCGTACTGCTGCTCTGTGCCTCAGTGTCCCCATCTGTACAGGGTGAGACCGTGTCCCGTGTCCTGCAGAAAACACCAAGAACAGTTAGCAGCTTCAATAAGTCTTAGTTGTTGTTACCTAAAAATGCCCCTCCCTCACCACCCCAAATAGAGTCTCCATGTCTGTGCACAGTGTTCTCTTTTTTCTTCCTCATGACCTCTCACTGTCTCAGTTGGGAGGTGCTTGTGCTCAGCTGGGAGGTGCTTGGTGCCTGGTTGGGAGCTTGGTGGGGAGGTACTTGGTGGGGAGGTGCTCGGCACTTGGTAGGGGTGCTTGGTGCTTGGTAGTAGATACTTGGTGGGGAAGTGCTTGGTGCTTGGTGGGGAGCAGTCTTCTCCATGATCATGTCCAGGCTGCCCTGGCCTGCACCATCACTGGGAGCCGGTCAGTCTCTAGCTCTGGCTTTTCTTATTAAATGTTTGAAATCCTTTCTGATCTTGCCTCTGAATTCTCTCCAACACCCCCACCCCCTGGGGCGAAGTTGACTTTGGTGCTGATGCCTTGGGAAGGACTTCTGAGCTGGCCTTTCCCCCACACTTGCCCCGTGGTGAAGGTTTGAGATGCCCGTTCTGTCCCCTTAGGCACCATGCTGCCCAGGAGGGGAGGACTCTGGGCCGGTACCCAGATGCCACTCTTGCCGAATACAAGCTGGGGCTGAGTCCTGGGGGCAGGACCGCTGTCCTGAGACTGGGGACAGTGGGTCATGCGCTCTGTCCTGGCCACAAGCACGAGGTTGCAGGAGCAGCAATGCCCCTTCCTGGTCCCGTTGGAGCCTCTGCCACGTCCTTGTGCCCTCCTGTGACATGTCCCCCGTGTTAGAGGAGGGGACCCCCGGACCTCATCAGGAAGGAAGACTCTCAGGCCATCTCAGTGTGCCCACGACCGGGAGCCCACAACCAGGAGGGCCCGTGGTCCCGAGGCTGGGCTTGGCATCGTTTCAGCAACACAGGTAGAAAAGTGTCAGCATCCAGACAGGGTGGAGGGAAGACACCACCCTCCCCAGGGCCAAGGGCCCACGTGGCGACAGAGCCAGCTCTGGGGAGGACCCTCTGGCCCTGAGTACCTGGAGCGGGGCAGACGCCAGCCCAGCACCGAGGGGAGGCCCAGGCCTGCACCAGCCCACGAGGGGCTGCAGTGGCTCCTGGGTCCCAAGCTAAAGCCAGGCTGAAACCCAACCCCTTCCCTAAAATGCAAGATGGTCCTTCCCTAAAATAACACACAGCCACGACCCACGGCCGCAGGCAGCCTCCGCACAAAGACCGGGCGCTGTGCTCTCCTTCGGACGTTGATTTCCCCCCGTGGAATTTGGCCGGGCCCGTGGCAGCGTTCAAGATTTTGCAAAAGCACATCCACGCCAACGGGTCTCTGGTAACGGAGTGGCTCGCAAATTCCCCATTTAAGGAAAGCAGCGGGCCTCTGTTATGAAACCCCGGGGGAAGGAATTTGAATTATGCTCCTCGCGGAGGTCCCGAGCCTTCACATTTTCCGGCCTTTCTCGCTGGCTGCAGGGAGCGTTCAGGGAGGTCAGGAGTGGCTTGCCCTGAGCTTGATTCTCCTGATATCTTCTCGGTGGGTGGTGGGAAGGCTGGGCCCTTTCCAGGCTGCTGGGGGGGGGGGGGGGAAGCACTGGGAAGAAAGGCGTCTGCAGCAGGCTGGCGGGAGCCCTTGCTGAGGGGGCCCGTGGCACCTGCGAGCCTCGGGTGGCCAGGAAAAGCGCACCAAGGCCCCGGGCCTGCTGGTACAGAGGAGAGTCACATGACAGCCAGGCTCAGGGCCTACTCAGAGAACCATGCGGTGCTCCCAGAGCCGCTGGTATGTGCCTGGGGCAGGGCAGCCTCTGGAGCCTCAGTTTTCCCATCTGTCCAGTGGGAAGAGTGATCCCCGCTCTCCCTGTGTCGGCCGAGTACTCACTAGATGCAGAGGAGGGAGGGCAAGAGAAGCCCCTGGGAGAGGTGTTCCATGTGAGGGGTGCTTTCTTCTCCTCTCTGTCCCCACTGGGGTTGGAGAGCAGGGGAGCTTGGTGACAGGAACCTTGCTGCCACGCGGGGAGGAGGCTGCCTTTTGCACGGCTCAGTGACCTGTCCCAGCTCCTCCAGCCACGGCACCAGCTCAGAAATGACACCCCCCTCGGAAGGCTACACGGCCTCATAAATGGGGGTGGTCCCTCCGGCACGCATACCTCCCGTGGCCGCAGGGGGCCCGCTGGACGAGGACCCCCAAAAGCAAGGTGGGGCATGTTCTCCCCATGCCTCCAGTGAGTGCGCCGGCCCCCGGTTTGCTGAGGGTTTGCTGAGAGGGGAGGAGATCTTACCTGGGATGGAGTAGAGCCCAGAACCGCGGGGGACTTGCTGGGTCAGAGAGAAGTAGCTCGAAGCTAAGAGAGAGTCTATGGGCCCGGGAACTAGGATCCTGAGAAGGGACGGTGCATGGCCTCTCCCCGCTGGATTTGCACTCGCCGCAGTCCTCCCACGGATTTCACAGGGGGGGCCTGGGAGCTCCCTGCCTTCCCGGGTCAGGGTTCCAGGTGGACTTCCATTGGCCGGCGTGGACGAGCTGCCTGTCTTTAAAGCAGTCTCTGAGGCCGAGGGTAATGGGATTTGCTGATTAGCCATGACCCACCCATGCCCACCCGGGGAGGCAGGGAGAGCTTGAAAGACCACACATGGGAGTGGGGCTTCTCAAGGGGAAATTGGACACCGTCCTCCTTGTCGGCAGAGAGACACTGGGCAGACCATAGGTCTGCCACCCTTGTGTCCCATGGCTCATCCACGTCCGACTAGAACCTGAGGGTCCCGTGTCCTCCAGGCTGGCGTGGTTCCTCTCAGCTGTCACTAAGACCCATGCCTGGCTTCGAGGAGCACGCTGGGTTGTCGCCCCACCTGGACAACTAGATGCATTCTCTGGGTGCTGGTGGGGTTTGAACCTGTCACCCCAGACGCCTGGTGTCACTGCGTATCATGTCCACTTACTTGGTGGGCCGTCATGTAAGGAAGCCTTTAAGGAAGTGGGGTGGCTTCTTGCGGATGTGAGAGGCCTGCCCCTTACTGGACGCTGGAGGATGTGGATAAGCAGACCCAAATCACCCACAAACCCACCCATGCAAAACTGCTATTACTGTTTCAGGGCATGCCCCACCCGTGTGGGTTTTTTTTTTAATAGATTTTATTTTTTAAGCAGTTTTAGGTTCACAGCAAAATTGAGGGGAAGGTACAGAGATTGCCCATATGCCCGTGAGCAGTCTATGGTTTTGACAAAGATGTAACGTTGTGCGTCCACCAGTGCAGTAACTTAACAGAAGAGCTTCACCGTCCCGGAAATCCTCTGCACTCCACCTGTTTGTCCCTCCCCTTCACAACCCCTGGCAGCCCCTCATCTTTTTATTGTCTCTGTAGCTCTGCCTTTTCTAGAATGTCCTGTGGTTGGAATCATGTAGTTTGTAACCCTTTCAGATTGGCTCTTTCTCTTAGTAATATACATTTAAGATTCCTCCATGACTTTCCATGGCTTAATGGCTCATTTTTTTAATCTGCTGAATAACATTCCATCCTACATATTTTTAATTGGCTTTAGCAGTTCATTTACAGCATTTTCGTAGTAGCAAAAAATCATAAACAACTCGAACGTCTGACGTGGAGTCATGTAAATAATTTACGATACCCTATCACCGTTAAGAGAATAAGGAGGATTTCTATTAGTAGAAGGAGAGGGTACCCAGAGTATATCGCTAACTGAGGACAAGTTGGAACAGCATATTTTGATTACCCAAGTTTGTTTAAAAATTAGTATGTTCCTAATTGCTTAGGAGACAAATTGGAAATGAGAATAGCCCAGCCCCTAAGCACTGGTTATCTCTAGTGGACGAGATTTGAGGACGAATTCACTGTCTCTGTCTTACACGTGTGCATTCATGTAGACAGAAAACAAAGACAGAAAGCTCGTGCTCTGCCTCCTCGTTAGGTACATGTACTGGACAGACTGGGGCGAGACACCTCGAATCGAGCGGGCGGGGATGGACGGCAGTACCCGAAAAATCATTGTGGACTCCGACATTTACTGGCCCAATGGGCTGACCATCGACTTGGAGGAGCAGAAGCTCTACTGGGCCGACGCCAAACTCAGCTTCATCCACCGTGCCAACCTGGATGGCTCGTTCCGGTAAGTGCCCACCTGCTTGTGGGCCCCTACCTCTCCCTCTGTTCCCTGGCCATCGCCAAGGCCTTGGCCAGTCCGCTGGGCATCAGCAGGTGACCCTTCTTAACTCAGACCCCGTGGTCTCGTATCTGAAACCCTGGGGGTTGGAGGAGTTCTGGACTTTTCAGCACTTGAAAAATGATAGAGTACACACGGTACGTCTAACTCCACACCGAGCAAGGTCTGGGGCGGCGGGGGGGGCGGGCGTCTGCCATCCACTGTGTGAATATGTTGGCAACAAAACACAGAATGTTCGTTCTAAGCAGGGTTGGAAGACTATAAATAGCCCCACATCCACACACAGGTTTTGCCACCAAATGAGTAACAGAACTCTTGCCATTTTCAGAGTTGTTTTGGATTTCAGAATTGCAGATAAGGGGTTGTGGACGTGAAGCCCGGGGGTCCGACAGGGTTCTGAAGAGTTCACTGTACCCCCTTCCTCCTGTCACCAAGTACCCATTGTGAGGGCAGGAGCAGGGTTGGTCTTGGGGTTCACTGCATTACCTGGTCTTGCCAGAGGGCCTTCCACCTAGTAGTTGCTCAGCAAAATGAGTTAAATGAGTGAACTGTAAAGTGTTTTTTACTTGTTAGGTAATTGCTTTCAGAGTTTTCTGGTCAGCTTAGCTTGACAGCCCCCTACCTCATTACGCTGTAGATGTAGGAACATCCCTTCAGCACACAGGTGTTTGTTTATTTATTTTTATTTATTGACCAAGACTGCCTGCTAGCTCTGTGCCGGGTCTTGGGGGTCCTCCTGGGAGGACAGAGCCTGTTCCTGCACAGGGGGGCTCCTGAACCAGGCGGGGAGTATGTGGGTGCTGGTACCATGGGATGCAGTCACGTGGCATGGGGAAGACTCGGCTGGATCTCTGCACACACAAGCAGATGACAACTCCAACAGATTTGAGGATGTTAGCAAGTTTGCCACATTTTACCCAGGCCTGCGCATTAGTTACCTATTGCTGTGTAACAAAAGACCCCCCAGACTTGGCCATCTAAATCAGCAAACGGGTTTTTTGGCGGGGAAAAGGTATCAGGAATTAGGACTGGGTTAGCTGGCTTAGCTGAGTGTGCCCTGTGGTTATAGTCAAGCTCCTGGTTGGGGCTACCGTCATCCGCAGGCTTGACGGAGGCTGGAGGATCACTCTGATGGCTGTTGGCAGGAGGCCTCCGTTCCTCCTTGACCTCTGCGGACCATGCCCAGCTGATCTGAAACATTCTATCTCATTGTCTCTGTGAACACAGACTGGCCTGGGGCCTGGATGGAGACTTGGAAAGTGTGGCAGCCTAGGGAGCTGTGGTCCTTGGGGAGCTGAGTGATCCTGGCCATTGTGAAGGGAGTGTTAGAGGCTGGAAAGGCTGCAGGCTGGGGGTGCCTGGTGGAGGGATTGTGACAGGACAGCAAGGATGGTGGTGGCATTTAGGATATGATAATGGTGGTGGTAGTGATAATGGTAATGATGGTGTGGTGGTGATGATGGTGATGACGATGGTGGTGGTGATGGTGTTGGTGGTGATGGTGGTGATGATGGTGATGATGGTGATGATGATGGTGGTGATGGTGATGATGGTGCTGATGGTGCTGATGGTGGTGATGGTGATGATGGTGATGACAGTGATGACGGTGGTGACAGCGATGATGGTGATGATGATGATGTGATGATGGTGATGATGGTGATGACGATGGTGGTGGTGATGGTGGTGATGGTAGTGATGATGGTGTTGGTGGTGATGATGGTGATGACGATGGTGGTGGTGATGGTGGTGATGATGGTGATGGTGGTGATGGTGATGATGGTGATGATGATGGTGGTGGTGATGATGGTGATGGTGGTGATGATGGGGCTGGGGTGGAGGCGGTACGAAGGGTAACAGCTGAGTGGGCTCGGAGTTCTCCTGAGGAGCAGTGTGTATATTTGGGAAGTAGATGGAGGTAGTGGTTGAATAACATTCTAGATGTGCTGCATAGCACGGAATTATTAACTTAACAGAATGGTTAATTCTGTGTTACGTGTGTGTCACCTTATTAAGTTTATTTAAAAAGTGACATCAAGGGGATGCCTGGGTGGCTCAGTTGGTTAAGCGTCTGCCTTCGGCTCAGGTCATGGTCCTGGAGTCCCGGGATCGGGTCCCGTATTGAGCTCCGTGCTCAGCGGGGAGCCTGCTTCTCCTTCTCCCTCTGCCACTCCCCCTGCTTGTGCTCTCTCTCTCTCTGACAAATAAATACATAAAAATCTTAAAAAGTGACATCAAGAAAGCAAAAAGGCAGCGTTGGGTCAGATCAGGGAAGATCAGGGAATGTGGCTTTCAGTTGTTCAGTGACACCTTGTAAGTGTTTCTGTCTCCAAGGTGCAGTGCCAGGGGGCTGGGGATGTGCTGGGTATCAGCACCCTGCAGCCCTCCCCCGCCCCCACCATGGAGCCTAGAGGCAGGGGAGGGTCATTAAACCAGATAATCACACACGCTACCAGGTGTAAAATTCTGAATCATTACCAGCATCCATAATCTCATTAAAAACAAGTTCTCGTTGGGACGCCTGGGTGGCTCAGTCGTTAAGTGTCTGCCTTTGGCTCAGGTCATGATCCCAGGGTCCTGGGATAGAGCCCCTCATCGGGCTCCCTGCTCAGCGGGAAGCCTGCTTCTCCCTCTCCCACTCCCCCTGCTTGTGTTCCCTCTCTCGCTGTCTCTCTCTCTGTCAAATAAATAAATAAATAAATAAATCTTTAAAAAAAAACAAAAGTTCTCGTTTGCTGGGCTTTATAAATACATAGAAGAGAGCTGCTTTTTCTTGCATTGATATCAAATTCAATTTACTCTGATGCTATAAATTATTGGCCTTACAGGAATGAACAGGCACATTTGGTCCAATTTGTATTAAGTTGCTGAAACATCAGGGCAGAGCAGGCGTGCTGGTCACCATCTCATAGTCATCAGCTGTGGCCTCCCCTTGCCATTTTTCTTCCTCCTTTTTTTCCTGTGGGACCCCTTGTCACCAGCCACTTTTCTAGAAGCAGGTTGGGAGGGGAGGCCCGTGTCTCTGTGAGGGATGGCGGGAGGCTGGTTGAGTCTGGGAGGTGCCCTGCACACACTGGGATGGTTCCTGGGATGCCTGCCCCACTGTTGTGATGTGTGTTGTGAATGGGTCCACAGTGGCCTTGGAGGGTTTTCAAAGCTGCGAGCACGCAGGGCTGTGGGCAATCTGCTGATGGCTCCTCGCTCTGCCTCCCACCCCTGCAGGCAGAAGGTGGTGGAGGGCAGCCTCACGCACCCCTTTGCCCTGACGCTCTCTGGGGACACTCTGTACTGGACGGACTGGCAGACCCGCTCCATCCACGCCTGTAACAAGAGGACTGGAGAGAAGAGGAAGGAGATCCTTAGCGCTCTCTATTCGCCCATGGATATTCAAGTGCTCAGCTCAGAGCGGCAGCCTTACTGTAAGTGGGGGGCTGGGTAGGGGGTGGCTGGCATCTTCCCTCAGCCAAAGCCCCCAGTGTGGGGGCACCGACCTCAGAGCAGTGGAGGAGAGGAGGTGCTGGTAGAGGGGAGGGAGATGTATGCAGAGTGCAGGGCTAGGCTGGGGGGCAACTGAGAGAGCTCTCTGCAGAGCTTGGGTAGGGGGCTTTTTCAGGTGGGGCCCCCCACCCCAGCTGTCCTCTCTTCAGAGGTGGCAAAGGGACTCCCAAGGAAGGTTGCTTTGTTTTCAGGGCCAACAGAAGTTATATAGTTATTGATGAACAATCTGCTGTAAGTTGAGGCTCTCAGCCTGGGGTCCCCATAGGGTGGTGGCTGGGGTCCTTGATGGTGAAAAGCTTGAAACACATGGGCTCAGGGCTCCTGTGACAGGTGGGTAGCAGGGTCCTTGGGGACCAGGGTGCTGTAGAAGATGCCAGCTTTGAACTTAACACTGGGGGCCCGATGGGGGCAACCATTGTTGGTGCCAAAGGGAAGGTGGGGCTCTCTGGAATTGTTTTCTGGTGAGAACATCATGGTCCTTAAATGCATCCACGCTTGGGGCAGCCCACACCCGGAAGGCAGCCTTAGGGAGAGGAGAGGCACCACCCCATATATCTTCTCCAGTTGACGGGGGGTGGTTCATACTCTAATTTTGGAGTACTGCACCCCAGCCTGCCCTGGGCAGAGTGAAATGCCGGCAGTGTTCAGTTCAGTTGGTGCTGGTTGTGGGCGGGCTTGGGAGGATGAGAAGGGTTGCTGTCAGCACCAAGAGTGTCCAGCCGTGGCCACCAAGCATTTGTGCAGATCCCGTGGGGGCCAAGCACACCACCGGGATTAGACAGGCCTCTGCTCCAGGATCCCCCAGTCCGTACCGCGCGCGCGGGCAGGTCCTGAGATCCTGGCGGGGAGGGTGGCCTTCACAGAGGAGGTGTCGTCTGAGGGGCCCTGAAGACGGCATCTTGCTGTAGAAGGGTGGGGGGAGGGGCAGGGCAGGGAGGATGCCCCCACCAGGAGCGGTGCGTGGCAGGGGGGCGTGGGGTCGAGGGCCCTGTTCTGGAGCCTTCCCTCAGTCTGCCCCGTCTTCCCCAGTCCACACGCGGTGTGCGGAGGACAATGGCGGCTGCTCCCACCTGTGTCTGCTGTCCCCGAGGGAGCCTTTCTACACGTGCGCCTGCCCCACCGGCGTGCAGCTTCACGACAACGGCAAGACGTGCAAGGCAGGTGAGACGGGGGGGCGCCGGCTGGGGGCCGGCCTGGCGGGGGGTGCGGGGGCGGCCACCCGGTCAGCGCCTCGTCCTGTCCGCAGCGCAGCTTTCACACGCTCTGGGCTCCGCGTCCAGGGCGCTTGGGCAGCCCGGCAGCTGCGACCGGGCTCCGACCTGGGCTCCGCTGCCCAACGGGCACGGTACCGGGCTCGGGGCTCGGGACTCGGGTTCTGGTCCGTCGGGTGAGCTTGCAGGGGGCCGCCGGCATGCCATGCTTGTAGCCGAGATGCTCGCTGTTGCGAACTGCCACGCGAAAACCTCGCGGACTGGAAAAACGACGTCAGTGGGGAAGGACCCCGTGAATCGGGAGGCGCCCCGCGATCCGGTGCCCGACACTGTGGCTTCGTCTCCTGCTTTTCTGCTTTTTCCGTGTTGATACAGAATTTATGATTCGTTTTTATCCTTGCGTCCCGTTTCCATGGGGTCTTCATGCCCTCATAACCCGCCCCATGGAAATTCAGGTTGCAGGCACATGCTCAATGGGAGAAAACTTGGGGCACACGGAGTTCAGTTGCTGTCCCTCCCTGCGTGCGGGTGTTCTTCTTTACGTCAGGTGTTCACCCACCTCTTTGTTCTCCTCCCGAATTCTCCACACTTGCTGCTTTGAGGATTCCTTGTATGATGATATTTTAATGAAGTGTCACCCCCTCGTCCGGGGCACTGTCTGAGGCTCTTCCTTGCCAGGTGTCAGGTACAGAGTGTGCTCTTTCAGAAATGATGCGCATCTAGGATGCGGCCATCTCTGCGGGTGTCCAGGGCCCAGCACGGCTGGCTGGCACTGGAGTGGGCACCAGAGTGGCCGGCGAGGGGCTAGTGAGAGACGTCAGGAAGCAGCCACCCCTGGGCCAGTCGCACTTGGGGGAAGGAAAGGGAGACCAGGGCTTACTTACCTGGGGACCTGGGGGCAGAGGGGAGGGAGTGCTACCGGAACTTGAGCACAGGTTTATTTATTTTTTTTATTTTAAAGATTTTATTTATTTATTAGAGCGAGCGCATGCTCGCGAGAGAGCCCAGGTGGTGGAGAGGGAAAAGCAGGCTGCCCATCGAGCAAGGAGCCCGATGTGGGCTCGTACCCAGGACTTTCCAAGCCGAAGGCAGTCGCCCAACCAACAGAGCCACCCAGGGGCCCCATGAGCACTGGTCCAAAACAAAATGTGCAGGGGCCCCTGGGTGGCTCAGATGGTTAAGCGTCTGCCTTCGGCTCAGGTCATGATCCTGGAGTCCCGGGATCAAGTCCCGCGTCGGGCTCCCTGCTCGGCGGGGAGTCTGCTTCTCCCTCTGACCCTCCCCCCTCTCATGTGCTCTCTCTCTCTCTCGTTCTCTCTCTCTCAAATAAATAAATAAAATCTTTAAAAAAAAAAAAAGGGGGCCCCGAGTTCAGAAGAGCCCTGTGCTTGGTTTAAGGGTCTGTTGTTGCTGACTTGAAATGCTTGATAATTTTTGGATAGGGGGCCCTGCATTTTCATTTTGCAGTGGCCCTGCAAATTATGTAGCCAGTTCTGTTTTGTGTACGAGAGAAACTGAAGGGCATCTGGAGGTCGTCTTCGTATTTTGGTGGGTCTTTTTCTGCTGGTTTTCCATGTGTGTCTGTGCATTTTACTTGACATTATCACAGGAGTGTTTGCAATTGCAGGAGGTGTATTTGCTTCTAAAACATGAGTTTTAGTGCCTAAAAAGTATTTATCCAATGAACCATCTTTCCCCTGTTGGGCATTTCTGTTTTATTTGTGTTTTTGCTATTTCCGAGTCGTGCTGCCTTGAGAGAGCCAGCTTGGGGCCTGGCCCCAGGTTAGAGGGATCTGAAGCTGGTGTCTCTCGCTGCCGTGGATTGGTGATCCCTGGCCGAGCTGTGGTGCTGGATGGGGAGGTGAGGTTGGCTCTGGGAGGAGCACAGGCATGGCTGAATGCCGGCGTGGTTGCCCCTCTGCCCACTTGGGGTGTCTGGAGCCAGGGTGCATGTGGACATTTGGGGAAGGAGTGAGAGTGGACACACCCCCCCACGGTGGATCATGCAATAGTGCTGGCCCTTTTGGGGAACTTGTGCAGGCCGCTTTTGTGAAAGGGCCCTGTGAGGCAGGAGCCCCATGCATCAGGGTTCCGGACTGGGGTGTGGGGCCTCCTAGAATCCCAGAGTCGTGGCTCAGTGCCCTGCACAGCTGGAGAAGCCTGGAGTTCCACCAAGGACTTGCCCAGCCTACCCCGGGGTGCAAACGGCTGGTGGTCATCCGGGGTGGACGGCATTTGGGGTCTTGTTGCTCTACGCCTCTCTTCCTCCCTTGTGAGCTGGGGCGGTCACAGGCCACCCCCTGCCCGGGGAGGCTGGGGAAGGACACGGCGTACTGATAGGACTCAGAAGCACTGTGCAGGGCACCCGGTGCGTAGTCAGTGCAGAGTGTGTGGTAACCACAGCCAGCGTTCACACCGTTGGCGTCTGTCTTCACGTCGGGCCAGAGGGAGTAGGCCAGGTCCTCAGGAGGCCTAAGTTTGCCTCCATCATCCAAGGGTCCTCCCACCCCCCGGGGAGGGCTGATTTCTTCGGCAGGCGGAGGAACAGGGACTTTCTGGTTCCCTGCATTCTAATAGCTGGAGCCTCTGCGCTCCGGGCACCCTTGTCTGTGGTCGAGCCTCTGGAGGGCATTCTGTTCTTTCTGCAGACATCCACGGGATGGGGGTGGGGGGCAGGGGGCAGAGTAGAGGAGGTGCCGTGGGGTAAGAGGGCTTCCTGGAGGCGGCTGCACAGGGGGGCGGGGGCTGGAAGCTGTGGTGAAGAGCTGTGGGGTGGGCCTGGGGGATTAGCAGCATGGCCTGTCCTGTGGGAAGCTGTCTGGCAGGGAGCTGATCCGCAGCTCCTGGCCTTCTTCAGGAAGGACGGCCGGCTTGCAGAGTCCCCTGGGACCCAGTGGTGCAGGGCCACCTTCCCTGGTCTTGTGAGAGCTGTTTCCGTCTCCCAGCTGTAAAGGGCACATTCACAAATAACTCAGTTGGAGAATGCCAAGTGTGAGGAAGAAAATCATTTTTGTTGTCTTTCGGCGCCGCCGGCTCTGGTGGGTGGGGGACTCCATCTGCACAGAGCAGCTCAGGGGACTCAGGCTGAGGCTGCGTCCTGCTTTTGCTCCAGATCCCCTGTAGGGTATGTCACAGGAGAGGGAAGCTCCCAGAAGACACAGAAGGGATGGGCTGGGGCTCTTGCTCTGCTCGAGAGTGTGACCGTTGGGTTTTGTGTTTTTGTAAGAGTGGTTCCCACTCCACGTGCTTCCTACTCATTGGCTGGTTCTGGGGGCTGCATGGGGCTTCTGAGGCTTCCTTCCCTGGAACCACTCGAAGCTGGGGTGGGAAGGGACAGAGTTTCCTCGAAGTTTTGGTTTGAGTTGAGAAGAAATCCAGGAGCTTCTCACAACATTGCAAGGGTTTGCCACCAAGGTGGCTTTCTGGAAATTTGGGGTGGAAATGTGGGGGCTATCTGTCTGTCCGTATTTCTTAATCCAGAGGGATCGGGGCACGAGTGAGGAATGGATTCTGTCTTTGAGGGGCTTTCCTTCTGTTTGGGCAACGGACACAGCGAGTCAGAGACGGGGCCGTGAGCGGGGGCCGAGGGCTTGGGACTTCACAGCCTGCGACAACTCCACTGGCCGACTGCGTTTTAGGGTGCAGATCTCCTGCCCTCCAGGTTTTATTCCTGACCTCAGAATATCACGTTAAAGGAAAATATTTGATGAAGATGCCGTGGGTGTTTTCCTTTCCTCGAGTGGCCTTCTGGGCTACCCTGCGTCCACCGGTGGGTATGGTTTTGCCTGCTGGCGGGTGTAAATTACACGCCGAGTGTGGATTTTGACCGCTGACGTTGTCAGGCGGTTGTGCTCGCGGCCTGGAGATAGTAGCTGGCAACGCGAGGGTAAAACGGAGAAAGCAGACACTGAGTCCTGCTCGTTGCCCCTGCCCAGAGTGGAGCTCGGAGGTCCCAGCGTGCGGGAACCCGGTGCAGGGCCCCTCGCTGGCCGGAACTGAGCAGCCCGCGTGGACGCCGCCGGCGCTCGGGAGAGGCTTGCTGGCGGCTGGCGGGAGGATGGGATGCATGGCCGGCACAGGAGGATCTCCTCCGGGCCATGGAATCGGTGAGGTCCCGTGCCCCCAGGGGTGAATACTGAGGCCGCACACTGAGGGTCAGGAGGTCCTGGTCTAGAGGAAAGGCCTCTGGGAAGGAGAAACTGAGCGTCCCAACTTCCACTCTTCTGAAAGGGGAGGCGTCAGAGGCGACATTCCCAGTATCGAGCGTGGCTTTGGTCTGTAGTTGAGAGTCTGCCAGAGACTTTGGGGTGGTAAGGAAATTCAGTGTCAGGGAGACCCAGAATTTAGAGCAATTTCCCATCATGTGATGGCTTTGTGTGTCAGCTTCTCGTTCTGTGATACCGGCACTCGTGTCCCGGCTGTGTGATCTTGGGAAAATAACTCAGCCTCTCTGTGTTTTCAGTCACTTCACCTGTAAAAAGAGATGATAATAGTACCTGATTCTTGGGAGGAAGGCCTGGCTGCCCAACAAGTAGGAGAGTGCTTAAATTTGAACTTGAACTTGGAGCCAGGCGGGCAGTCTGATGCCAGAAGAGCAATTCTTCCCTGAACGTTTGCAATCAGAAGTAGATGATGAAGCTGGGTGGTGGTGAGAGGAGGCTTGAGGGGGCGTGGGGTGGGTGGGGGAGCCCTCCTCGACACTGCCGGTGGGAAACGGGCGGAAGAGTGAGGTGTGTGTCCTGAGTGCACTGGGCACGTGGCTTGCTTTCCAGGGATGAAGGCCAGCATGGGGCTGGGCAGGATTGGGGTCCGAGGCAGGGGTCTGGATGTGTCAGAATTACTCAGGCCCTGACGTCACACATCCAGGTCGCCCAGCCCTAGCAAATCAGAGTCTCTAGGACAAGGGACAGGCGTGGGAGGCAGAGGGCTGAGTCTGCACTTGACATGCGCCCAAGGCAGGCTGATGTGTTGCAGTGGGGGAACCCTCCGCACTGCTGGAAACATCTCAGGACCCGAAGCCACGGCCTCAGGCATGACTTGCGGATTCCTGGGGCTTTCACTCTGAGCGTCTGACCATTTATGCTGTGGAGTTGAATCGGAAGAAATTTTCACGATATGCATGAGTCTTATTTTTCTCTGCTTTTGAGCAAATGAAAGCCAGCCCTGTGCAGGGAGTTGGTGCCTTCCCCCAAGGAAGGGGCTTAGGTGGCAGTGGTGCTCAGACCCCCGTGAATGGGGCTGTGACAGCCCAGGGCCTGCAGACTGCCCCCTGGAAGCAGAGGATGACACGGGGCGGGGTGCGGCCTTCTCACCTGTGAAAGGGGGAGAGCAGGATGACTCCGCTCTGTGCAGCTGGGGGGTCAGATGAGAGGCTGCTTCCCACAGTGCCTGTGTGGGGGCCGCACAAACAGGACAGGAGACTCGGACTCCCTCGCCTTGGATCAACAGTGTCTTGTGTCCCGTGTGTGGGCGGGGTGCAGTGTCTCAGGTCCCCCAGTCCCTCCCGACGTGGCCCCGGTCAGGGTCCTGTAGGCTCTGAGACTGGGAAGGATGTCAGAGCGGGTGGCCCCCTCCTGTGCCGCAGCTCGGCGGGGGGCCGGCGAGGGGGCTTGGTGAGACCCGGGGGGCCTGAGTGACTCCTGTCTCGCGATGCCTGGGCCAGGCTGTGATCCCACGCACCGGGCGTCCGCCAGCGCCAGCCTCCCCCGCCCCTCCCCGGCAGCCTGGCCCGCGGAGGCGCCCAGCTGGCTTTGGTTTTCCCCATGTTTTTCCAATTATGTGGGATGGGCTAAAAACAGCAGTAGCGGGGCCTTATTTGGGAGCTCCCACCACCATCCGAGGAAGCCTGGTGCTCCCCTCCAGCTCTTGCGGTGGCTCCTTGTGGAACACGCCCCTGTTGTGACATTCGTCCCCGTGTATTCCTCAGCACCGGGGGCTTCTGGGCAGCGTGTGTCCCTGCTCGGGGCCCGAACGACCCGGGCAGGTGGCTCGCTGAGGCTGTGTCCGGGGCAGTGGGGGCCAGGCTGCCACCCCGTTTTGTGCCCTCCGCCGTGGTGGGGCAGGCGGCTCGGGCTTCATGGTTTACGGGTCCACCTGCTGCACCTCGCCAAGAAGTAGTGTGAACAGATGTTGGCGGGGACAGGAAACAAAAGGACGAGGGGATATGGTGGGCCGAGGTGGCGGGGGGCGGGGGGCGGGGGCGGACAGAGGCGTCACTGTCGGGTGTGACGGCCAGACTGACAACTGGGGCGATGTCTCGAAGCCCCTCACGTCCATCCGTCTCTCTGGGCGGATTAGCCGAGGCTCAGGGCCGAGGAATAAGGGGCGCGTTTGTTTCCGGTCTGACTGTCTTGTCACTTATCGGGGAAGTAGGTCAAAGGGAAAAGAAAGGAGGCCCTTGTGGCCGAGGCCTATGCCGCCCAGGCCGTGACTGGCGTTGACTCTGCTACCAGAAGGCAGCTGCTGTTCTCAGCCATGGACCGTGAATTTGTAATAGCAAGAAAATCAGATTGCACAGTCCCAGGAAATGGTGTCACCAGTCCAAGCACTGACTTTTTTTGGGGGGGGGGGGGGGGGAATGAAGGTATAACTTGGAGACAGTAAAACGCACAGAGTCTGAGCGTCCGCTGTGATTAGCTTTGACAGCTGGATACATATGCCTCGCCATCACCCCCGTCCAGATACAGAACACTTCCAGCACCCGGAAAATTCCCGGGTGCCCCCTGCAGCCCCCCTCCCCACCCCACGGGGCAGCCCTGTCCTGACTTCCAACACCATGGGTTAGTTTTGCCTGTTCTAGAGCGTCCCAGAAACGGAACCACACAGCATGTGCTCTTTTGTGTCTGAGCCTGAAGACTAACTTCTAAATCTAAAAGAAGAGAAGAGGGGAGTGTGCCATATTCTTAGAATGAGAAAACTGTCATCCTGGGGCCGGGCGATGAGACCAGGCGGCACCTCTGGGGTGGCCCGGGTCCGCCAGCGGAGAGCGACGCTGCCGTCACTCCCCGCGCTGGCCCCGTCCCCCACCCCCAGCCTGTCTAGTGTCCCCCTTGCTGGTGGCGTGCGAGTCCAGCTCCAGCCCGGCCCCAGAGCTCAGGCGACTTCCTTCGTCTGTGGAGTCAGGTTCTGGGCTTGAGGTCCGGGACCTGGTGAGGCCCCCAGGCTGCTGGAGAAAGGCCTCACCTGCCCCAGCCCTGCCCTCTGCGTGCCCCTCGTGCCGGCTTGTCTTTAGGGATGGCTGCAGGTCCTCTGTCTTGTTTCCGGGGACTGTGCCCCGGTGCGTCTATCCTCCCCAATTCCCAGGGTGCTGGGGTGAGCTGATTGCCCATGTGTGCTGGGCTGACGCCAGGGCCTCTGACTTGTCCTCAGACCGAGGCCAGGAGGCTCTTTTTCACCCTTGGCCTCCTATTCCAACTAAAATGGATGGTTTGCTCCTTTCCCACCCACCTTTCTGCCTTTGCCTGTGCTGTGCCCATTGCCTGGAGCACCCTTCCCTGTGGCTTCTCGCCTCACGTTCCCGCAGGCCTCCATTCAGACGGCCCCAGCCCCTCTGGGAGATGTGTTATGATGTGCTCCCACGTCCACTGCACGGGAGGGATCCTGGCTTCCCGCGGGACCAGCATCAGGCCCAGGAAGAATGCTGGGAAAGTTGATTAGGTGCCTTCAAGAGTCTTTGCCCTGGCAAGCGCTGAGGTTTTTTGGTCATCCTGGGGCCTGACTGCACCCTTGTCCCCTCCCTGCCACCCCTGGTTAGGGGGAGAATCAGGGCATTTGAGTTTGGCCTTAGCCCTGCACTATGTGGTTGTGACCTGATGAAATGCAGGATCTTCGTGTCTCATTGACCTGGGAGTGAGTATCAAACAAGCTAACGTTTCCTAAAGCGCCTTATGAACTGTAAGGTGCTGGGACGCCTGGCTGGCTCTGTCGGTTAAACGCCTGACTCTTGACCTCAGTTCAGGTCTTGATCTCAGGGTTGTGAGCTCAAGCCCCACGTTGGGTCCCATGCTGGGCGTGGAGCCTACTTTAAAAAAACAAAACAAAAAAGCCTGTAAGGTGCAGTGCACTTGAGTTAGGTTGAACCACATGGCCCCTCCCCACCAACCTCCTTCCTTGGTTCTGGCCTCAATGCCAGGGTGAGGTGGCCAGTAGTAGTAATAATCCTGCCCTGGGCTGCCCGGCAGGCACGCTTCTGAGCGCTGTATCACTGGGGCCTCGTGGGAGCTGGTCAGAGGGGCTGGGGCCAGCCTGCTTCGGAGGTTTGGGCAGTCAGAGCTTGCTCAAGGCCCCAGAGGAAGGGATAGAGGTGGGATTTGGACCCAAGCAGCCTGCCCTGTGTTGCCGGGGCCCCGGGGAGCTTTTACGTGCCGTGGCGTTGGGGGGGAGGGTGGCGTGGCCACCACCACCTCCAGGAGCCACAGGACAGGATGTTATTGGGAGGAAGGATTGCTGCTGTATATGGAACACCTGCAGTATGCCTGGGCTTGGGAAGGCACTCTGTGCTTTTTTTGTGTTTTTGTTTTTTTAAAGATTTTATTTATTTATTTGAGAGAGAGCGTGAGAGAGCAAGCATGAGCAAGGGTGAGGGGGAGAATGAGACTCCCCGCTGAGCGGGGAGCCCAATGCGGGGCTCGATCCCAGGACCCTGGGATCATGACCTGAGCTGAGGCAGATGCTTGCTTAACCGACTGAGCCACCCCGGTGCCCTCTGTGTGTGTGTGTGTGTGTTTAAAGATTTTATTTATTTATTTGACAGACACAGAGAGAGAGAGGGAACACAAGCAGGGGGAGTGGGAGAGGGGGAAGCAGGCTCCTGCTGAGCAGAGAGCCGGATGTTGGGCTCGATCCCAGGACCCTGGGATCATGACCTGAGCTGAAGGCAGACGCTTAACGACTGAACCACTCAGGCGCCCCTGTGTGGTTTTTTTTTAAAGAGCTGAGCCACGTGCCCAGAGAGGTGGGACCGGGCCTTTTCCATCATGTGAGTCCCCTACTGTATTATATCGTCCAACCCCATGTTCCTGTGTTTCAGGCAACCGGGTCGCCCACCTTTTAATTGGTCCAACCAACTGCGCTTTGTTCACAAGTCTCTCTCTCTCTCAAGACCCTCTGGCCTGAGTCGTGAGCCTCCAGGCCATGTCTCTGCTGCTCGTTCAAAGAGAACGTGGCCTGAGGCAGGTCCCCGGGGCATGCTCGGTGCCACCGGGAGGGGGACATGTGCTGGGGCCATGGCCTTGGGCTCAGAGGCTCACTGACTTTGTCACGGGACCACCCAGCGTTGCTGGGGAGCCTCAGCCCCTCCTGCCTCTTACCTGTGAGGAGACAGAGGTCAAGGTGCTCACCCCCGGCCACTCAGTGAGGAAATGTGGCTGGGGGCCGCGGTTGGGTGTGGCCTTTGGGCTGTACGGCCTGTGCGGTGAGCAGCCCCTGAGGGGCAGGGGGCAGGGCAGGTGGCAGAGGACCACGTGAGGGGCTGACTCCTGGCGATAGGAGAGCAAGGGAATCGCGAGGCAGGCGCCAGCCTTGCTGCCCTGGCCGCCCCAGGCCTCAAGGCAGAGGAGTGACTCCCCCATTTTACTGCTGTGCAGACGGAGGCCCGGACCCCGGGGCCAAGGTGACAGCCTCCCACACGCTTGTATAAGGGCCCGGGGTGGGTCGTGCAGACAGACAGCTGCTCAGGCCTCAGGTTTCCAGTGGAGCCAGTGCCTGGCCCGGCCACTTCCGCGGTGGTCACTGGGCACGGTCTCCTGGGCCAGCGCGCCGGGCTGTGGTCTCAGCGCCTGTCCAACAGCTTACCCCAGGGGGCCGTGGAGAAACTTAATCAATTGCTAAAAAACAAAAGTAAGTTGGCTGCCTACCAGCTGTGAAGCTGTTTATGGCCTTAGAGATGGTAGTGTGGAGGGCGGCCTGCGCTGGGACCCAGCTCTGACCACACGAAGCCAGGGGTGGGGGCGGCGAGGGGGTTGGGCCGAAGGGAGGCCGGAGGCTCCGCTTGATGAAAAGAAGCCGTACAAGGAGCCGCCCTGGGGGCGTGGTGTGAGCCTCTGGGTGGGGATCCATCCTTTCTTGGAGATGCCTTTGGTTCAGTGGGGACAGTTGTGATGTCCACTCTGCCTGCTGGGAAGGCCAGGCCCTGATGCTGGGTGACGGGGTTGGGGGGGGCGCAGGGCTTGGGGGCGCTGCCTCTTTCATCTGTGTTGATTTGGTCAGTCCACATCCTGGGACGTTTGGTTTTGCTCGTTGTGAAAAATCCTTTCCCGTGTTGGGGTGCAGAGGGGATTAACCATAAGGATCTTCCAGGTCTCCACGCTGGACCACCTGGCAGGGGGCTCTCCTCCTCCTGGGCTGTCTGGAGGCTGTGGATCCTTCTGCCCCATCCCTCCTCCTGTGGTTCTTCCCTCCCACTCGGCTCAGAACCTGGAGGCCAAATAGGTCAACCCCGCGTGGCCGCTCTGTTCCCACTGGTGAGACAAGTGAGAAAGCCTGGTCCCCGGAACCTAGGCCCTCCCCCCCACTGCCGGAACCACAAGGCCTCTCCGCATAAGCCGGGGCAAAGTCTTGATGTTTTCTTGTTGAAAAGTAACATTTGTGATCACCCTCGAAAGGAACACATCTCCCAAAATAACAGAAAATAAAAGCCACCTGTAACGTTGCCTCTCAGAGAGGACCGCTGCTAACCTTTGGCTGTTTCTTGCTCCTCTGTCCTCTCTGCTTGCGTTCAGCTCTGGGTTTGCACGATGTCTTCATAGCGCGGCTCCGTCGCGCCCTGACCTCCTCCACTGCTCGGCGGGCATTTCCTCCCCCAGCCCTGCTCCAGAGCCCCGTGCTTTCGCGGGCCCTTCGTTTATTTGATGTTCTCGTGTTGTGGGATATTGACGTTGCCTGCAGGCCCTGTCCTGCGGGTTTGGGTTTTGCAGTGATCGCGAGGCCACGGTGATCCTGGGCAGCCAGGAACCCGCGTGCATGTCTAGCGGCTGCTTCGGGCTGGGCTCGCCGAGGGGAAATTGCCGGGTCAGAGGGTCCGAGAGCCACACTGCCGTCCAGGAAGCGCGTGCTGGGCACTGTCCTCTGGGAGGTGGGGGCCTGCTGCAGCCACGCTGAGCGGCCAGCACTTTCCACCTCCAGCACCTTCCTCACGTTACTCAGCTCTCCTGTTTGTTGCTGGGGTCTGGGTGGTTTCCTTCTTGACTTCGATGCCGTCCAGTGAACTTAAAAAACGAACAGACTTTATCTTGTACGGCAGTTCTAGGTTTACAGGAAAATCGAGCAGAGGGTCCTGAGAGTTCTTGGGTATCCGCCCTCCCTCCTGACTTGGTTTCTGCTGTGACTAGGATGGGCCGTCTCATGTTGTGAAAGGCACACATGTGCGTGTCAGCCGAGGGGCCACAAACCTCGCTCGGCCCCTGGGCCACGAGGCTCGAGGCCTGTTTCTGTGGCCTTGCTGCTCAGAATGGTTGGGATGTTTTTGCATGGTTGAAAAGAGACTCACAAGAAGAATGTTTTGTGACGTGGGAAAAGGAGAGGAAATGCGAATTTCGGTGTCCCTGCGTGACGTCTGGCTCGCATCCCCCTGCTTCTGCGCCATCTGCTGCAGCTTTCACACTGGGACGCCGAGCTGGCCGCCAGTGACAGCCGGGGTCGTGGCCCGCAGCGCCTGGCGTGCTGACGGCTGGTCCTTTACAGAAGACGTGTGCAGACCCCCGCTGGAGACCAGAAGGAAGACCGAGAATGGTCCCAAGATAGCCGCTGTGGACGTTTGCGTGTGTTTCCTGCCAGGAAAGGAAGCTTTGGTTCATCTGTGGGAGCAGATTTTGTTCCAGGGAGGCTTTTGTTTGTCTTGTGGCTGGGCTCCTGCTGCATTCACAGCATGCTGTTTGCACGAGGCTTCCTTGTAGGCGGCGGTGGGCTCAGCGCTGTCCCAGCGTCCAGAGTGCGTGGTGTCCGTGGGCCAGCTCCATTCCCGTCCATCCTGGTGGCAGTGATGGCCTGGCGCGCTCTGGAGCCCCCCACCCTTTGGACCTGCTTCTTCTCCCACGGAACGTCTCCTCTCACCTCTGCTCCCCACCTCTTGTGGGTTGCATCGTGTTCCCCAAAAAGACACGTTGAGTCCCCGGAGTGTGAATGTGACCTAACTCGGAAACAGGGTGTTTGCAAGGTGTAACCAAGTTAAGATGAGGTCAGACTGGAGTAGGGTGGGCCCTGAATCCAATGACTAGTGACCTTTATAAGAGAGAGATTGAGACACAGATGCAGGGGAGGAGGCTGTATGAAGACAGAGGCAGAGGTTGGAGTGGTGAAACCACAAGCCAAGGAATATCCAGGGATTGCTGGTAACCACCAGAAGCTGTGGGAGGCAAGGACGTCTCCCCCAGAGCCTTCAGAGGGAGCTTGGGCCTGCCAGCCCCTGGCGTTTTTCCTTCTGGCCTCCAGAACCGTGAAGGAGTCCGTTTCCGCTGTTATGAGCCTCCCCGTTTGTGCTGATGTGTTACGGCAGCCTTTTCCTGCATCTGGCCGGGTCCGTGTGACCCACAGGACGGCACCCTGGGATGGAAGGCAGCTTGGTCCGGAGGGATGTTGGCAGGGAGGGATGGTGTTGAACTTGACATGCCCGTGACATTGGGCCATCCCTCAGGTCGGCTTTTTTGTTTGGAGAACGCCGGCTGCCAGGAAGGCTGTGCCCTGGCCTGTGGTCGGTGCCCTGGCCTGTGGTCGGTGCCCTGCACTTGGCCCCGGACAGGGGCGCTGCCCTTCTTTCCTGCGCGTGTGCGTGCAGCGAGGAAGGGGGAGGTCAGGAGTCCGTCCGAAGGAGGCTCCGGGGACAGCTGCCCAGCCAGCAAGGGGAAGGTTTCACTTTCCTTGGCAGCACTGTGGGGCAGGCTATTTGTTTAAACAACCCCAAAGAAAACCATTTGGCCAAACTGTTAGTTTCTAAACAATTTACTTCCCTAGTGTTTAAACAAACTCCTACCCAGGATCTGTGTCTGGTCCCAGGGAGGGGGGTGGCCTCTCCTCCTCCTGGCCCCGGCACAGTGCCCTACACCCACCCAGGTGGCCGGAGGCCAGGGCTGCCGCTCAGACATTGCTGCTGACAGCCTTGGAGGTCACCTGTGAGTAGCGGCCTCTGGGAGCGAGCAGCTGGGGGTTCTGTCTCCGCAGCTGCCCCCCCCCCCCGCCACCCCCGCCACCGGCCGGGTCCTGGACAGAGTGCTCCACCCCCTCTGTGCTTCAGGCAACAGGCTGGGCTGTGACTCTCGCCCGCATGTCCCTGTATTTTAGCAAAGCTCAAATAAAAACTTCAAAGGCTCTGCAGCCCAAGGGGTGTCAGACACTCCCCCTTGGACTCCATTATCACCTACAGATTTATCCTGGCGTTTAATTACTGCCTCAGCCACAGAGACTTAATTCTAAGGGATGCTGATGATGGGGTTCCCTGGCGGTGGGCTGTGCTGGAGGCTTTGTATTGACCTGGTTAATGGAAGGCTGGGGCCGGGCCCACTTCGCCCCTGATGGCTCTGTGCCCCTTGGGGACACTCTGCTGGTATCTGGTACATGGTCACAGCCACATGATTCTGAGGTTCTTGGAGCAGGAGGCCAGACTCCCCAGTCTCAGCTGGCCCACTTAGCAGGCCCACCTGTAACCCCAGCTCTCCTTCCTAGTACCCATTCACTGATGGTCTTCCTCCCTAAAGGGCTCTGCCCTGTGACCCCAGGAGCACCGGGGGTGGGGGATCCTGTGTCTGTTTTGCCCACCCCCACCCCCACCCCCAGTTCCTGGCCCAGGGCCTGGTCTAAAGTAGCTGCCTGCAGAGATAACTGGTGGGGTGACCAATCCAGCTGGGCAGCCCGTCAACATTGGGCTTCCTGTGTGTACCATCTTCCGAGATCCAAGTGTTTGTGGGACCTTGTTTTTCCACTTGCTCCTGTGTGCCCTGGATCGGGGAGCTTAACCTCTCTGTGCGTCAGGTTCCTCATCAGTAAAATGGGGCATAATCATACCTCTGGGATTGGTGTGAGGATCACACTATTTTAGGTGATTGTGTCTCGAGGACCATAGCAACAGGGATGGGTGAAACAGGCTCTAAATATGTTCTGTGGGCACCTGGGTCGCTCAGTCGGTTAGGCGTCCGACTCTTGATTTTGGCTCAGGTCATGATCTCAGAGTCGTGGGATTGAGCCCCGAGTCAGGCTCCGCGCTCAGCAGTGACTCTGCTTGGAATTCTCATTCCCTCTCCCACTGCCCCTCCTCCCGCTCACGCTCTCTCTCCCTCTCTCAAATAAATAAATAAAAAGCTTGGGAAAAAATGCGTTTTGGGACAGAGCGTTGGTTTCCCTGGGGACCAGTGTTTTCTCTTAGGAGGAGGTGCTGATTGAAGTCAAGTGGGGTTTGACACACACCTTTCCGCCTTGCACAGTGAGCAGCCCCGGCCTCCGCTTGGGAGCCTGGCAGCCTCTTTGGACAGTTCTGTAGATGCCCTCTTAGACAGGGCTCTTCCCGGCCGTGCCCTGGGGGGCTTCCCACATCCCTCCATGGTGGCAGATGAAGCCAGAGCCCTTCATGGAGTCTGGTTTATGGTTCCCTTGATGTCAGAGCTAGACAGAAATTCAGACATCATCAGGTTGGGCTGATTCTTCACTATAAATGGGAAGACCAAAGCCCAGAGAGGGTTAGGGACCTGTCCAAAGTCACACAGGGAATCTGCCCTGTGTTCTCCCTGCTTGTCTTAGGATGTCGGCACCTGCTCTGGGTGTGGCTCTGGGGTCTGCAGAGAGCCAAGGCGGCATGTGCCGGAATCCCAATGAACCATTAAGTGTGCAGCACGGGGGTGTGTGTGTGTGTGTGGGTGTGTGGGTGTGTGTGTGTGTGTGTGTGGGTGTGTGTGTGGGTGTGTGTGTGGGTGTGTGTTCAGCCCATCCACTGGGGTAAGGGTGGCAGGAAAGCTTCCTAGAGGAGGAGGTGTGTGACCTGGGCCTTGAAGGACAGGTCAGATGTCAACAGAACATTTTGGGAATGGAACCCAGAGGAAGACAATTTGTTAAAATTCAGAATTCCCCTCCCCTCCTTCCAACACACCAAATCAGGACCAAATCTGAATTTGGGTGTCGGAGGTTTCCAAAGTAGTCAGGCACTTGGGGTACCTTGTGAGCGCTGCCTGCCTCGGTTTCCCGGCCCTGGGCTCATAAAGCCATCGCTGGCATGTGTGCGCCCTCTAGGGGAGGAATTGGATTATGAGCTCTGGGCCTTGGAGCAGGACAGTGAGGATCCGGGTCCCCACCCTTACTCGAAATGCCGGGCAGGGGACCCCAGGTGGACTCTGCAAGGCACTGGGCTCTGAGGGCTCTGCCATGGTGGCAAGAAGTTGGCACCGGGTGCAGGAGAGAGTCTGCTGTTTGAGAGCTGTAGCTTGACCAGGCAGCTGGCTGCAGAGGCTGGGCCTGGGGGCCTGAGTTTGATGGATGTGCCCAGCTGGCTCCGTCCCTGTCCCTGTCCTGCGTTGCTGCATAACTTGAGATGAGTCCTTCCCCATTCTGGGCCTTTCCAGTCAGACCAGGCAATTGGCCCCAAAGTTCCAGAAGCAGTCTCTGGACCTAATCTTGGTTCTGTGGGTCCTTGAGACCAGAAGGGGCCAGAATGAATGAGTGGACAAGGACCCAACTCTGGGGGAGGGATCACATCCTGGCCCCCGCAGCCTCGAGGCATCCAGGCCAGGGTTGGGGAGCACATGAGGCTCCATGTGCTATTTGCCTGGAAGTTCTGACAAATCGCAGCAGGGAGGGTCCAGGACAGAGTCAAAGTATTAATACTGCTGGGGTGGCAGAGGAAGACTGGGACACTTGCCCCCTAGGTGCTCACCCTTGTCAGTAAGATAGCCAGGTGGGAAGGAGTCAGACCGTGTGATGATGTGTGCGGCTAGGTGACATGAAGCTGCCTTGGGGGGTGAGCGGGGCAGAGGTAGGGCCACAGGGAAGAAGTGGCATCTGAGCTGAGCCATGAAGGGTGAGCAAGTAGAAGTGGGGTCCAGTGGGGTTTTGAGAAGTATGTCTTTGACAATGGCAGTCTGGAGCCCAGTGCCTATGTGGGACTTGCATTTGGAACTGGTTTGTGGCCGGGAGAGGGGCTTTCAGGGGGCAAGGGGGACTGAGTGTGAAGCAGCTCTTCCACAGTGGTGGAAGTCAGGTGGCTCTGTGGCTTTCAGCTGGTTGCTTGACCTCTCTGTGCCTATGTGATCTCATCTATAAGATGATGATCCAACTAGTGCTGGCCTCAAAGAGCCCTCACCAGGGTGAGCCAGTGACTGCGTAGGAGGGTCTCGGCCAGTGTTACCTAAAGTCACCGGTTGTCTCGAGGAAGCTCTGACCCCGGGGGCTGGCTGAGCGCCTCCCTGCCATGCCCAGCACAGGCCGGGTCTGCTGTCCTGCTGCAGGCCTCTGACCCCACCGCGTGTACATCCACAGGGGCCGAGGAGGTGCTGCTGCTGGCCCGGCGGACGGACCTGCGGAGGATCTCGCTGGACACGCCGGACTTCACCGACATCGTGCTGCAAGTTGACAACATCCGTCACGCCATCGCCATCGACTACGACCCGCTGGAGGGCTACGTCTACTGGACGGACGACGAGGTGCGGGCCATCCGCAGGGCGTACCTGGACGGGTCAGGGGCACAGACGCTGGTCAACACCGAGATCAATGACCCCGACGGCATTGCGGTCGACTGGGTGGCCCGTAACCTCTATTGGACGGACACGGGCACCGACCGCATCGAGGTGACCCGTCTCAATGGTACCTCCCGCAAGATCCTAGTGTCCGAGGACCTGGACGAGCCCCGGGCCATCGTGCTGCACCCTGTGATGGGGTAAGGTTGGGGGTGGACGGACCTCCCACCTGGCGGGGGCTGCAAGCCAGACCACCCGGAGGTGAGAGAGACTAGTGGTTCTGGAACTTTCTCCAGCATCAGAATCCCCCAGAGGAGGGCTTGTTAAAACACGGGTGGCTGGGCCCTCTTCCCAGAGTTTCGATTCAGGAGGTCTCGGGTGGGGTCTGAGAACCTGAATTTCTCACAAGCTTCCTGGTGATGCTGCTGCTGGTCCAGGGACCAGACTTTGAGAAGCTCTGACACAGGCTGTCACGTACACGTATACAGGGCCTGGAGAGCTCGGATGAGTCATTTCTTTCCATGGGCCTCACCCTTCTCACCTGCAAAATGGAATGGTCCACCAGGGTGATTTCTAGACTGATCACGGTACGTACTTACTACGTACAGGCCGGGCCTCTTCTAAACGTTACACATGGTGAATCTTTGCCTCCTCCTCTCTCCTCGGGAGGTGGGTGCAGTTGTACAGTAGAGGAAGCTGAAGCCCAGAGAGGTTAAGGGACTTGCCTAAGGTCACACAGCCAGGAGATTGGGATTGGACCCAGCAGTGTGGCTCCAACTTTCCATTTTAGGATTCTGTGAAAACAGCTTGTCAGTCGACGCAGGAGCCTTTCTGAGAACCTCCGCAGCTCAGGGGAGGGTAGGAGCGCCCTCCCTGGGGGCTCACGACCAACAACAGGAAACTGGGAGGAGGAAGGAGGAACAGTTGGAGCTCTTGGCAGGTGGAGCCGGGGCTGCAGGGGAAGCCTCCGGCCCTCCGTGCAGGATGTGGGCGGTGTCCTGGAGACAGCCTGGATGGGGAGCTGGGAGGGCAGGAGGGAGACCTGGGAGCTGTGCCTCGTGGGGACCAGCAGAGCTGTGGCAACAGTGACTGTGGTCACTGCAGGGGCTGCCATCCACGGCGCACCCCTGGGGTGTGAGGTGCTTGTCTCATTTCCCCGCGGCTGAGGCTCGGAACCTGCGGTGACCCGTTCGTGGTGCCTGCTGGGAGAGCTGGGCCTCTTGGCCTGTCTGCCCGTGGAGCCTGCGCTTTGCACACGGGAGCCCTTCGGCTGCTTGGAGAAGGTTCCCCTCGACCTCGGCCTCCTCCCTGGCGCTCGGCCCCTCCAGCCCACGGGCCTCTCAGCGGGGCGTCTGCTGTCTGCCCACCTGCAGGATGGGAGGGGAGGCCCACCAGCCCCCTTCGAGTCCCAGGACCCCATGTCATGAAGCCCGCACTGTGGGCACCCCCATTTCCCGTGGAGCCCCTGGTCCTGCGTGGGGGGCTTGGTGCTCACCTGTGCAGTGAGCTGGCAATGCCTGAGCACCTCCCGCCGGATGGGGAGGGCGTGGTCCTCAGCCCTGGGGGTGCAGCAGGGACGAGACAGACAGCGTCAAGGACATGTGCTTCTTCTCCAGCCTCATGTACTGGACAGACTGGGGGGAAAACCCCAAAATCGAGTGCGCCAACCTGGATGGGCAGGAGCGGCACATCCTGGTGAACACGTCCCTCGGTTGGCCCAACGGCTTGGCCCTGGACCTGCAGGAGGGAAAGCTGTACTGGGGAGACGCCAAGACGGACAAAATTGAGGTGAGTCATCCCCACCGGTGGGCGTTGGTTCCTGGAGCTGTTTAATATAGGTTGTGCTGCCTGCCACAGCCCGGCAGGCCTGGAGCCCTGAGTTTTAGGCAGAAGCCAGGCCTGGTCGCCCTGGAGCCCATCACGTGTACCAGGCAGGCATCGGACGGTTGCCTATGCTCTGTTTTTTTTTTTTTTTTAAAGATTTTATTTATTTTTTTTAGAGAGAGAACACATGTGCGGTGCATGTGCGAGCAGGGTGGTGGCAGGAGAGTCAGAGGGAGAGGGAGAGAGAGAATCCCAAGCAGGCTCCACACTGAGCACAGAGCCCGACCTGGGGCTCGATCTCACGACGCTGAGATCATGACCTGAGCCAAAATCAAGTCGGACGCTTAACCGACTGAGCCACCCAGGCGCCCTTGTGCTATGCTATTTGGACAAATAGGATCCTTGAAAAAATAGTTTATTATGATACATTTCTGGGCCCTTAAGGAGATGTGTGGCCGAGTAAATGCCGTCATAGGATATATCGTGGTTGTGTAAGATGCTGTCATGGGGAAGCTGGGCGAAGGGCACACGGGAGCTCCTTGAGTGACTTCTTGTGTGTCTTAAACTATTTCAAAATACAAAATCTTTGTTTTTAAATTTATTTGAGAGAGAGGGGAAGAGAGAGCATGCGCAGGGGTGGGGGATGGGGCGGAGGGAGGGGGAGGGGAGAGAGAGAATCCCAAGCAGACTCCCTGCTGAGCACAGAGGCTGATGCGGGGCTTGATCTCATGACCCTGAGATCATGACCTGAGCCCAAATCAAGAGTCGGCCTCTTAATCGACCGAGCCACCCAGGCGTCCCTCAGAATACAAAATCTTAATGAGAAATCACATGCTAAAGGGAGTTTCTCTGGAGCCTCTGAGCCTGAAGCCAAGACCCTTGTTTCCAGCGGGGTCTGCTGAGGAGGCTTCATCTCCATGGACCCTGCCCACCCCTGGGAACGGGCTGGGGAGCTGGGGATGCGTGTGTCTAGCTGACACTGCCGGACACGGAACGGGCATGGCTCCGTGTACTCCCACGGCAGGGTGCTGGGGTCGTCTACTGTGGTAAAACACACATGATCACAATGGCCATTTTTACAATGAAAGTGTGCCTTTCAGCGGCCCCTCATACTCTCACAGTGCTGAACTACAGCAACCATCACCACTACCTAGTTCCAGAATGTTTGCATCACCCAGGACCCCCTGCCCATCAAGCAGCCAGTCCCGGTCTCCCCTCCCAGCTCCCGGCACCTGCGGAGCTCCTGTCTGTCCCTGTGGGGTTGGCTGTTCCGGGACATTCCACGTGAGTGCAGTCATGTGGTACGTGGCCTTTCATGCCTGGCTGCTTCGCTCAGCATGATGTTTTCGGGATTCATCCACACGGTGGCACCTGTCTGTGTTTCATTTTTATGGCAGAGTAACATTGGTCGTATGGATGGACCACACATCATCCACCCATCTGTTGATGGACATTCCCCCTTTCGGCTGCTGAGCAACTCTGTGAAGGGCACCGTGTGCAAGTTTTTGTTTGGGCGCCTGTTGTCCATTCTCTTGGGTACATACCAAGGAGCGGAATTGCTGGGTCGTGTAGGAATTTTATGTGTGATTTACTGAGGAACCGTCAGACTGGTCCACGGCCTGCGCCATTCCGCACGCTCTCGCAAGAGCGTACGTGTGTTCTGCTCTCAGCACAGCCTCAGCCACTGTAACGTTCTGTGTCCTTTATCATGATTGTAGCCATCCTGGTGGGTGCGCTGTGGTGTCTCCTGGGTTTGATTTGCATTTTCCTGATGATGGGTGATGTTGAGCACCTTTCGTGTGTTTGTCCCACAAGAGTATTTGGAGGTATGTGGCATGGTCCCCATGTGTGGATGAGAAACTGAGGCCCAGGGGGACGGTACCTTGCTCAAGGTCATGTGGCAAGTGGGTGGTTTTTTGGTTTTCCACCTTTAGAATCAATTCACAGACAAAGCCCTAAGACAGTGTCAGGCTTCCCGACAGAATCTAAACGTCATCCTCTGTGGTTACCGCTAAGTAGAAGGGACAGAAGTTAGGAGGCGGGAGGCTGGGGAGAGGTAGGAGCACAGTTTTAAGGGTAACCAATGGAGGGACTGAAGACAGTCTGTCATGGTAGCGTGAGGGTGAGGGAGGGCCCGGAGTAAGGGAACGCGCACCCCAAACCAGGAGTGTGCACTGCAAGCGTGTAACCTGCTTGGAGCTAATCACCAGAAAGTGCGAAGAGAGAGGCTACAGAATTAGAAGGATTTGGGAATCTTTGATCAAGCAGACTTGGGAAATGTAGGCACGTAGGTGTTCTCCAACTTCATGATCGAGGGTCCCTTTCTTTCTCCGCCATGGCTCTGGTGGCACACACTTTGGGAATGCCGACCCCATCAGAGACTGTCGCAGCCGCCTCCCACACATCGGGGGCTGACTCTGGCTGTGGGTTTTGTGCCGGACGCCCCCTCCGCCCCTGCTCCGGGGTGGGGGCTGCTGACGTGCATAGGTGTGGAGACCATCCTCCGTGTAAACTCAGCATGTCTCCTCCCCCTGGTGGGAGACGCCCCAGGCGAGTCACAGGTGCCTTCGAGTCGTGCTGGCGTCTCGGGCTCTCGCATTCTTTTCAGTGGGGAATACCCCAGACACAGGGGTGAACATCTTGGAGGTGGCCCGAGTGTGCTAGGGGCCTTGCCTCCACGTTCCTGCTGTGGCCTCTTGACCCTCGCTCGGGGGTCCCGGGTTTGCTGCCGAGCACCTGGTGAGTGCCGGCTATGTTCCAGGTGCCCGGGGCCACCTTGGTACGTCTGCCCAACAGCTGTTCCTCTGGTACGCCCCTCAGGACCAAGCTTTGGATTGGGCCACCAGCTTAGTGCAGAAGCCCCTGCTGGAGGTCACAGAGGATTCTGAGGGCTTCTGGGGGAACTGCTGAGGGCCAGGGGCTGTGTTTACTTTCCGGTTTCCAGGTGGGAGGGATGGTCAGGGGAGGTATAAACCAGGCTAGGGAAGCAACAGGACATGCTTCTAGCGGTGGTAATGTTTCCCAGAAATTATGCCCAGTGACAATGGAACGGCCAGGCCAGATGCTAAGGAGCCTGAGCGCTGGCCTCGGGCCTGCCTCACGCAGTTGCCTTTGATGGGGAGAACGGATTCCGTGCGGCCTGGTTGTGCGCATGGCCTGGCTCTGAATGCAGAGGGAAGGCGCTGGAAGAAAGGAACTTTAGACGGTGATAAACTGGCTGCCCCTTTGAAGAGGTAATCGGGCTCCTGTGTTCCGCCCACCAGGCCCCCGGGAGGGACTTTATAGGGCAGCTGCGGCTAATCCCTTGATGAACTGGGAGGAGAACAAAGGTCTGGAAAGGCTGGACTGATAAAACAGGGATTCATCTGGATGGCATTAGCGACACATAGATGCGACTTACGGACCAGGCTGAGTCGCGGGCGAGTCTGGGCTGCCCTGCAGGTGGGCCTCCTGCTGGCCTTGTCTGTGACAGCTGTCCTGGACATCAGGCTCGGACCAGCCCCTGGGGCAGCCCCTCAGCTGGCCAGCTAGCTGCTGTCGTGACAGCTGGGGGTCGCGGGGTGCCTCGCGGTGGGGGTGGGCTCAGGCTGGTCCTTCCAGGCTCACTCTGGGAGGCGCCCCCGACTGCCCCAACACCCGCAGGCTAGAGCCCCGTGGGATGGGTGGGGGCTGAAGTCCGTGGACACAGCCCCCAGTTCCCCTGTGTGTCCCCATAGCTGCCTCTGCTGCATTTTCTACCCTCCTGGGCAAGGAATTGCCTGGGATGCCTCCTTACCTGTCTTCCTGGGTCTAGAGCCCTTGGGTTGGAGGCTCCTGCCCCATCAGTACCCTTAGTTCTTGTATCCAGCCCTTCCCATGACCCCAGCTGCGCCCTCAGGACCAGGCCTCCAGCGTTCCTACGGCCCACCATTTGCTTGTGCATTTTTCTCCCTCCCTCTCCCTCCCTGCCCTGCTGGGCTCCCCACCCTGAGAGCACCTCCCCTCCTCCTCTGACCTGCTGCGGGTCTTAGGTCTCATGTCACAAGGGTCAGCCGGATTCATAAAAGCAACTAGGACTCCCTTCTCCCTCAGCTCTCTCTAACCAGTGGCCGCCGGGGCCCTGCACTTCTCTCTCTGCTCTGGGCAGACGCCAGGCCCTTTCTGCCTCTGTCCCTGCTGCTTGGCAGACACCAGGCTCGTGACAGCCCAGCATGGGCACCCCCCGCCCCGAGGCAGCTCCTTCTATTCCGAGTACCCTCCAAGCCCACGTGCCCAGCTGCCCCCGGCTCCCCCCTCGGAAGCCCAGAGTTACCTCCTGCCACATGCCATGGTCTCATGCATGCGGACGACTCGCCTTTTGCAAAGTGCTGACATCCCCTTTCCCAGCTGAGGCCGCCTCTCCCGCTGGAAGCCGCAACCCCTTTGAAACCGGTCGGGTGCTCATGCTCTGGCTCAGCCGCCGGGTCATCGGCGTCATTATCGTCCCCACCTCACTTGTTTGTGCGTGGGCCTTGTCTCCCCAAGCAGACGGGAGGTCTCTCGGGTCCGGCTTGCGTCGGGGTCTCCATGCTGATGGTGGGTGGGGACTCAGGACACACCGGGTCTGTATTGAGGTGTCTGCTCCCACGCCCCTCCACTGTTCCCTCCCACACTCCCTCTGTGGCTCTCACTTGGCCCTTTCCCACGGCTGCTCAGCGGGTCCCTGAACAGAGCCGTCACGTCCCCCCAGCCCCCTCCACACCCCTCGGTGAGCACCTGTTCATTCCACGGCATCCACGGACACTGCCTCATGCTGGAAGAGCAGCGAGGGACAGACCGTGCCCTGATGGGGCGGATGTTCTAGAGGGGAGATAGACATGGGGGGTAACAGGACAGGTGCAGCGCGTCGGAGGTGGTCGGTGCTCTAGAGGGCCACTGAGGAGAGGGGATGGGGCGCGGGGGTGGGGTGACATCCTGGCTCCCCGGACGGTGCGTCGGCTGCTTTTCTAACCGTGCCTGTTCAGAAGCCCCTGCCTTCGCTGACTTATTTGTGCAGCTTCTGTTGCTTTCTGTTCTGGTGCCCTTAGCAGCGTTGACGGGCAAAGCGCTTAAATAGCCGGGCACACGCTCCGGACGCATGTTCGTGGAGGGTGGTTTTAGCCATTACTGAATAGAAGCAGGGACTGGTCTTGCCCCTTTGGAGGCTTGAGTTGCCTTTGTGAAGCTTCATCCTTGGCTGTTTCCCTCGGCTGCTTGGACTCGAGGATGGAACAAGCAGAGGTCTTGCAGGCCAACCCAGGCGCTTCAGCCCATCTCTGCCACAGGAGGTGTCACCTGCGTGTGGCTCGCCCTGGACTTGCTGGGGGCTCCGGATCATCTGGGCTCTCTGAGGCCCCCTGCTCTCTCATCCCGGCCAGGACAGTGATACCTGCCATCCCGGGTCAGCTCTCAGATCCGGTGGGGCAGGCTGGCGGGCAGGCTGAGGATAAGTCCCAGAGGTCACACCTATATCTGTCTCCCTGCTCCTGACACGTACTGGGTCAGTGGAGGGACTTCCGGTCCAACCAGAATAAATACTCAGCACAAGAGGGCTGGTTGCAAGGCCTGGTGGCCGTGTGTCCCCCGGGGAAGAAGTTAGAGCATGGGGCTTCCGGGCAGCTGAGCCATGCATATGTGCACGCAAGTGTGTGTTTAAGATCTTTTTTATTACCTGGAACAAAATAACCAGGGCAGTTTTAATTTGGGAGGTTATGTCTGACTGTGATAATTATTCCATCAGAAAACAGAAGTCTTGGGGCGCCTGGGTGGCTCAGTCGTTAAGCGTCTGCCTTCAGCTCAGGTCATGATCCCAGGGTCCTGGGATCGAGCCCCGCATCGGGCTCCCTGCTCGGCAGGAAGCCTGCTTCTCCCTCTCCCACTCCCCCTGCTTGTGTTCCCTCTCTCGCTGTGTCTCTCTGTCAAATAAATAAATAAAATCTTTAAAAAAAAAAAAAAAGAAAACAGAAGTCTTTTCCCTTGAAATGTGTGCTTTCAAAGGGTTGGTCTTGGGCTCCTATCTCTTGTCATGGTGACTTTCTGGGGCCCACCATTTTGTGGGTCCTCCCCGCAGACCCCCATGGGTGCTGCCCCTCCGAGCGCAGCTGGGATCTGCGGGTGTCTGCTCCGCTTGTCCCCCCTCTCTGCTGCCCCCTCCCCTATCCCAGACCCGGGCACGGAGCGCGGAGTTGGCCCAGCGCAGGAGGACGGAAGCCAAAGGTCAGAGAGAGCAAGGCTGGCCCCAGGCACCTTTGGCATCTGGCGTGATCATTTTTGACATAACTCCTCGGAGAGACGTCCAGTTTCCTTTCCTGAAAATCGAGGGTGCAGGCGCTCAATTCTAGAGCAGGGGTGAGAATCTACAGCCCGTGGGCCTGATTGCCTGTTTGTCCCACTTCCAAACAGAGACTGGTTTTTACACTTTTAAATGATAGCGGAAAAAAAATTGAAAGAAAAATAATATTCCATGACGTGTGAAAATGACACCAAATTCAAATTTCAGCGTCTACGAAGTTATTTTTGTTCCTTGCACAAACGATGTTCTGTAGGCGCACAGCCTCGCTCACTCACTCACGCTCTCTGTGGTTGCTCTTGCATTACCAAGACCATATGGCCGCAAAGCTGGAAATGTTTATGATCCTCTGCAGGAAAAGTTTGCCAGCTCCTGACCTGGAAAATCTGTCTCCCATACTCTCCCCTGACTCCCAACATTCTTGGGTTGCAAATTCGATTCCATTATTCCTGAATCCTGTTTGGACGCATTACCCTCGCAGGAATCCGGTGGACCCGTGCCCTGTGTCTCGTCTCCTTACCCTCGGCTCCTCTCTAGGAAAGCTGGGATGTTGAAATGTGTGTTGCTCCCTGTAGACAGGCCCCACGGGTGCTCCAGGCCTGGGGAAAGGCCCGGTCCAGTAGTTACTTTTATGGATGGGCTGGATTTGCTCACTGTGTGCAGAAAGCTGCCACAGAAAACCACTTTGGGCTCGTGTATTTTTCTCAAGTGTTAGAGTCTTGATGGAGAGCCTGCGAGGTGCTTCTTGGGTTCTCTTGATTGGTGTGGGAGGTGATCGGGGTGAGGGAGCGGCTTCTGGAAGGGGATGGGATCCTGCGTTCGAGGTCGGGGCAGGAGGGGGCAGAGGCGGAGAGAGAGAGAGGAAGGGCTGCCAGCCTGTTGGCCCCATGTCCTCCGTGGGCTCGTTTTCATTGTTCTTGAGCCAGGAAAAAGGTACTTCCTTGCCTCAGTTCAATAGAATGTGTATTTATTTATGTCTGGAGTTCAGTTATTAAAGAAAACTGAGAAAATATGGAAATACCTAAGGAAGAGGAAAATCTCTTACAGAGGCGGTATTGACATGTTGGTGCATTGAAGCTGAGTCTTTTTTTCTAGATGTGGATGATTTTCTTTGTAGTGTCAATGTAGTGTGTGTGCGGACCACCCCTGGCGCGGCCCCCGTTATCCCGAGCTGAGGAAGGAGCAAGGGTCCCCAGGGCCTTGCTTGAGCCCTGCCCCTGACGGGATGGGTTCCTGGAGATACTCTTTCTCCTCTCCCAACCTCACCTCCTGGGCCATGAGCCCAGGATGAGACCCCTCCCAGGGGCAAGTTTTGTGCAGAGCGTTCTCTGAGGGCCGGCGCCCAAACCATTTGGAAGAGTTAGTCCATTACCTGCCATTTACTGCTAACCAGTGGGGCCAGGAGTGGTGCCCAGGGATGAGGACAGAAATCGGTGCAACCCGAGCTCCTCCCTCCAGGTGAGGTTGGCAGCTCCCCAGCTCTCGGTACAAGGGCACCCCCCAACCCCACGTTCTCACCTGGGCAGCGTGTTGGAACGCCCCGCGGGGAGCTGCTTCCAGGATCCATACCTGGGCCGCAGCCTCCCACTTCTGCCTGAATTGCCTCAGACTGGGGGTCCAGGCGTTGTTCTGTCTTTGGTTAAGTTGCCTGGATGACGTCAGCTGCTCCCCTCAGTGACAGGTGGAGAAATAGGTCCACGGGGCGCAGGGGCTTGCTGGGCCCAGCCCAGAGCTGCCGGCTCCTCCCGGCGACCTGGCTGTTTTGTCCTGTGCTGTCCGACAGCAGACGACCCAAGTCTCTTCTGTTCAGCCTGAATTTGATCTGTCTTCTGTTCTCACCGCCTGCAAAACAGAGGGTTTGTCGCTTTTCTGCGGAGCTGGAAGTGTCATCTGGCTGCAGGAGGTCTGTTGGGACTTGTCATGTCTCTTTCATCCTGGCCTGAGAGCCGGAGAATCTTGATGTTGTGTTTTATCGAGTCTGCCTTTCAACAGAAGCTGCTACAGGATCATCTGTCATCGGAATCGTGGGCGTTTTTATGTCTGACAGCAGTTTTCTCCTTTGTGGCTTTTGTGGTTAATGCTTTTAATCAGCACCGATTCTTCAAGAAAAAGCTAGCTTTTGTATCTCAGAGTAAATGGCCTGGTGGGGCTGGCGGGGGGGGTGGAAGATGTCTGAGAGTTACGGGCTCAGACTTAGGGCCAGAAGTGCCCTCGGAGTTCATCTGGGCCTGACCAAGCAAGACATCAGTCCAGAGACCGGTGCGACGTCTTGCCCAGGGCCCACGGCGTCTTAGTAATCCAGCCTCTGGAAACTCAAGTCTGCGTCAAGCGTGTGAGTTGACGCCTGCTGGTGCTGTGTGCAGGCACATGTTGCTATCAGAGCCCGCCCCTGGTCTGAGACCCACACCTCGGTACTGCAGGCAGATCAGCCACAGGAAGGGAGAGGACAGCCGTCCGCCTCGCCTGGCCCTTACAGCACAGTGTCTGTACCCAGGTAGGGGGGGCTGTGGGGAGAGCCCTGAGCCAGCCCCACCACTGAAAAGGTCATTCGTCCAGCTCTGCCAGGGAGCCACGGCACCTGGCTTCGTATCACGGCCTCGCGGGGTGCAGACAGAGCTGAGCATCCCAGGCGTTGACCTTGGCTCATTTCCGGCAGCTCAGGCCCGAGGCCGGTTCATACCTGTGTCTGCCATCCTGCAGGTGATCAACGTCGACGGGACAAAGAGGCGGACGCTCCTGGAGGACAAGCTCCCACACATTTTCGGGTTCACGCTGCTGGGGGACTTCATCTACTGGACCGACTGGCAACGGCGCAGCATCGAGCGCGTGCACAAGGTCAAGGCCAGCCGGGACGTCATCATCGACCAGCTGCCCGACCTGATGGGGCTCAAGGCCGTGAACGTGGCCAAGGTTGCCGGTGAGTCTGTTCAGCCTCCAGCCGCCAGCGAGCCAAGCCTGCTGGTGCCAGGAAGAAGCAGGGGGCTCGTGGCTGCCCTTCAGTCCCCGGGCGCGCACCCTGGGGAGGGGCAGGACAGGATATGGTGAGATCTGGTGAAGGACAGGTGGGACACTGCGCTGAAAGGGCCAGGCGAGGCGGACGGCTGTCCTCTCCCTTCCTGTGGCTGATCTGCCTGCAGTACCGAGGTGTGGGTCTCAGACCAGGGGCGGGCTCCGATACCAGGCTCTGGCTACGTGCCTCAGCGCCCGGAGCAACCCCATACACTGATGACCGTATTGCCCCACTTGCATGGGAGGAAGGACGGCCGCACAGCCGCGTTGCTGATGTGGCTGAGCTTGGGACTCACTCCAGGTCTGCCCCCACCTCCTCACTGGGGTGGGCTGTGATCGTTGTCCAGCGTGGCCGGGCTGGACCTTCAAATACATACTTTTTCTTTTCTTTTTTAAGATTTTATTTATTTGTTTGAGAGAGAGACAGCATGAGGGGAGGGAGGGGCAGAGGACGAGGGAGAAGGACAGGCATATCCCCTGCCGAGCACAGAGCCTGATGTGGGGCTTGATCCCAGGACCCTGAGCTGAGGTCAGATCCTTAACTGACTGAGCCACCCAGGCGCCCCAAACACACACCTTTTATCTGAAAGCCAGGATCTGCAAAAAGCTCACTTAACGTGATTTGTCTCTTTATGAGAAGGATTCCAAATGCGGGTCGTTAGGCTACACGGGAGAGAGTAGCGTCCAGGTGTGGTGGGGGCGGGGCTGTGGGCTCCATGTGGGCTGGGGCTCTGTTCCCAGCGGGGGCCTCTGCACCTACTACAGCACCTCACATCGGAGGTGCTCAACAGAACTTTGCTGGATGAAGGAATGAATGGATGAATGGGCAAAGAGGATCCAGTGCTTGCCCTCAGGTAGCTCCCGGTCTCTCTGTCTAGTGGCTGAGACACTCCTTCATGCTACGCCAGGCAGTGGCTAAACCTGGGATGATGCTAGGGATGCCTGGCTTTAACACACACGGGAGGTCACTTGAGCTTGGAATTTAGGGGGCAGGTGGGGGCCAGTTTGGCCAGGCAGAGGGGCAGCTGTGCAAAGGCCTGGAGGTGAGGCCGTGGGGCGGGGGGGCCTGAGAGCAACTGGGCCTTCTGTGTCCCCGGGATGGGTCTTACCGCCCAGCCACCTGGGTTCCTGACGAAGAGGGATGGGACCGATAAGCTTCGTTTCCCAGTCGCCTTTTAGAACACGCTGAATATCTGCTGTGGACGGTGAGGCCCGTCTGTGAGTGATGGTTTAAAAAAACAAAAAACCCAACAGTTCCTAAAAAAGATGTGTCTGTCAGGTGTGCTTTCAGGTTGAGAAATTGGGTTCATCTCTCTCATCTCAGGACTTCCTGAGAGAGCTGGGGAACAGGGTTCTTTTTTTAGCTGAAATACTTAACACTACATTAAAGTCACTTTTAACAGCGCCTCGGGAGGTAAGGGAGATTAACAGGCTGGCCACCAATAAATGAACACCCTGAGTACTCTGCTTTAATGCAGAAGAGACCCCCTTGGCGGTCCTGGGCGAGTCTGGGTTTGTGAGGCGTTGGATCCTGGGAGGTGCCATCTGGGCGGTCGGTCCAGTCAGCAGGCCTGGAGTCCGGGCCCGGGGTGTGTGTGTGAGACTTGTCCCATCACGGCCCATTCGTACAGCCGTGCCACTTCCTGCCTTTGTCACCTTCACCAGCCTCCCTGGGCATCACTTTCCGCGACTGGCGAACAGCGGTGGGGACGGCTCCCGCCCCCCAGGCTGCTGGGCGGACGGACTGAGTTTCTAGGCACTGGGTCACCCCGGGCGCAGAGCCAGCCATGTTGCCATTGTTGCTGTCCCTTGCAGCTGGGGAGGACCTCGGTTTCCGTCCTCCCCACCCGGCGTCCCCGTGTGCTGTCTGGCTGGGGCAGAGCCCCGTGGGACGGTGGAGCCATGCCCACCTGCCCCTGCTGGGCTGCCGAGGGTTAGAGCTGCCGTGCTTGCTTCCAGGAACCAACCCGTGTGCGGACAGGAATGGGGGGTGCAGCCACCTGTGCTTCTTCACGCCTCACGCGACCAAGTGCGGCTGCCCCATCGGCCTGGAGCTGCTGAGCGACATGAAGACCTGTATCGTCCCCGAGGCCTTCCTGGTGTTCACCAGCAGGGCCGCCATCCACAGGATCTCCCTGGAGACCAACAACAATGACGTGGCCATCCCGCTGACGGGCGTCAAGGAGGCCTCCGCGCTGGACTTCGATGTGTCCAACAATCACATCTACTGGACAGACGTCAGCCTGAAGGTACGGTCTGTGGGGTGTCCCACGCACGCAGCTTCGCTGTGGACGCCTCGCCTGTCACGGCGCCACCTCGAAGGCTTTTATAGTCTATTAAGACTTAGAAGAGCTGTAATATTCAGGGGCGCCCAGGTGGCTCAGTCAGTCAGGCGTCCGACTCAGTCTCAGCTCAGCTCATGATCTCGGGGTCATGAGTTCAAGCCCCGCATTGAACTAAAGAAAAAAAAAAAAGGAGCCGTAATATTTATGGTAACGTGATCTATGACAATAAAGTATGAGTGACTATTTTAATAAATTATCACGAATGATTATAACCAGCACATCCACTAGACACACGGGTGGGCTTTGTGGGTCTGGGAAGCGTTTTGTTGTAAAATTGACACCGTCTTTGGATTTGCTCCCTCAGCAGTGGCCACCTGCTTAGCAAATGCTGTCTTTGCGCACGATGTGAATATGCAGGAGTACGCAGAAGGGCCTTTTCTTCTCGTAAAGCAGGATTTGGCAAACTGGCTCGCGGGCTGGCCTCCTGGTTGTGTAAATAAAGTTTTATTGGAACACAGCGATGCCCATTTGTCTCTGGGTTGTCTGCGCCTGCGCTGCTCGATTGTGTAGTGACATCAGATCTGTGTGGCCCTTGGAGCCTAAATATTTACCATCCACCCCTTTAGGGGAAAGTTTGCTTGCCCCTGGTCTGAAGTACCGGACAACCGAAGTAGCGTACTCATTTATCTCGTATTCTGCCGATGGTGTTACACATCTCTTGGAGATTTTTCTGATTCTAAGTCCTGGGAGCTCACTGGCGAAAGAGGGCAGGAGACAGAAAAGTATAAAGAAGAAAATAAAAATAAAATAAAAATGAAAATCACTTCTATCCCCCCCACCAGCTGACGTTTCAGGGCAGTTCCCCATGCCCCAGTGTTGCTCATGGTCCCTATCAGGTGCTGTAGAGGGTTCTGTATCCTGGTTTTTTTACTTGACATTATGAGAGGTAATTGATTATGCTGTTAGGAACTCTTTCACACAATTCTTTAGGTGAGTCAAGTAGCCCACTGCACAGATACTCCGTATTTTATGTAACCGTTCGCTTCTTTTAAATGTTCTAGTGGCTTCCCGTTTCCCCGCTGTAAACGATACCATGGTCGTGAGCGCTTCTGTGTCGTTTCCATAGCTCCTCACCTTTTGCATTTTTATTAGTCCCTAATAAAACTTCATGACAAAGATTACCGAATGAAAGGACTGATCTGTATGTGATATGCATATAGAAATATAAAAACTTAAATATTATCAAGTCTTTTTTTCCCCTAAAAACGTATTTTGCTACATTTCAAGCATTTATTGAAAAACCTTTGTATGTGGGCGATTGGGCACCAGATGTGGTCAGTAGTTGCTCCGGGTGGCCAAGCATCTATCTCATGGTTAGAGGTCTGCAGAAAGGCTGGTTCCTAACCGTGGCCCTTGCCTCCTCCCCGTTCCCAGACCATCAGCCGAGCCTTCATGAACGGGAGCTCCGTGGAGCACGTGATCGAGTTTGGCCTCGACTACCCGGAAGGCATGGCCGTCGACTGGGTGGGCAAGAACCTCTATTGGGCAGACACTGGTACCAACAGGATCGAAGTGGCCCGGTTGGATGGACAGTTCCGGCAGGTCCTCGTGTGGAGGGACCTGGACAACCCAAGGTCCCTGGCCCTGGACCCCACCAAAGGGTAAGAGCCGTTCCTGTTCGTCTCACGTGTCCCCGCCCCCCTCCCACTTCCGTACATCAGCCCGTGTGTGACGACTGTAGGCCGAGGGGGTTGGCTGTCCAGCTGGCCTTCTCATTAGAGCAGTCCTGACCGCCACTAGCTTTGAGGTGGCTGGGGTGGGCAGGACCCTGGAGGTATCTAGTTTATTTCACAGAGGGGAAACTGAGGCCCAGAGCAGAAGGAAGGAAGGGTGGCTGCTCTATTGGATGCTGCACTGGGCACTTTGCCCCGAGCTCAGTGCAGCATCCGGGGAGCCTCCATGGGACAAGTGTCTCTGTCCCTGATGTTGCAGATGTGGAAACTGAGCCTCAGAGAAGCTGAGTGACTTACTGAGGGACAGGTAAGCAGGGAGAGCAGAGCTAGGCTCCTTCCCTTGCCCCGTGTTGCTGGCTTTTAGGGCCTTGGAGTCCAGCGCACTCAGAAAGGGCTCCTTGCAGGCTTCCCAGGCAGGGTTCCACCTGCCTTGCAAGGCACTTGCTTTTACCTGTCAGGAGCCTGGGGGCCCTGCCCTGGGCACGGGGGCCAGAGGGACCAGGGTTGAGTCTCCCTCTGCACCAGAGTTTTCTGTGGTGCGGACCCAGTGCTCGCCCCCAGTGCATCAGTGATGGGTACGGCGTACCCCGAACGCTGCCTGTCGCACACTGTCAGAGAAGGAAAGATTGCAGGACGGCAGAGCAGAAAGGCCCGGTTTTAGCCGAAGGGCAAGTAAGACGCACACGGTTCTGGAACAGGGGTTCCTTCTGTGGAGCTGCTGAAGAAGAAGGGAGGAGGACCCTTTGGAAGCAGGAAAGCCAAGTTTGGATCCTGGCCCCGTAGTGCCTGCTGGCCTCGGATTCTTGTCTTCTGCCCCTTTTGAGTAAGGGGACCGTGTGTCCTGATTCGCCCACATTCATCCTGACTTCCCCTGTCACCCTGGCGTCCCGTCCAGCTTAATTAGCATTCGTCTCTGACAAAAGTATCCCACCTGGAGTTCTATTACGAGGTCACCCCCTCTGTGCCACCGGTCTGGGTCTGTAAACGGATGTGTTTGCCCTCACCCTGCAGGTGAACTGTTGTGGGAATTCAGGAGGCAGCACGTGACAGCCCCTGGAGGGATGTTAGGGTTGTGGGGGGCTCCCAGGGTGGAACGGGCCACGCCGAGGAGATGGCGGTGGTCGTGTCCCCCTGCCCTGCAGTGAGGGCGGACGCACCTGAGCCCGCTCTGCCCTCCCTGTGTCTTCCAGCTACATCTACTGGACTGAGTGGGGTGGGAAACCCAGGATCGTGCGGGCCTTCATGGACGGGACCAACTGCATGACGCTGGTGGACAAGGTGGGTCGGGCCAACGACCTCACCATTGACTACGCCGACCAGCGTCTCTACTGGACCGACCTGGACACCAACATGATCGAGTCGTCCGACATGCTGGGTGAGGGCCAGGAGGGGTCCTGCTGGGCGGGGGCATCCCTGGGCTGGGGCGCCGGCTACCTCCCGGCCCCTACTGCACCGTTCCCGCTGGCCGGCGAGCCCTTAAGCCCCACAGGAGGTATGGACGCAGCCCTGGCTGCTCATCCAGCTGTGTCTTCTTCTGGGGGTTGTCCCTTTCCACCCCAGTGCATTGCTGTAGGCATGTCGACAGAGGCCCTGGGGACAGTTGTTTGCTGCACACCTACTAAGAGCCGGGGCTAGGCCCTGTGCCGGGACTCTAACATGGTGTAGGTTTTCATTGATGGGGAAACTGAGGCCCAGGGAGGTCACAGGATTTCCCTAAGGTCGCAGAGTGCTGCCCAGATTCCAGGGCTAACACACTTCATCTCCATCTGACCCCAGGCACCTACTGTGTGCTGGGCATTATTCTCGGATCCACTCATAGGCCACACCAACATCCTGGGACTAGGTAAAAAAAAAAAAAAAAGAAAAATACCTCGTTCCAAGTCACCCACCAGTGGGGGCAGGACATGCAAATCTAGACTCTGTACTGCTGGAAGGGAGTGGTTATGTTAGCTCTCGGGGGTAACCGGGTGATAGGCTGCCCCAGGCGATGGAGAGAATTTGATTTTCTGATCACCGCTGTTGTCCCGCCGTGATGGGTGTGGTTGTGCCCATTTTACAGGTAAGAAAACAGAGGCATAGGCCAGCTGAATGGCTTGTCGCAGGTATCGTATGAGCAGAGCCAGGGCTGGAACCCTGGCGTCCTGGTTTCTGCTCAGGGCGGGTTGCACCTGCCCCGCACGCTTCCTGTCCAGGTTTCTGAGGCCAATGGCAAGGTTTGAACGTGTCTTTGAGACAGCCCCGCCAGCCCCACAGTGAATTACGAGAGGCTGGTGCCTGATGAGGAACCCATCCCTGAACAGCGGTGGTTGCCTGAAATCATTAAGCTCACTGACTGCCCTGGAGGGAAGAGGCACAGGGGCGGAAATCAGCACGAGCCCCGAAACTTCCACGGCCCTGGAGACCGAGGGTGGCCACGTGCCATGGGCCTGGCTGTCACTGTGCTCTAGCTTGCTTTCCATTTAATGCCACAAACATTTATGCACCGGGGGCCTCACTGTTGGGGTGCGGTCCTGGCCCGGCCTCTTACCGTGTGACCTCAGCCACGTTCCTTAACCTTCCTGGGTCTCGGTTCCCTGACACTGATGGCGCGTTCCTCAGGCAGCTGCCGTGAGCAGAACTGAGTGAAAGCACTTCTCACCGAGGATGGTTGTTGGGAGCCTGCTCCTGGCGCGGGGCCCCGGGCGTGTGAGCTCGAGTATGTGTTTGATGGACGCACTTGGGGAACGTCTTTATGTAATGACGGGCTTGTTTCTGATGGTAAACTAATCAACGTAGGACATTTCTGAAAACACAGAAACACAGGAAGAAAAAGTAATTATTCATAATATTCACCACCCCATGTTAATTAATATTGACATGTTGGCGTATTTCTTCCTAGTCTCAAAGTTTTTCATTAATTTTTTTTTTTATTTTAAGATTTTTAATAATCTCTACTCCCAGTATGGGGCTTAAACTCACGACCATCAAGAGTTGCATGCTCCATGGACTAAGCCAGCTGGGCCCCCCTTTTAATTGATTTTTAAAAAAAATTTTTTTTAAAGATTTATTTGAGAGAGAATGCACACCCTCGAGCTTGGGGAGGGGCAGAGGGAGAGAGAGAATCTCAGGCGGACTCCCCGCTGAGCGCAGAGCCCAACACGGACCTCGATCCCAGGACTCCAGGATGGTGACCTGAGCTGAAGGCAGACGCTTCACTGACTGAGAGCCACCCAGGCGCCCCCGTCCACTCTACTACTGGTGGACATCTGGGTTGTTTCCCGGCTGTGGCTCTGTGCACGTTTTAGTCTATGTCATTGGAGTGGACAGCACGTGCATCTCCATTGCGGTGTAGGAGGGGACTTGCCTGGTCACAGGGTAGGTGGCCTCCAGCTGCAGTCGGCCCTGCTTGGTTTCCAAAGCGCTGGAACACTTTGACTCTGACGCAGGTTGCCAGGCAGCTTCGAACCAGTCAGCCCCGCGCTGTGGCCCGGCCGTGCATCGCTGACGCCGTGCCCATGTGTGTCCACGCAGGTCAGGAGCGCGTCGTGATTGCTGACGACCTCCCGCACCCCTTTGGCCTGACGCAGTACAGCGATTACATCTACTGGACTGACTGGACCCTGCACAGCATCGAGAGGGCCGACAAGACCAGTGGCCGGAACCGCACCCTCATCCAGGGCCATGTGGACTTTGTGATGGACATTCTGGTGTTCCACTCCTCCCGCCAGGACGGCCTCAACGATTGCATGCACAGCAACGGGCAGTGTGGGCAGCTTTGCCTCGCCATCCCGGGCGGCCACCGCTGTGGCTGTGCTTCCCACTACACCCTGGACCCCAGCAGCCGCAACTGCAGCCGTAAGTGCCCCGCCGTGCCCTGCCCCTCCCCCATGTCGATCAGGCTGGCTCTGGGGACGGAGGCACAAAGGAGCCTCTTGTCCGGAGGTGCCTCGGTGTTCACGGATGGTTGAGTAGGCTGTACACTGCGTAAGCCGCACGTTACCTGGAGGCCTAGGCCTGGCTCTGTGAGTGAGTGCTCTCCCCTGTGAGTGGATTTTACATCCAAAGATCCTCCTATGGACTGACTCAGCTGAGGGCTTGGCCCATGTATTTGTGTCTTGATGAAGCAGCAGGTCCTCGACCCAGCCTGGGCCTCCCTACTCTTGGGATCCCTTTGGTCCTGTGGTCCCCGTCCCCTGAGGGCCATCACCTTGAAGGGTCAACGCAAAGGTGCAGTCACCCACCGGTGGGGATGCCTGTAACTCGAGTCTGCCCCTGTGGCTGGCAGACCTGGGGCCGTGACTTAGTTTCGAATCACCCAACAGTGGCTCTAACCATCGCCTCCTACACGTTCTTAGCAGTGCGCTTTCTGCACCCAGGCAGTTTGGCTCACTGACGCCCCCGTAAAGTGTCCCCTCCCGTGTCAAGTTCACTTCATACAGTTTCAGCAGTTCACGTGAGCACATGCGGGCATACGGCAAATGATACGGTTATCTGAGCATTAAGTACAGTTATGGTTGGGAGTTTGGTTTTTACTACCATTTACCCTCCTTCCGTCTTAAGTCTTGATAATTTAAAAATGCTATCTATTTCAAAATAGTTGACGCACTTACGAAATGTTGAAATAGCAGAGACACACATAACGTGGAAAGTAGAATCCGCTGTAGTCCACCCCCAGGAAGTAGCTGTACGTCCTTCCTGTTTTCCCCAGTGCATCTAGTAGGTACATATGCAGATCTGCCTCTTAGGAGAAAGCGGAATGCCGTCCCTCCCTGCCGACCCCATCTTCGGCTTCAGACGCTGACGCGCAGCCCCCTCGTCTCTTTGCCCATTCTAGCGCCCACCACCTTCTTGCTGTTCAGCCAGAAATGTGCCATCAGCCGCATGATCCCTGATGACCAGCACAGCCCAGACCTCATCCTGCCCCTGCATGGGCTGAGGAACGTCAAGGCCATCGACTATGACCCACTGGACAAGTTCATCTACTGGGTGGATGGGCGCCAGAACATCAAGCGAGCCAAGGACGACGGGACCCAGGCAAGTGTACCTGTTGGGGGACACGGGGGTCGCTTCCATGAGGAGCTCCCCCGGGCCGTTTCCAGGCTGCCATCCCCTTTTGCTTAGCAGAGGGGTGCCAACAGAGCACGGCTTGCGTCAACAACAATCTGGGCTCTAATTATGCCCTCCCAGGGTATAATCCTGAGCAGTGTGAAACCCTTAGATTATGATTATATGTAGAAATGGGATTTTTTTTTTTCTTTCTTTCCACAGTGGTTTTGTGCAAGGCTAGTTGGTATTGGTTATTCTGGATTTATTCTTAGTTCATTGGACTCGCAGAGTCCGTTTTGCTGTAATGCAACACATACGTTCCTAAACCTCACTACGCCACGCAGAGTCACGCAGCAAAACCACAGGGCTATGGGAGAAGGGGGCGAGGCGCACGGCACTCAAAACTCTTGCCAGGGACAGGTGAAGAAAAGATAGGGACCTCGTAAGTACAGGTGCACCTTTTTGCATATGTTAAAGGATTCAAGACGTAACTCCTAATGACCTTGAAGAGACCCGGGGTTGGCTGAGGACATGGGGGCGGGAGGGCCGCAGCTCGTGGGTTTGCGTGAGCCGACGGGGCGGGAGGTTACGCGCCCAGCGCGCACGGGCGGCGAAGGGCACTGCAGGTGTGGGCTCGTGCGGGCCGCCCTCGCATTCACCCAGCGTTTCTCGCGGATGAGATTGTGCTTTGGCAAATGCAAAATCCATGTTAGGCTGACACTGGGCCCCAGTGAATCGATGCATCAGAACAAGTATGCCTTTTCAAAATGCTTATTGTAGCAGAACGGCCCGCTTTCACGTTAGGTTTCGGTGGCCCGTTCCGTGAAGGACCATCTCACGGCGGCCTCGGGACCTACTCGGGGTCTCCATGTGGCCGGCGTTCCGTTCATGTGGCATTCACCGCCTTGCCTGGCCCAGCCTGCCAGTTTCCAAAACTCCTTGTACAGAAGCTACCGAACCCTCCCTTTCTCTGTGGCATGGTCAGGGTCAGACCTCATGTCCTCATGGTGAAATCTTGGCTCTGTTACAAGACGACGCAGAGAAATGCCGCCAGTGGAGACTTCCAGACGATTTCTGTGTCTGTGAAGTTCCCTTGGCTCTTCTCCACCCTGACCTGGGCCCAGCGCTGTGTGTCCGAGCTGGGCCTTGCTTCCGATAGAGTGCTCCATTGACAGCACAGTGTTGACAAGCTGTCCCCTGCAGTCTGTGTCCTTGGTTGGCATCATCTCTGCTGGCGGGGTGGGGGGGGCAGAGCCTGGCAGAATGGTGGGAATGTGTTCCTTCCATCCCTTCCAGGGCAGGTGACAGTCGAGTTGAGTCCTTTGGAGGATGGGAAGTGTGAATTGATGGCCCGTGGCTTCCCTGCTGAGGAAGGTGCTGGGTGCAGATTGCCTTAAAGTCTCATCAGGAGGTGTTCTTTCCTGGTGTCTGGCAAAAGCAGGGAGAGACTTGGAAGGAAAAGTCCTTTAGGGACACCTTCTGGGTTTCTACTTAATTTGGGAAACATCTGTTTCCCTTCCTGTGAGTCTTGCTAAGCTCCACCCTCTGGTGGCTTTGATTCTTTATTAGGGGCACCCCTTACCCCCAAGGATGAAGTTTTGCTGATCCGACAGGAAGGGGCCCCAGACAGGGCTGGAGTCCCGACTTGCAGTCTGGACTCAGAAACTGAGGCCTCTGCCCTCCCATGACGGCCGTAGCCAACGCTCAGATCTCTTCGTTTTTACAGCCCTTCGTTTTGACCTCTCCAAGCCAGAGCCAAAACCCAGATAGGCAGCCCCATGACCTCAGCATCGACGTCTACAGCAGGACGCTGTTCTGGACGTGTGAGGCCAGCAATACCATCAACGTCCATCGGCTGAATGGAGATGCCATGGGTGTGGTGCTCCGTGGGGACCGTGACAAGCCCCGGGCTATCGTCGTCAACGCCGAGCGAGGGTGCGAGGCCGAGGGGTGGGCGGGCACCGCAGTGCAGGGTTCTGCACCCCGGCAGGGAGACAGAGAAAGGATAGAAGTTTTTGTTCATAGGTTTTGTACCATCCCCATCAAATCTGAACCCAAAACAAAAATCCCTTCCAGAGCATCCCAGAAGATGGCTGGTTATTCACTTGCATACCTTCCATCACAGGGAGCTCACCACTTTTCTGGGCACAGCCTCAACCCCTGGGAGCTTCTTCCTTCCATGAAGATGTAGACAGACTCGGAGGGTCCCAAAGGGAATAACCAGGGTGAGAGGGAGACCGAAACCCACATGACCTAAAGCTCAGAACTAAAGCTAGGCACGCGAAGGTTTGGGGCCTGGCGGCAAGCACACGACAGCCACCTTTGGGCACCTGCAGGGCTGCCACCAGGCGGGGCTCAGACTTGTGGAGGCACCGCTTGATGGAGCTCACACCTGGGCACGGCTCCTGTGAACACGGGTCCTGGGCCAGGCAGACCAAGGTTGAAACCTGACCCCATCACTTGCTGCCCTTGCAACCTCATGTAGGTGATGTAAGCTCAGGGATTCGTTGTCTTCATCCGAGAATCTGAGGATGATGGTGGTCTCAGCCTCTGCAGCACACAAGGGTCAGGGAGCACAAGCCTAGTTGTTTTAGGTGGCTCTTTAACAACCTAATAAGTCTCCCTTGAAGCTGGCCTCCACGGAGGCGGGGACTTAGCCAGAGTGCGGGCTAGTCCTTGAGCCTGTCACAACAAACGACTACCATCTGGGGGATTAAAAGAACTTTCACAGTTCCAGGGCCCAGATGTCTAAAGCTAAGTGTCAGCAGGGCCGTGCCCCCTCGGGAGGCTCTGCGGGGACCCTTCCTTGTCTCTCTTCCAGCTTCTGGGGGCTCCAGGTGTTGACCAGGTGGCCTCACCTTGATTCTTAATGGCATCTACAAAGACTCAGTTTCCAATTAAGGTTGCATTCTGAGCTCTGGGTAGATATGAATTCTTTGGGGTGGGGGGACACCACTCAACCCCGTACAGCCTTGGGGGCCAGCCCTCTCTGGTGCTTTGCGTGCTCCATCCTGGCCGTGGAGATGGCAGGCCGTGACACTCGTCCTTTACCTGCTCCCCTCCCGCAGCTACCTATACTTCACCAACATGCAGGACCGCGCGGCCAAGATCGAGCGAGCGGCCTTGGATGGCACCGAGCGTGAGGTCCTCTTCACCACGGGCCTCATACGGCCCGTGGCCCTCGTGGTGGACAACAGGCTGGGCAAGCTCTTCTGGGTGGACGCGGACCTGAAGCGCATCGAAAGCTGTGACCTGTCAGGTATGTGCCCTGGGGCTGCCCCGGGCATTGGGTCCCTCAGCAACCCACAGATCTGACCTTCAGCGGGACAGCTGGCCTCCCTCGTCATCGTAATGGTGGTACCAGGCGCCACGTTTGTCAGGGGTCTGTTTCGGGTGGGCCTTGTGCTGGGGCTTTGTGTCTACCACATACAGTCCCAGCCGAGTGTTCCAGACATAGGTCCTGAATGATCCCCATGTGGTGAGGCAGAAGAGGAGTCTCTGCGAGGGTGGGTGACCTGCCCAGGGTCCCACAGCGCGGGCTGGGACAGGAGTGTGACCCCTCCGCCTCCAGCACCCACATTTGTAGCTGCCCTACAATGGGCTGCCTCTTAGACTGGGATGCCCCGAGGCCGGAGAGGAGCTTAGAGGGGCTTTTCTTCCATGCGTGGGGTCGGGGGGAGGGGCCAGTCCAGTGGGAGGCAGCCTAGATGGGAGCAGGGCTGTCCGAGGGCTGCTTGCAGATCGGCCTGCTTCCAGGGAAGCCGCTCTAGCTCCTGGCCCTGGCCAGAGTACGGAATCCCCTGGGGTTCCTGGCAAGCCCTCTGTTTTGAGCTGAGCATGGACTGAGCTCTGAGGGTCAGCTGCCGCCACTCAGGGGGCATTTGTCCCACTTGCAGGGGCCAACCGCCTGACCCTGGAGGATGCCAACATCGTGCAGCCTATGGGCCTGACCGTGCTGGGCAAGCACCTCTACTGGATTGACCGGCAGCAGCAGATGATCGAGCGTGTGGAGAAGACCACCGGCGACAAGCGGACACGAGTCCAGGGCCGAGTCGCCCACCTGACCGGCATTCACGCCGTGGAGGATATCAGCCTAGAGGAGTTCTGTATGTGGGCGCGGTCGGGGGGGGGAGTGTTGTGGGCAGGTGCCCGACGGGAGCGGGGGCATCTGTGCAGAGCCCTGAACCGATCCCGCGGAGCAAGTAGGAGGCTGGCCAGGGTGAGGACTGCGGGATTGGCAGTTGGTGGGGGCCACTCTCGGCCCTCACTGCTCCTCCGTCTCAGCAACAGATCCGAGTCTGACCCACCTTTAAATTAGTATCCCTTTTGGTTCACTCCAACTTAACTGATGAGTAGCCTCACTGCCAAATGCAAAACGCCTTTGCCGCGTACGGGAACAAAACCATGGGCATGCCGTGGCTCATTGCACCCACTGTGCAGGGGATCAGGCTGGGAAATGGGACTTAGGATGCGCCCAACAGCTGGGAGGGAGGGACCCCTACACTTGGGGGACCTCTTGTTCCTCCACCCCCTCTGTGTATGGCTAGAGATGGATATAGGAGCATGTGTGTGTCTGTCTGTCTGCCCGCTCTGTATTCAGTAAACACACCCCGGCTACCGGCCGGATGCTTGCTGCCAGGACAGAGCGGTGAGCAGGGCCATCGCTGTCCCTGTCCTGTCCAGCTACCTTCAAGCTGCCCGTCTTCGAGGCCCTGGGGGCTGCCCTACTTGCCCGCCTCACCCGGGCCCCTCACCCTCCCGCTGGCCATGTCTCCCCTCCCCGGAGTCCCTGTCTCTGATCGCCTTTCCTGTCCTGCTCTGAGTGACTTCTACTAATTCCTTGGCTCCCCCTCGGCTCAAGCGGCATGTTCTCAGTGGATAAGCTTCTCTCTTGAGCTGGGGGCATCACCTCTGATGAATTGAATTGGTCACTTCTGTGTTGACTGCTGGGTGGCTGGTTTCTGGCCTTGTGAGTTCTCGGCTGGGTCCTGGGTAAGTGAAGTCGCTGGGTAAGCGGCTTCCAGGTCGCTCAGGCGCCTGATGGATGTGGGTCAGAGTGCCCGAGTTTCCCCGGCCCCTTACACCATTCTCAGCGAAGCCGCGGATTCCTGGGTGTCACAGCCTTGAGAACTGCTGGCCCGTGGTCAGAATGGTGAGCTTTGAACCCACGAACGTCCAGACCTGCTGGTGTTGGCACAAAGCCCGGCACGCCGACTGGCAGCTCCTTGGACCTGAGGGGATGGGAGAGCCAGGAAATGTTTAACTAACAGGGATGAGGTCGGAGACGGGGGCGTCGCTGTGAGTGCTAATGTGCAGTGTCTAGGGTGATGTGGAGAGGCTCCTCGTTTTGGGTGAGGGTGGGGGACCCTTGAGTGAGCTCTCCCGTGTTGGTCTAGGATGTGGGGCACCCAACCTGCTTACTCACGAAACTCTACAGCTCACCTCTAAACCACGGCTGGTGCTCCATGGCCCCTGGGCCCCATCCGGGCATCACCTGATTTTGTGAATAAAGTTTTATTGGCGCACAGCCATGCCCATTGGCTTATGTGCCACACACGGCCGCCTTCCTGTGACAGCTGGAAGACTTGTGACAGATGGTCTGGCCCGTCACGCCAAAACTGTTTACTTTCTTGTGTATAGAGAAAGCGTGGCGACCCTGCTCTAAACCATGACCTCTGTCACTTTACGCACTTAATCCCCGAGGTTGAGGCAGGACCCTGGTTTTTCTGTGGGGCGGGGGGCCGTGCTTTCTCTCATTTCCTCTCACCTGAGGGAGGGCAGCCACCCTCCCAGGCTTCTTCCTGTAGGTCAGGTGTTGGTTAATTCGGTTCATTGAATTGAAAACTGCGAGTTCCCTGGGGATTCGCTGTCCTGCTGTTTATCCCCACGTGTATTAGCTTCCTGTGGCTGCCGTAACAAATGGCCACAAACTGGGTGACTCAACGCAACGGAAGTGTATTGTCCTATAGGCTGGAGGCCAGACGTCTGAGATCAAGGGGGCAGTGGGGCTGCACCCCTTTTGGAGGCTGTGGGTGAGGACGGTCTTTGCGCCTTCTAGTTTGTGGTGGTGGCAGGTGCTCCTTGCGTCCACAGGGCTCCGGTCCCTGCCTCTGTCATCACACAGACTTCTCCCCTGTGTCTGCGTCTTCACCTCCCCTGGGGTCCCTTACAAGGACACCCGTCGTTGGAGTTAGGGCCCACCCAGAAAATCCAGGATGATCTCCTCTCCGGATCCTTAACTTGATTACATCTGTGAAGCCCCTTTTTCCAAATAAAGTCACACTCATGGATTCTAGGCATTAGGACGTGGCTATGTGGGGGCCATCCCCCAATGCACTCCACCATGAGAGACAGGCAGTGCAGAGTGCTGGTTGTGGGCGCAGTGGGAGCTGGTGTAGACGGGCCAGCGTGTGATATGAGTGCTCTCAGCCTCCGTTTTCCTATCCGTAAAATGCACGGCAGAGGAAGTAGACCCCGTAGGCTGCCCTGGGAATTAAGTGGGATGATGTGTAGGGGCCTGGCCCACAGGAGCACCCATTCTTGCGAGTTCTTGCCTGGCCCTTGTTTCCAGCACCTTCTAGGCTGCAGTCCTGAGGTGAGAGGCAGAGCCCAACCCCCTCCCTCTTTTTGTCTCCACAGCGGTCCACCCGTGTGCCCGGGACAACGGCGGCTGCTCCCACATCTGCATTGCCAAGGGTGACGGGACACCACGGTGCTCGTGCCCGGTCCACCTCGTGCTCCTGCAGAACCTGCTGACCTGTGGTGGTAGGTGTGACCTCAGCACTTTCTCCTGGGACACTGGGTTCCCCGCCTGCCAGGTCCCTGCCCAGCATCCTTTTAAAATCACAGTCACTGTGGCATCCAGCCTCCAGGACCAAATGTCTGTCTGCCCTCCTTTTCCAGTGTGTGCATTTGGGGCTGTGAATTTCCCTCGAAGTACTGCTTTTGCTGCATCCTACAAATTTTGATAAGTTGTTTTCTTCCCTTTGTTTAAATTGCTTTAAAATTTCTCCTAATTTTAAATTTATTTGGCTCCTGAGTTATTTAGAAGCGTGTTGAGTTGATATCAAAATAATTGGGGATTTCCCAGCTATCTCTTTGTGACTGATTTCTAGTTTAAAGATTTATTTATTTTTATGAGAGAGAGAGTGCGAGTAGGGGGAGGGGCAGAAGGAGAAGGAGAATCTCAAGCAGACTCCTTGTTGAGCATGCAGCCTGACGTGGGCCTGGATCCCAGGACCCTGAGATCATGACCTGAGCCAAAATCAAGAGTTGGATGCTTAACCAGCTGAGCCACCCAGGAGCCCCTGATTTCTAGTTTAATTCCACTGTGGTCGGAGAACATACTTTATATGATTTCTACCCTTTTAGCTTTGTTCAGGTGTATATTATGACCCAGCATGTGGTCTTTCTTGGTGAGTGTTCCTTGTTAGCTTGAGAAGGTTGTGTCATCTGCTCCTACTGGGGGAAGTGTTCTGTAGATGTCAGTTAGATCCGGTTGGTGGATGGTGTTGTTCAGGCCATCTCTGTCCTGACTGCCTGTGAGCTCTCAGTTACCGGCGGGGGTGTTGAAGTCTCTAACTCCAATAGTGGGCTTGTCTGTTTCTCTTTGTAATTTTGTCTGTTCTCCCTCCTTCCACCCTAGATCCTCTTCTTCCCCTAAAGCTGAGTGGGGAGTGGTCAAGAATGTAAGCTTCGGGGTCAGACAGACCTGGTTCAGATCCCAGCTCTCCCACTCCCCAGCTGAGCAATCCTGGGCTGGTCACTTGCCCTCTCCGAGCCTCCGCTTTCTCTTCTGTGGAGTAGAGAAGTCGAGAGCACCTGCCTCGGAGTTGTTGTGGTATTGCGTAACGAGCACCTTGCATGGTCCCCAACACGTGGCACACAGGAATGCCAGCTACTATTAGTTATGGGATGCTGGGCAGTCCTAAAAAAGGTGACAATTGTCATCATCGCTGTGACGAAGCCCAAATGCCAGGGCTTCCTCTCTGCTGCCCCCACTGTCCCCCAGGTGACATTGGATCCTCTCATCTCCCCTTCTTCTCTGTGAGCTCAGAGGCTGGTTTTAATCCTGTCCCGTTTCTGCTTATCCTCGCCCCTTACTGCACCCACACTGTGTCCTACACACAACAGATGCTCAGCACGTGCCTGTCAGTACACGCGTGCCCGTTCTCAGCTCGCCTTGCCCCTGGAGCTCAGGGGGTAGGACCACAGGGCCTGTCCTTCTGGAGCTTTCTCCTGCCCTGCCTTACACTGTGAGCCCCAGAGAGCTTTGCCTAGAACAGAGGGGACATTTTGTGGCTGTCCCTGGTGGGGGCCACCTTGACCCTCGTGAGCTTCTTTATGGCTTTTTTTCCAAGTTCCAGCCCCAGGGCTCACGTGGTTTTGTGGCCTGAGTGGCCCTGACTCCCACAATGCCCGGGCTGCCCGGAGTGCTCAGCTCTCCCTTGGACCCCAGCCCTGGGCCTCTACCTGAACGAGGTGCCCCTTTGGCCCCTCCCCAACCCCCGGGTTCGGCCCTTCAGACTTGTGGATGCCTGGCTACTTCTCTGGGGAGAGCACAGGAGGATAAGAGCTCGGAGGGGTTCTCAGGGGTGACGAGGGGCCTGGTGCCTCTGGTGCAGGCGCCAGACGGCAGAAGGTGCAGCCACGTGCTTCAGCTTTCTCAGTGGCACCGCCACTAAAGCTGTTTGAGCCCTTCCCGAGCCAGGCACAGCCACACACAGCCACGCTTACCTTGCCATCCTGTGAGGAGCGTGGGGCGTAGCGTGGCTGCTTCTGTTTTAGGGATGAGGGAATGGAGGCTCTGGGAGGTTGGGGCGTTTGTCTGGTTGTGCAGAGTTGCCGAGGGGAGCGTAGGTTCAAACCCACACCTGTCCAACTCCCACCCGATCCCACCCTGCTCCCCAACTGAGTCTTGGCCGAAACCTGGCCTGCACTCAGGAAGGTGGACATGAGGAGAGGAGCGACTTGCCATGGTCACCTGGGAGGAAGTGGCCCCAGGTCTCCTGTCTCCTACTCACCCACTTCCCCACCTTTAGGTGACTCCCTCCACCGGGAGCCTTCCTACTCCCCCTTGCACCCTCCCACCATGGCATCCTCGCGCTCCTGCCTCTTCTTAGCCTGCTCCCCAGCAAGATGCCCAGCAGGTCCTCCAGCAGCCCCCTGCTGTATCCGTGGATGCGCTAGCCACCTGCAGAGTCCCAGCCCCACTGCTCCAGCTGCCCCAGACCTATAACAGATGCAGGTCCTAAGCACCTGCTTTCTGACCCTCCAGCTCCCAAGGGGAGTGTGTGTGTTGTGTGTGTGTGTGTGTGTGTGTGTGTGTGCAGGCACTGGATGCTCAGGTGTGGCCGGGCGGGCACGCATACAGACTCTACGCTAGATGGGTAGCCCAGCCTGGGACCCCAGGCAGGCAAAGGTGGGGCTCCAGTGGGCATCCCCGGAGACCTGGCCCAATGCCCTGAGGTGCATGTGAGGAGATGGAGACCCATAGGAGGTGGGTCTGCCCTGGCTTCTCAGTGGTCAGGATCGAGTTTCTAGCTAAGAGCGTTTTCTCCTCAACTTGGTGTAGCACCTGCTGCTTAGAGCTCAGGTTTCCATTCAGGACCCTTTCCCCACAGTTAAAAAAAGCAACAAAGAAGATTCCTGTCTCCTTTCAGCAAACATTTATGACCCCCACTTTCATCTTACGATGGGGCTAGAGGCGGGACAGGATAGATCACACTGTCCTAGAGACCGTGTGGGTACAGCACCGTGATGGGGCTGAACCGTCTCCCGCTTGGAAGCCCAGCAGCGCATGGCCCCGCGGGGCGGTGCGTGATGGTGTTTGTGTCCTCTGCAGAGCCTCCCACCTGCTCCCCCGACCAGTTCGCGTGTGCCACCGGGGAGATCGACTGCATCCCCGGGGCCTGGCGCTGCGACGGCTTCCCCGAGTGTGACGACCAGAGCGACGAGGAGGGCTGCCCGGTGTGCTCGGCAGCCCAGTTCCCCTGCGCGCGGGGCCAGTGCGTGGACCTGCGCCTCCGCTGCGACGGGGAGGCCGACTGCCAGGACCGCTCCGACGAGGCCGACTGCGACGGTGAGGCCGGCCCCGCCCCCCTGCTGGCTCCGCCCCACCCCGCCTGACCCTGCCCCCTGTCCCGCCCCCTCCTCAGCCCCGCCCCTGGCTCTGACCCCGCCCCTCCCTGCCCCTGCCTGCCATAGCCCTGCCCACCCCCCCACCCCCGCTTCTGGCCCCGCCCCCACCCGCCCCTGGGCCTGCTCCATCCTGGCTGCCCCCTCCCTGAGTTGCGCCCCCTGCCAGCCGCTTGCCTTGCCCTCCTGAAGCTTGAGCTCATTCTGGCCACACGAGTAGGTTCACTGTAGAACCTTTGCCAAGGGCGAAAGTGCCAGATCCTCCTCGGTTTAGGAGAGGAAAATGTTACCTTCAGACCCGCTGAGGAAAACCTTGCCATCCACCCTGTCCTGCCATGCACTTTGGCTTGAAAGCAGACTGTAGGAGCCTATTTTGCCTTCCTTCATTGGGTCAAGAGTTTCACAAAAACCCAAGGCAAAGCCCAGTAGTCAGCTGGATTTCCGCGGTGCACGCTCTGATTAATCCCTGTCCCGAAAGGCAGTGCTGTCCTCCACAGAGCAGTCTGTGGAATAACGCTTACTCCTGGGTGGTTTTAGCACCCCACTGAGCCAAAAATGACAAAAGGATTTCCTTAGTCATCCCCAGTCCACTCTGACCAGCAGGATCTTCCTTTAGACCTGACAGCGAAACATCTATCTGTGTGCATCCTCTGAATTTTCCTTTTATAAAGGACGTGCTTGGTTGTTTCCTGCTGCATATCGTCAGCACCAGGGCCCCATGACTGAGTTTAGTGGGCTGCTCTAACTGCCTCCCCCACAGCCGCCGGATGCTGTTCTTAGATAACTCACGTGCTCGTTGGTCACCATCCACTGTCCCCATTTGTGATGAGCAGCCATCTTGTGGAAGATGAGGGCCTGGGGGTGAGGGGCCACTTCCTCAGCCATTTCTATAAAGCTGTAGTCGTGAAGTCTTTCCCGCTTACGGACCCTTGAGATTTTGAGGGAGGTGGTAGACTGGGGATTGGCAGACTGCAGCCCGAGTGCCAGATCCGGAGTGCCACCAATTTTCATAAAGTTTTATTGGAATACAGCCAGGCTCCTTTGTTTACGTATTGTCCGTGGCTGGTCTTGCCCTAAAACAGCAGAGTTAAGTCCTTACAATAGAGACCTATGGCCCTTGAAGCTTAAATACCTATTACCTGGCCCTTTACAGAAGAGTTTGCGGAGTCCCACCATACACCCTTGCCCTAGGACACGTGTTTTGGCGACAGTCTCAGAGGATGGCGGGAGCCCAGACTAGGAGCCATTCCCCCACCTCTTCGCCTGTAAACTTTTATCCTGGTGCAAAGTACAGCACTGAAAGCAAGCCTTTGAGAAGGGTTTTACCTTCTCTTTCAGAAGCCTCCTCCCCTGCTTTGTTGCCAACAGATTGTCCCGCTCACTGCAAGGACAGGGTCCCCTCGTCTCTGGTTCCCAGGGAGGGACACTCGGGGCAGGGCAGGGCAGGTGGGGAGCTTAAATAGCAAGGTCTGGGGGTGGGCGCTGGCTGAGCCCCCCCGGGCAGTGCCTTCCTCGAAGAGCTGTAGCTCCTTCCAGGTCCGCATTCTGGAGCATGGAGGGAGACAGAGACGGCAGGCTGTACCCAGCCTCCTTCTTCCTAGTCCAAGAGGCTGTGAGCTGCCTTTGCCTTCCTGGTTGAGCTCTGCTCCTCCTTCCTGATCCTCCACCCGGGGAGCTCTGCTGAGATAGCACCTGTCCCCTGCCCCACCCATTCTAGGTCATTCTTCTAGTTGGCTCACCCCCCCCCCCCCCCCCCCGTAACTCAGGCGAGCCTTGGGGCAGAGGCTGTGTTAGTCCTGGCCCTGCCTGGGCCTGACCTGTGGTAGGAGCCTGATAAATACTTCCCAGGGCTCACCAAGGTCTCTTCCCTGCCATCCCTACCCCAGCATCACGCAGGCCTCGGAACAGGGGTCATCGAGGGGAGGGTGGAGACTGGATTTGCTGTGACCACTCCCTGACCCCATCCTCGAAAGGGTCCCATTTGTCTGCTCTGCATTTGGAACCCAGACCTTCTTGCTGGGTCTTAGTGGTGGGGCACGTAGCGCACCTGGCCGCATCACACCCCGTAGCCCCTCTGAATGCGAGACTCCTCCTTGCAGCCGTCTGCCTGCCCAACCAGTTCCGCTGTGCCAGCGGCCAGTGCGTCCTCATCAAGCAGCAGTGTGATTCCTTCCCCGACTGCATCGACGGCTCCGATGAGCTCCTGTGCGGTGAGCCAGCTCCCCGTCAAGGGTTCACCCCGGGCCAGTGTCGGGACTAGGAGGAGAAATATGCTGGGGGCCGAACAAAGAGGCCAGAAGGTTGGGAGTACTGGGCCTTGGGGGCAGGCAGGCAGGGAAGCCTTCCCGGAAGAAGAGGCAGTGGTGAGGCTGAGCTGAGAGGGGGACGGGGGCTGTGGGCCCTGGGGTATTTCTGGCTGTGCCAGAGACAGGCCCCCTGCGGACCTGCGGCGCACGGGGCCCGAGAGGGGCGCTTCTGCCCACTAGGACGTCACGCAGCAGCATCTCTCAGGCCGCAAGACCACTCTGATGGGGTCGGGGTGGCCCTTCCCCCAGCCTCCTGTTCTCTGGCTGAGGAGGTGCAGAGTCCACATGCACACACATGCTCCACGCCTCTTGAGTGATGCGGCCTGTATAGTTGGGGATACGGGGGCCACGGGATGTGAGGCCAGGGCAGTCAGGGAGGGCTCCCTGGAGGTGGTGGCTCTCGAAAGGCTGTGACAGGAAGGGAGCTGGAGCCCCAGACAGGAAGTGGGAATGTGCGCACATGTCTGGGGACACGGGCTCTCCACTTACTGTAGAGGTACCTAGGCTGAGAGCTGATTGCAGGAGAGGGGTGTTGTGAGCGGGGAAGGAGGAGGGGTCCCCAAACACTTTTGTACCTTCACGTGAAGCCAGGTGAGGCACCTCGGTTACCATCTCAAGAAAGTGAGTAACTTGGGGCCAGAGGACAGAGATGGGGGCAACCGGGGATCTGAGCCCCCGCCCACTGGCTGGGCAGGTGTCAGTCTGACGGTGTCTCCAGCCTCTGGCGTGACGCTGGTTCCCCTGTCAGGGGTGACGTTCATCCGTAGTCTGGTCCTGTCGCCCGAACCAGCACTTTCCTCCTTCCCTTTGGGTTTTGGCTGGCAGGAGGGACATAGTGGGTTGCCTTTGGAATCCTTGGGCCAGCCTGATGAGCAAGTGAATGTACCTTTGTCAAAGTCGAGTTTAGAGCCTCCGTGGCCCCCCCGCCCCCTGCTGAGGCTTTGACAGCAGAGCCAGCCCCAGGAGGCCCCCCACCTGGCCGTTGCACTGGCAGGGACCCCAGAAAGACTCCTGGGCACCTTGCAGCCCTGAGTGGGCTCTGGCTTTGCAGCTTTGGCAGAGCCCCCATGCCCAGGCTTTGTCACACTCCGCCCCTCACGCCACCCTCACGTCGGGCCTCTGTGCCGGGCCGGCATGTGGGGCTCAGTGCATGCCTCCAGCCCTGGGTGTGTTGTCGGCCCAGCGTAGCCCCTGTACGTGGGTGATGTCCCCCGCTAGACAGGCCTGCAGCCCCCAGGCCCCGCTGTCTGGGGCCCGTGACTCACAGGGCCTCCAGCGCACACGCTTTCAGCCTCCACGGAGAGCCCCAGACGCAGACGGATCGGAGGCTGCTGTAGGGGGTTGCTGTTGAGGGATTGTTGGAAAGTAGGTAGAGCTTAGCCAGCCAGGTGGGGAGCGGGACGAGAGAGGAAGGGGGGAGCGAGGAGGAGAGAGGAGGGTGCTCCAGGCAGGCCGGGGGGGGGGGGG